>NC_080572.1:135963065-136329854 GCF_030247185.1 Malaya genurostris | reverse complement strand
GAATGGAAGAGTATTTTCAATTCCAGATCGTAAAATATGGGGATTGGTTTTAAACGGCTCGAGTAACGGAACCAACTTTGTTAGTTCTCTTATGAAAAACGTATGTAAAATTTTAAAAATTAAGAAAATTACTACAAGTACATATCATCCACAGGCAAACTTGGTGGAACGATCGAATAGGGACCTGAAAACCTATTTAAGACAATACGTAGGTAACGAACCGAAAACATGGGATCAATTTCGAATATAATACCACTGTAAATTCCTCAACGGGTTATACACCGTTTGAATTATTATACGGAAGACGGACGAACATCCCAAACTCCGTCTACAAATACGATAATGATGGTCTCTACTATGAGGACTACGTCAATGAAATGCGATCTACATTTAAACGACTTCACCATCAAGCCCGGGAGAATCTAATTGCGTCTAAACACAAGCGCAAAGAATTATATGATAAAAACTCCAACGAATGGCAGCCAATGTGGGGAGACTTAGTGTTAGTAAAAGCCAATCCCACAGGCGCAGGACAAAAATTGCAATCACTTTGGAGAGGACCGTATGAAGTAGTTGCTCTTCCTAGTGAGCAAACAACAACTATAAAGAATGGGAATAGACTAGAAAAGGTTCACAATAACCGATTGAAAAAGTATACGGATTGAGAAACTGAACCTAACCACAGAATATTGACATAATTATGAAATTATCCAAGAAACATTAGAAGAGTAACAAAAGATTCAAAATGTATACACAGTGATAAGCGAAAATAAACATATTGTATTAAAAGTTTCATCGGAAAACTAAATACAAAGGAATAATATTTAAAACATAAGGGAAATTGAAACCCTGAGAGTAATTGAAATAAAGAAAAATAGGATACAGTTATAAAAGAAATTAACAGCAAACATCATACAATGATACGTTGACATAAGAATTCAACGAAAAACTTAAAACCACAGTGTAAGGAAAACAATGGATAAGATAAAAACATGAAAAATATACCAAGAAGGGAAAAATATCAGCGAAATATGTAAGATGAAAGTCGAAATGAATCAATTCGAACACGAAAAAAAACATGATTGCGAGCAGAAGGATATTAAAACCGTTAAGAGGGTAATATACACCGTTTTACGATGTTATTAAAAAAAAAGTACGAGAGTTAATAAGAAATAAAATTATACTTCTGAGATGAAACGAACACAATGAAAACAAACGGACACCAAACGAAGAAAGAAAAATAAGGTGAAACTGATGATTATAAACTGATGATAATAAAGATACATCAGAGGGTTACATTGTCAAAGAAGATATATAATGGGGGGAAAACATATGAAAAAGAAAATAGAGGGAGTATACTTAAAGAAACTCAAACATATGGTTGAAGTAATACAAAGTGGATGCAAACTATGGGAAAATATGGGATTCTAATGATCCTAGATGAGTCAACCAATCTAGAATGTTCAAATATTTTATAAACATGGGAATCATGTCATACACAGCAATACCGTGCTGGTCATAAGAAAATAAAAAAGTTAAATTCAAGAGGAAGATTATAGATGTGAGCAAAATGTGTTTTTGGGAGGAAGCTTTAATGCTACAAATTAAAAATGAACTGGGGAAAAGTTACAATGCGTTTAGAAAAAAAAGAAGAGTACATTACACAAGGGAGGTAAACATAATGGTATAGAATACGGAAACAATGTTATAAATAAGGAGAATTTCTATGGTGAAATAAAATGGTTTAGCATTCAATAGCATAAAACTAACACTGGAAATATACTAAAAGAATACTTCGAATAAAAAAATAAATAAAATAGTGATGAAATATGACTGATACGACAAGAAAAGGATAAGACACAAGCGAACAGACTATCAAAACGACGCTGGCCAGCAAATAATTTCTATATAATGTATGCATTTATGCAATGATACTAGTATGAGTGATCAAGTGTGTGTGGACAAGGGGATCGCGACCCCGGAATGAAAAAAATGAAAGATGCATAGACTATGAATGAATTGAGGATTTCTTAAGTGCAAATTACGCACTCAAATCAAAATGTCAATAAAATACAGATACGACAATATGGACATGTAAAAGTTACGAAAACACAATGAAAGTAGGATACAACAAATAATTAAAATATTATATACCAAAGAATTCATGGGGGATTACAAAAATACATATATATGAAAACTCTGCCACTAACAAACTAATAATATTTTAATACTTTATGGGTTACCGTTATTATTGGAAAAATATTAAAACCCAGATTTGAGTCTATTTTTAGAAAGGAAAAACAGGAACACGTACCGAAAGAACCAGCTCAAGTAGTGGGGGAGAGAAGCTGCGGCATGAGCACTACACAACCGACCAGTATTAGAACGGAAGGACGACTTCTGAAGCTATGGAGGCAAGGATGGTAAGACACCATTAAAATGAACACGGCATAGAAGCTAGTTGCGGGAAAAGTTTAAAAAAAAAGGTTTAGAAAAGATTCATTATAACCTGCAACAAGCATTCGCATGCCGCAACTTTAATGACAATTTTATTTCCACAGACAGACGGGTTGTCGACCTGTATCTACGGGTTAAAAAAAGGTGCGAGGTACCTCAACAAAAAAATATATAAGTAAACATAAAAACCTCTCGATTAATGGAAAAGTACACGAGATAACATATAGACGAATAAATATATCGCAGAAACACATAAATGCATTTGAAAAAAAAAGACACTTCCTACTTGAAATCACAAGCTCGGCTTGTACTAAAATCTTCGGGCTTCACCCGAAAGAAAATGCTAGGAGCTTAAAAACCCATAGTTGGGAAGAGTTATGGGGCAGTTCAGTTTTACAGAGTGCGGTAACTAGGCGCCAGTCACGGGAGTGGACCCGCGGACAAATTAAGTAGTTGGCTAGTTCGGAGTATAATACAGTATCTATAGGAACATGTGTGCATTGTGAGGCTTGAGTATCAAGTGACCTCAAAATCAAGTAAGAAATATTGTTTATAATGGGATATATATTAGATTTCGAAAGGCACCTAAAGAATTGAGTGAAAGATTGCTGTAATGAGTGAAGATTTAATAGTTTCATGTGCAGGTTTGATATTCACATGCAAAAGAAAAAATAGTTAGACACAACCATTGCTCGGGTTAGGGTAGTGTTGATAATGTACGACAACAAAAATATGTGTTGAAGAATAACTTCTTTTATTAATGTAAACAAGTAAATGTGGAGGCATATATCCGACGAGTTCACCATGAAGTGTTGTGAATAATTGAAACTCAGAAAAGGTGAATTTCGTGATATTAATCTCAAATACGTGGATGAATCAATACAATGACATAAAAGAGAAACCGAATTGGAGAGTGTTACTCCGTATAGAACTGAAAGAAACATCCTCTTCGTTTTTCCTCCCCCGCCACCGCTCGGCCGGGAGATTGCACGCGCAAGGACGACGATTTTGAGGTAGTCAGGCACATATCTTCAACTGAATGTGTATAAAAGGGGAACCGTGGTGAAAATCGATCATCATTCGTCATCTAACACTCGATGTGGATAGACGAATAACCTACTACGACTAATTTCGATTTTGTTTTATTTTTTATTCGCAGTTGTCTACCTACCCAAGCTATGGGTAAAAACCGCCATAGATCCGAGAAGGATCCAAAGGATGCTAAGCGTCTGAAGCCAAGTGATGTACAGGTAAACGACCGTTTGCTGAGTAAAAACCAATATGCTGATCTGCCAGTAGATGTCGAAGAGGAACTGCAGAAGAAGGAAAAAATGCCGCCTTTCTACCTGAAGGGCTTCCCACCAACTCTACGCTCAGATTTCAACACACTGATCAGCAAAGGACTACAGGCAACAATCCGTTTATGTACTGAAAGCTACAAAATAACTGTTCCGGCTTTGAACCACTACAAAGGAGTGGAATGCTATCTGAAGCAGACAAAAGCGGAATACTTCACACACGATATTGCCGCCAACAAACCTATGAAGGTTGTAATTCGAGGACTACCCGACATGATGGAAGCCGAACTAAAGCAGGCACTGTCGGAGGCTGGACTAAAGCCTTTGATGGTATTTAAAATGAAGCGCCATAATACGGACAAAAAGTTTAGAGATCAACTGTACCTGATTCATCTGGAGAAGGGCTCCATCACCATGAGTCAACTGAAAACGATTAAATCGTTATTTCACATAATCATCGAATGGCAAAAGTATAAACCGGTACATCGGGATGTCACACAGTGCACGAACTGTTTGAACTACGGCCATGGAGCGAGGAATTGCCACATGAAAAGTCGGTGCGGGAAATGTGCCGAACCACACAATACCAACGATTGCCTACTAGATGACATCGCTGTAAAATGTGTGAACTGTGATGGCGACCATCCATCTACTAACAAATCGTGTCCCAAACGTGCTGAGTTCACAAAAATTCGACAACAGGCATCCCGTAAACAATCAACGCACAAGAATGTTCCACAGAAGGATGAAATTAATTTCCCACGGCTCCCACCGAAGAGGGATATTCCGAATTTGCCGCCACTTCCTCGCAGCAATCCAAAGACTTCAGCCTCTGGATCCCAAAAAGAATCTTCCTCAAGAATCCCTCCTGGATGGGGCAATAATCAACCACAAGCAAAGGATGACTCTGGTGATTTATTCTCTGCTGAACAACTGATCGTCATTTTTGAAACAATGACAACAAAACTACGAAACTGCAGAACGCGGTTAGATCGAATCAACGCCTTAGGCAAATTCATCATCGAATATGCAATATAATGAGTTGGTTATAGTAAATTGGAATGCTTGCTCACTCAGGAGCAAAACTGCTGAATTGTCCGACTTTCTTCAAGAGAAGAATGCCGATATTGCTATTTTAACTGAAACTCATCTTAAACCTGAAATTTCTATTTTTATTTCCAATTACAGGATTCACAGGCTCGACAGGACAACTACCAGAGGAGGGGGAGTTGCCATTGCCGTTAAACGATCCATTCAGCACAGGCTTCTGTCAGCCTTTAAATTGCAACTCATAGAAGCCATCGGAATTGAGATTACAACGACGATGGGACCCATCATCATCATTGCAGCGTACTGCCCCAAACAAACCAATCTTCGAGATGGTACTTGTGCATCATTGAAGCGAGATCTGGCTATGCTCACTCGACGACAGAACAAATTCATCATTGCTGGGGACCTGAACGCACGGCATGAGCTGTGGGGAAACAGAAGACAGAATCGAAACGGATTCGTACTTGCCGAAGATTACGAAGCTGGACAATACAACATCTTCGCTCCGGATCAACCAACGCGACTTTCCAGATCGGGAGTTCATTCCATTTTGGATATATTCATCAGCAACATCGCCATAGACAGCTCTCCGGTTGTCTTCAACGAGCTCTCTTCCGACCACTTTCCAGTAATATTGACGTTGGGATCTTCACCAGAAACAGTGCCTATTCAACCTCGGAGGAACTATTATCGCACCGATTGGGTCCAATTTCAACATATCGCCGACCAACTTATTAATATCGATTTGCCACTTGATTCCCCGATGGAAATCGATGCAGCCCTATCTTCCTTCCAGCATTCAATCACAGTCGCTCGTGATAGGACGGTTCCAGTACAACACATGCCGAGTTTCTCTCTTCAAATCGACAGTGTCACCAAGAAACTCATCCGACTTCGGAATATCTACCGGAGGCAGTATCAACGAACTGGCATCCTAGATAGGAAGACTACTTATAACAACTTAACTAGGATAATCCAGGAAAGGATATCTGAGCTTCGCAACAGGAACTTCCAGCAAAAGCTTCGAGTAATTCTCCCACATTCAAAGCCCTTCTGGTCCTTAACGAAGGTGCTTAAGAAAAAACCGAAGCCTATTCCTCCTCTGATGTCACCCCAGGACGCAGCTGAAGGAATACCTTTAATCACACCAGTAGAGAAGGCAAATGCGCTAGGCCAGCAGTTTGTGTGTTCTCACAATTTAGGACTTAACATTGTTAGTCCATATGAAAGAGCCGTTGCTGATAGCGTAGCTGAGGTTGACCAATCAGACAGCTTGGTTCCTGAGGAAAGTAGAGTCACTGCGAATGAGCTGATGGCTTTTGTGAAAAATTCCAAAAATATGAAGGCCCCCGGTTTCGACAACACATTCAACATTGAGCTGAAACATTTGAGTATTCGCTCATTTGTCTTCTTAGCTAAAATTTTTAACAGGTGCTGGGAGCTTGGTTACTTCCCTTCAATGTGGAAGTTAGCTAAAGTTATCCCAGTTTTGAAACCGGGGAAAGATCCTTCCTTTTCCAAGAGCTATCGGCCCATCAGCTTACTCTCTGCCCTATCCAAGCTGTTTGAAAAGTCAATACAAAGGCGAATTCTTGCTTTTGCAGATGAACAGGATATATTTCTGGAAGAACAGTTTGGGTTCCGGAAAGGAAGATCCACCATCCACCAGCTCACAAGGGTTAACAACGTCATCCAGCAAAACAAATCAGTGTCCAAAACGACTGCCATGGCAATATTGGATATTGAAAAGGCATTCGATAATGTGTGGCACGATGGCCTGGTGTTTAAACTGCATCGGTATAATTTTCCCATGTATCTTATTAAAATTATCAAAAATTATCTTGAAGATAGAGCATTCCAGGTTTCTCTGAATAATGCACTTTCAGAAAGATTTACTATTCCTGCTGGTGTACCCCAGGGAAGTATCCTAGGTCCCATTCTATACAACATTTTCACATCAGACATCCCACCTCTTCCAGGTGGTGGTGTTCTGTCACAATTTGCTGATGATACTGCCATTCTTTACAAAGGTCGTGTCATTAATGCTCTGAAAAATAAACTACAGACAGGTCTGGACGCTTTAACGGAATATTTCACAAGCTGGAAAATTGTGATCAATGCAGCAAAAACTCAGGTCATCTTGTTTCCACATTCAAGATCTCCAAAACTTGTTCCATCAGACGAATGCAGAATACGATTCGGTGATGAGGTCATTCAATGGTCCGATGAAGTTATCTATCTAGGACTCACCTTTGACAGACATCTGATATTCAGGTCACATGTTGACAAAATCGTGCAAAAATGCAGCATACTCATTAGGTCTCTGTATCCGCTGATTTGTAGAACATCTAAACTATGCCTGAAGAATCAGATGGCTGTCTATAAACAAATCATCTACCCCGCAATTGAATACGCAATCCCTGTTTGGCGGGGCTGTGCACGAACACACAAACTTAGGCTTCAGCGCATTCAAAGTAAGATCTTAAAGATGATTCTAAATCTACCCCCTTGGACAAGAACTAGTGAAGTACATGAGATGGCCTCACTGGATATACTAGAACAAAAATTCGAACAATACTGCACGAAATTTGAAGAGAGGTGCTCAATCTCTGAAATACAAATAATTCAAAATTTGTACGTATTAGGTTAGGGATAGTTATAAGTAGGTAGATATTTTATAAATAATTAAAATAAATATTATGATTAAACATTAGTATGTAAAACAAGAGTAACTAAAACACCTATTATTAATAACGAATCGTATGAACAACAAAGATGAAAGGCCAAAGGGTCAAAACACTTGTACTGTAAAATGTTGATGTAATACACAAAAATAAGATTAATAAACAGATATTTATGCAATAAAAAAAAAAAATGAAAATCGATCATTTCTTTTCGTGCGTTCGATGGTAGCAGACGTCGTGGGAGTTAAACATTCAATCAGCAGCGACGGAAAGTGCACCTTCTGCGTGGTTAAAACCTCAAACGCTCAGGTAGCCATTCTCATTCGCTTGCTGGCCATCAAGGCGAGAAGACTGCCATCGCGGGAGTTAAACCATCAACCAGCAGCGACGGAGAGAGCACCTTCTGCGTGGTTAAAACCTCAAACGCTCAGGTCGCAACTCTCATTCGCTTGCTGGCCATCAAGGCGAGCAGACTGCCATCGCGAGAGTTAAACCATCAACCAGAAGCGACGAAGAGTGCACCTTCTGCGTGGGTAAAACCTCAAACGCTCAGGTAGCAATTCTCATTCGCTTGCTGGTCATCAAGGCGAGCAGACTGCCATCGCGAGAGTTAAACCATCAACCAGAAGCGACGGAGAGTGCACCTTCTGCGTGGGTAAAACCTCAAACGCTCAGGTGCGTGTTGAAACTGGATTCTGGAACTGTATTCCGGAACTAATTTGAGTTTCGAAATTGCAGTTATTGAAACTGGATTCTGAGTCTGTTATTGGTTCTAAATTTAGTTCTTGAACTCAGGATCCAGTTCTTTATTCCAGACTACTTCTATTCGGTTCTTTTTAGAACCATAATAATACTCCTAAAGAATTATGCAGAAATTTACTTTACTGTACTCAATACAACCCATTCTGGTAGTCATGGCGAAAAATCTTCTTCAAGGTTCAAAGCTTAGTTCTGGAATATGGGTTTAGAATTCAGAGTTTGCGTCCTGAACTAACTCAACTCGTCACTCTTCATCACGAACGCTTTCATAAAAAGCTCTTTTCAGAGCCACCATTTTTTTATTATAAAAAACTATACTGCTTATTTCATAATATTTAATTGCGTTTCAGAATGTTTAATGTAACTAATTTGTAATTTAGTCTAGGCGCATCGTTTAAATTTCTAGTAATGAAAGAGGGGAAAGTTGCACAATTCAAACAATCGATCTACTACCAATTCGAATTCGGAAGCATAAATAAAGCGTGTCATATTCGTATTCACGACATCCAGTTATGTCTCTGACATTACACACCCGTACTTTTTAAATAACTACTTATTGGAATATGAGTTAAAATTAAATTATTAAAATTTAAACTGGGTGTTCAGCCACAAGTGATGACTTTTCAGCCCAATTATATACATGATTTGGTTATTACCATGAGAACATCATTTGCTCCCGCAATTTTGAGATTTTTGTGTAGGGAAAATTCTAAACCTACTTGTATTGTGTAATGGGGAAAAGGAACTTATATACTAACTTACTAACTAATACAGAGAGCGGATCGATTCAATTGAAGATTGCATCGATTTTTGTCGGAATTTGCTTATAATATTATGTGACTTTACATCTAATGGTTCTATATTTGTGAGTCTATGTAACTCATTTGTACTAAACCAGGGAGGACGCTTCAAAATCATTTTCAGAATTTTATTCTGAATCCTTTGAAGCGTTTTCTTCCTTCCATTTCATCAAAAATATGATCAGGAATTCAGGATAATATTTTGAACAGTGTGCGATAACCACAAACAACTCAAAAATTAAGTTTTCTTAAAATTTGAAAACAACGCGGAAAACTCTTTACTTTCGCTTGGGTTTTTCGCGCAAGGACGACGATTTTGAGGTAGTCAGGCACATATCTTCAACTGAATGCGTATAAAAGGGGAACCGTGGTCGAAAATCGATCATTTCTTTTCGTGCGTTCGATGGAAGCAGACGTCGTGGGAGTGGAATCATCAACCAGCAGCGACGGAGAATGCACCTTCTGCGTGGTCGCAGGTCGCATCTCTCATTCGCTTGCTGGCCATCAAGGCGAGAACCAGCAGCGACTGAAACTGGATTCTGAGTCTTTTATTGGATCTAAATTTAGGTCTTGAACTCAGGGTCCAGTTCTCTATTCCAGACTTCTATTCGGTTCTTCTTAAAACCATACTAATACTCCTAAAGAATTATGCGGAATTTACTTTACTGTACCTCTATACAACACATTTTTGTCGTGAATACGACTTACTTTACTATGGGGTGCCTTTTCAAAATTTACCCTCTGAGAGAGTGATAAGTTTCTGATCGTGAATATCTATTGTTGTATCTAATGAATCAACATAATACTTGCGACATGCCGACATGGAAATATGATCACAATTTTATGATAAAATTTTCAGTTTTGAGACATAGTCTCAAATAATTCAAAATTAAACTTTATTGAAATGTTTGGTATAAACGAGTATCAAAGAGGATAATTCATAAGGCGCGTTTGCCTTTCTCGTATTTTTTAAGACAGAGCTTAGAATTTCTGTTTATAAGAGGATATAAACATTTAATATATTTATTACACTATGCCTGGATTCATTCAATGTGATCCTTGAAAGTGAGTTTTTTTGTCATACGTTAAACCTAAGTATTTTGCTTGATCAGACCATGTCAATTCCAAGTCATTAAATTTGAGAATGTGAATGTTGTTTGGTTTAATAAAAGAAGCTCTTGGCTTATGAGGAAAGATAATTAATTGCGTTTTTGCTGCATTTGGTTTAATTTTCCATTTGACAGATAATCACTGAAAATATTTAAACTTCTTTGTAGGCGTCTGCAGATCACTTTTAGATGTCTACCTGCTCGTACGGGTAGCAATTCAGATTTACAATTCTGATAACTAAGCTGAAGAGTACGATCAGTTAAATAATTTTGAATCATTTTGATCAAATAAATAGAAAACTGGAAATCAGACATTTTTGATATTAAACCTTTGTGCCAAACACTGTCGAATGCTTTTTCTATGTCTAAAAGAGCAACTCCAGTGGATAACCCAGAAGATTTATTTGCTTCTACCATGTTCGTTACTCTGACAAGTTGATAAGTAGTTGAATGTTCATGACGGAATCCAAACTGCTCTGATAAAAAAATTGAATTCTCATTTACATGAGACATCATCCTCAACAAAATAATCTTTTCAAAAAGTTTACTGATAGAAGAAAGTAAGCTAATTGATCGATAACTTGATTTTTTGGCTGGATTTTTATCAGAGGATAGAAATTTGAGGATAGGAATTACTTTAGCGTTTTTTCATCGTTTTGGGAAGTAAGCTAATGAAAAACACTTGTTGAAAATTTTAACCATGAATCTCAAGGTAACATCGGGAAGATTTTTAATAAGAATATTAAAGATTTCATCATTACCAGGAGCCTTCATGTTTTTAAGTTTCCTAATAATTGTGGACACTCTCGAACTGCTGAGCAAGTTTTTGAGCTTTTTCGCCATTTGTAAGAAGTATATGATTTCCTTCCTTGAGAGCAGGAATTGGTTTTTGAGGTTTCTTAAGAACCTCAGAAAGTTTCCAGAAAGAGTAAATCTATGCTGAATCCCTGACTATGTTTTTCATAGCAGGATCACAGGTTGATATTGTCGTCGACGAACATGCTTCAACCGAATGAGCAGTTGAAGATTGTCATCGATGATAGGAGAATTTAATTTAGTTTGAGCTTTGGGAACTGAAAGATTTCTAGCTTCGATAATGTAATGATTCAAATTATCAATTGCTGTGTCGATGTCCGCAGAATTTTCTAAAATAGTTTCATGATCCACATGATTTTCAATGTGAGATCTGTAATCCAACCAATTAGCTATATGATAGTTGAATATAAAACTAATTGGATTAATTATCGCTTCGTTGGAAAGTCTGAATGTTACAGGAAGATGATCTGAGTCAAAGTCAGCATATGTAATCGGTTCACTACAAATGTTACTTTGATCTGTTAGAACCAGATCAATTGTAGACGGGTTTTTCACGGAAGAGAAACAAGTCGGATTACTGGGATGAAGAACTGTGAAGTAACCAGCTGAGAGTTGATTATGAAGTATTTTACCATTACTGTTATTTTGCCTACAATTCCACTGGACATGCTTAGCATTTGAATTCCCCATTACGAAAAATTTCGGTCGATATCTTGTGAGATTTACAAATCGCCTTTAAAGAAATTTAATTGTTCGCCGGTGCATTGGAATGGCAAATATGCTCCAGCGATGAAATAAATTCCATGAATTTTCAACTTCGTTTCCCAAGCTTTCAATAACTTTAAAATATTCAAATAATTATTTAACATCACTGTTAAATTTTAAATTCATTATGATATTATTTGCAAGTTGCTATCAAAATGTGATGAAGTCGAATTCATTCGGATGATCATTTGAAAAAGTTGATCTTGTAGGTAATTTCATTTTATTTTCAGTTATATCGCCTAAATCGACTTCATTTAAAGAAGCGAATGGCATTGAAGGAATATTGGTAGGTAGCCATTAGAAGAAGATGATTTGACCGATCTACCTACTATTAAATTGTTTTCGTTAAGAGATGAACTGCAAGGCGTTCCTGTGTTTTGATTATTTACATTAGAAGAATTAAGTGGAAGATTTCTACCTGTTACACTAGCGTAACTGACATTAGAAGAATATGATGACGAGGTCGATGTACCTGTCAATAAATTGTTTTCGTTAGAAAACGAATTGGAAGGCGTACCAGTTTCCGTCCGTTGTCTTTTATTTTTACATTCAGATTGTATAAGATCGTGAATGTTATTAGAAAAATGTTGAATACAGATTGGGATTTATTCCGTATTGAATTTTTTGTCGTGAATAAGACTTACTTTACTATGGGAGGCCTTTTCAAAATTTACCCTCTGAGAGAGTGATAAGTTTTTGATCGTGAATATCTCCTGTTGTATCTAATGAATCAACATAATTCTTGCGACATGCCATCGGAAATATGATCACAATTTTATGATAAAATTATCAGTTGTGTGACATAATCTCAAATAGTTCAAAATTAAACTTTTCTTAAATGTTTGGTACAAACGAGTGTCAAAGAGGATAATTCATAAGGCGCGTTTGCCTTCCTCGTATTTTGAAAGCTCATAGCTCAGTGATCCGTAGAAGGATTTATATAATCTAACTACCAATAGAATCGAAAATTTTCAACTTGAACGTGTATTGCAACTACATTGAAGTTTTTCAATAGTACACTATTGAAGCAACTGTTACCGAAACAAGACACACACGAACCATCTCAGATCTCAATATTTCCTACTAAAAAAACAACGGTGGAGAGCATTACACTAAATCAGCCGTTCTAATGGTTCAAAATTTTTCTAAGGAACTATTAGGATTTGTTGTTCGTTAATCGAAGGTAAATGTTAGTGACTCTATATTTCTACGTCCGTCATCTTCTAGCGAAGTCATTTTCTGATACAAAATTTGAACAATAGAAAGAGCAGTGGCCCCGACAACATCTCTGCAAGTGTGCTAAAAAGTAACCCTGTTATATTTTCTAGAATTCTCTCTCAATGTTTCAATGTACTTGTTCAGACTGGCTATTACCTGGCTATTACTGGCCTTTATAAATTTCAGTATGGCTTTAGACAAGGCTCTAGCACACATACCGCTATCATAGAATTAGTAGACAATAAAATGAGCGAGATTGACCAAAAAAACATGATTTTTGCCTTATTTTTAGATCTCAAAAAAGCCTTTGACACATTGGATCACAGTATTCTCTTGGACAAACTTCAGTGCTACGGCATCAGGGGCATCGCGAACTCTATTATCAGTAGCTACTTGACGAACAGAGAACAATTCGTGTCCATCGAGGGCGACTGTAGCAATCTTGCTGCCATAAACATTGGAGTGCCACAGGGTAGCAATATAGGATCACTATTATTTCTTTTGTATATTAATGATATAGGTAACCTGCAACTCACAGGAACTCCGCGGTTATTTGCCGACGACACAGCTTTATTTTATCCTAACAATGACATCAATGCTATTATAAATTCAATGGAGAGCGATTTAAGTATTTTAGATCAATATTTTAGTGCAAATTTATTATCCTTAAATCTTATAAAAACTAAATATATGATTTTCCGGTCTATAAGGAAAATAATATCAATCCATCGTCATCCTAAATTGGGACATTATATTATTGAAAAAGCCCACTTTTTCAAATATTCGGGTGTAAATTTTGACCCCACGTTAACCTGGATTCACCATATTAAATCTATTAAAAACATGTGGCATCCTACTGCAGTATTTTGTGGAGGGCCAAGTCATATGTTCCTAAGCGTGCACTTTTAAACTTTTATTTTGCTTCCATTCACAGCTCATTTATTTGGTATCGGTGAGGGGACGCGCCGCTAGCTCTCATCTAAAAAAAATTCAAACTCTTCAAAACAGGTGTCTCAAAATCATCTTCAATAAACCCCTACTGTTTTCAAGCTTATTGTTATACTCCGATAATACCCATAACATCTTACCTCTGGCATACTTATGTGATGTTCAAACATTACTGTTCGTTCATGATATCCTACACAACCCCTCAACTCACCATAATTTACAGTTTCCAACTTTAACTCACTCTCGAACTACACGTCGTAGTAACAACCTGCTTCGCGTTCGAGCAGTCACGAACATTGGTCAAAGAAGGATTCTTGTTGTTGGTCCAATAAAATACAGGGTGATTTTTTAAGAGCTTGAGAACTTTTTTAAACAATAAAACGCATAAAATTTGCAAAATCTCATCGGTTCTTTATTTTAAACGTTAGATTGGTACATGACATTTACTTTTTGAAGATAATTTCATTTAAATGTTGACCGCGGCTTCGTCTTAGGTGGTCCATTCGGAAAGTCCAATTTTGGGCAACTTTTTCGAGCATTTCGGCCGGAATAGTCCGAATTTCTTCGGAAATGTTGTCTTCCAAAGCTGGAATAGTTACTGGCTTATTTCTGTAGACTTTAGACTTGACGTAGCCCCACAAAAAATAGTCTAAAGGCGTCAAATCGCATGATCTTGGTGGCCAACTTACCGGTCCATTTCTTGAGATGAATTGTTCTCCGAAGTTTTCCCTCAAAATGGCCATAGAATCGCGAGCTGTGTGGCATGTAGCGCCATCTTGTTGAAACCATATGTCAACCAAGTTCAGTTCTTCCATTTTTGGCAACAAAAAGTTTGTTAGCATCGAACGATAGCGATCGCCATTCACTGTAACGTTGCGTCCAACAGCATCTTTGAAAAAATACGGTCCAATGATTCCACCAGCGTACAAACCACACCAAACAGTGCATTTTTCGGGATGCATGGGCAGTTCTTGAACGGCTTCTGGTTGCTCTTCACTCCAAATGCGGCAATTTTGCTTATTTACGTAGCCATTCAACCAGAAATGAGCCTCATCGCTGAACAAAATTTGTCGATAAAAAAGCGGATTTTCTGCCAACTTTTTGGTAATAAAATTCAATGATTTGCAAGCGTTGCTCGTTAGTAAGTCTATTCATGATGAAATGTCAAAGCATACTGAGCAAATAATAATGCATGAAAATCATAACCTCAAAAAATCTGAGCAAATACTAATGCATGAAAATCCTAACCTCAAAAAAATCACCTTTTATAACGCACTTCCACTTGACATTCAAAGAACATCCAGCCGTGCCTTATTCGGGGCTAGACTGAAGTATCATTTTAAGCATAGACTGAACGAGATATTTAATTAATGTAGTTCCTTAATTTATTCCTTGTTTTACAAACTGTCAACAATAATTCATTTTTTTTAGTTAGCCTGTATCATTGTGGATCCCTTAAAAGGAAATCAATTCCACTGGGATTCCGCAATATTTATTGATAAAGTTTAATTGCACATCATGAAAATACAAACATCTCAGCGTATTGTAACGTAAGACTTTCTTTTAGTAGTATTTTGCCAGATTATTTAATTATTTTTTTAGCTGAGATTAGTTTGCGTCCACTACCAGGGTGCTTCACAAATTGAAGCTCTTTGGTGTGCGGGAGTGTGGTGGGCAATAAAAAAAAATATCATCAGTTTAGTGCAAATCTAGAACAGTATGGTTAGATTTGAGCACTTTCCGCTGTGTGAAATTCACAGTAATCGAGATCAAGTGAAGCTTTCTTTGCTTTTGCGAAAAATGTTCCAGAGTTTAATGTCGTAGAGAATTACGCAATTTGACCCTCCTGAATGCTAGAAACGAATCCCTATAGCATATTGATAGTTTCGTTCAATAATTTAGGCCTATTGTATCATTGATCAACCCAGCGAAATAATGTTTTTTCATTGGAAGATTATAATCGGTTGTAAACGCTACACCTACACCAGTTATATCAGTATCGCACTCACGTACAACAGTTCAGCTGTTGTACCTAATCTGTACTTTAGTTTAGGTGCATCGTTTCAAATTCTACATACAATCAATTCATATGATCAACTAATTGATATTCGGAAGTGTTAAGGAACATGTCAGTTGTTTTCGTATTCACGACATCCAGTTATGTCTCTGACATTGCCCACCCATCTTTCTTAGCCTTAGGCTTGTTGCCTTTCCGGTTGGACGCAGGCATTTTTGAAATGAATGAAATTTGAAATTGAATTAACTAGGCTAAATTCTTCTTCGATTAGACTCCTATTTTGGAAAAGTCTTGATAAAGATTGATTTTTTGGTAGACTGATTAGTTCGAAGAATAGTTCTTTGAATAGCTAGCCTTAAAAAATGCTGATTGATTTCTTAGTCTTGAAAAAGTCTTGTTTTCCCCATCTCTGTGGTACTCGTTATGGAAATTGCAATTGTTTCGTGATATGAAATCTTGCAATCGGTCTTTACACACGAATAAACTCCATCAAAATTGGAATATACGTGATCTAGTTTTGCTATGACTCGAGATTCTTGTAAAATCATTCACAGTTTGTTTAAAACTGAAGAATTCTGAATTCTAACTGTTTCAAGTAATTCGAACTCTGATTACTAAGCCAATCAACGTTGAAAGCTCCCGCAATAATATTAAGCTTACTAAAATCAACAAAATTTTCTCAGTTTTCTAGAATTTCCAGAAACTGGCGATCGCTTGAACTAGGGAAATGATGTACATCTCCATAATTTCCCATCTGCATGGCTCTCTCAACTGATATACCCAAGAACCAATTATTCCCAACTACTTCATTTGATTAAATGCTGAATTTAATCCGTTCTCTGACGTACATGGCCACTCCACCCGTGTGTCTGGAATGTGACAAGCAAAATGCAATAGTGTAACCCGGAATACTGAACTGATCGAAAGCATTATAATCATGTGTTTCTGATAGCAAAACTAACAAAGGACAGTTATTCTCCACAAGATGCCGCAATGTGAAGAAATTAGTAGATAAACCGGCAATATTTAAGTACAATATTTCCGATAATCTTCCTTTCGTTAGTTGCTATTCACTTAACAATATGTTGTTCTTCCTCGCTTCAAGCAGTCTTAAATATAGTGGACACTGCGTGCTAAATGCTGGATGGTTGGTGTCCAAATTCATTTTACGTTCAGTGTTCAATTTCAGACAATTAACGCATTTAAAATCAGTTGAAGTACATTCAGATGTTCTAAGTGCAGCATTGCATTTGGAACAATTTTCATTATTCGAACATTGATGAGTGCTCTTGTGACCAAACTCACCTCACTTGAAACAACGCAATATGTTGAACGACTCAAAAACTGAACACCTATCCCAGCCGACGCACATCTTGCCGTCGGCCATCAAACTAGAATAAGTATTTTTATCAACCTCAAATGTAACACTATATTTGTTATATTTGAAGCGAGGATTCTCAAAGTCAGTTACAACTTATACGTCTTCAATCTCAATATCCTGATTGTGACTTTTCAAAAGATCAATAAATACATCAGCGGAATATCGATCACTCATCCCCACTATTTTCAGTTTTGGTTGACCAGGCATGGGTACAACAGCATTGTAATTAACCCCCAAATTGCTTTCGATGTTTTCTTTTAACGTTTGAATGTCTTCCCCTGTTGCACACTCATCAATGATCGAACCATGTTTATCATTTTTAAAATTACTAATCTTGTGTGCCCTTGGATCCAATTTGTCTTTCAAAAATTTTCTTGTATGATCGCTCGTTTCATCACAATAAACGGCCAGTCTTACGATTTTTATTGCTAACTTTTCTGATTTTCGATTTTCCAGATAAAATATCTGCGTATGAGATTCCCTTCTTAGTAAACACTTTTATCGTCATTATCATTGTCAACAAGCATCGTTTCTTTATCATTATTTGATAATAATTTTTGTTTCCGGCAGGGATTTCTGTCAGACTCCGAATGAGTCTTCCTCTCAACAATATTTTTTTCTGTTCTTTACAGTGAATTCTAGTTTCTTCATCTATTTTTTCGTATCGCTAATAAACGAATGAACATCACCCTTAATGGCAATACTAGATACCACGTTACCTTTCAAGCATTCTGCACATTTGAACAATGGCTCCGGTAAATCCGCTACCCAATAAGCAATAGCTTGGGTAAGGTCAGAACAGCGCTGGTGAAATACATTCTCACAAACCAAAAATTTAATTCCAATATTCGATATGGCTATGTCCTCCCCACACTTCTTGCACTCCCTTATGCTTCATAAACAAACCAAGCGGCCCGCCACACACCACCGGAGAACAACTTAAAGGACAAAAAACGGTGCAAAAACAATACGTTTGGGCGAACGTCGCACAGTGGTTCGAATCAATAAAAACGTGGACAAAAATCAGTAGCTGCCAAACCGTTCTTTTAATGCATATAGTTGCTTTGAAGAAATTATTTACAAATATATACCGCGTAATTTGATCATATCATTAATTGTTCATGGCCTACTTTGACAAAAAATGTAACCATAACTTTTTTATCTGAAGAGATAGAAATTTTTTTTCTTCTACAAAGTTTTAGAACTATTAAAATTAATTAACTTTGTCAAATATACCAAAAGTCTAAGTCGCACCGTTTCGGATATACAAAGCATTTTTATGGCAACCCCCTTAAAATCAGTTTTTTATTCATAAATTGTTTCGAGTTATTTTGTTATGCATACTTTGTTTGGAATAATTTTAGAATTTATAAAATCGCATATTTTTGTTGAAGATAGTGCATAGGTTTGTTCTTTCCTGGCAAAGTTATGCAACATTTTACCTTTTTTTTACCTAGGATAAAACCTTGCACCGAAGCGAAATATGCAACTTTATGCAGCTGATTTTTACAACATTTGTAGGAAAAGATGTGCCCAATATCATAAAAAAAAATCTAAGTGGAACTCGGTGGAACTTTTTTTTTAGGTCTTTTCAAAGTTAGTTTTAATTACTGAATTATGGCAACCCCCTTAAAACTAGTTTTCTAGTCATAACTTGTTTCGTGTTATTTTTTTATGCATACTTCGTTTGGAATAATTGTAGAAAATATAGAATTTCATAATTTTGTAGAAGCTTAGTTTATTCTTTTCTGGAAAATTTATGCATAATTTTACCTTTTTTTACCTAGGAAACCTTGTGCCGAAGCGAAATATGCAACTTAATGCAGCAAACTTTAATAATACTTATAGGAGAACATGTACCTTATCCAATTTATTTTCCAATGAGTATATCTTGAGTACTCTTCGTGTGACTCATTTTCACTATGGTTATGCTGAAACCATGAATGGTTACGGAACAGAGGGCGTCACGCGTCTGCTATTTCTGTAACTCACTTTTGCAGTGAGCGTCGCCCGATCAACATCTCGTCTTAAAAATCGTGTTGCTTCGCGATAACTCAATTTATTTACACGTTTAAACATGAAATCTCTTCGTAAAGGTTTGTACTTTAACAATACTTTATCATATTTTGTCTAGAAAACATTTTTCCATTTTTTAAATATGTGTTGAAGTTTTGATAATTTTTCGGATTTTCAATAATTAAAACTAAATTTGAAAAGGCCTAAAATTGCATCTAGTTCCACTTAGATTTATTCTAATATTGTCAATTGTAAAAAATAACAAAATAAAAATCGCAACAATTTGCTTAAGTTGCGCGTGTAAGCATGAACTTGTTTATGCGTGTTTACGAGCGTCCAGACTGGTAGTCGGAAATAGGATAGAAATATCTTTCATATATTTGCATACGTGCATAGCATGTATAGTAATAATCCATGGGGTATTTCACACAAAGCCTTTTTTCAACAGCCTGTAAAATATAACAAAGATACAAAAATTCGTCCAAGGCATTAATGTACGGGTTTTTCTCAGGTTTCAAATAAGCGATTCCATAAAACAACCTTTATAGTTTATTGAATGAAAAAAGTTAAAAATTAATAAACAAATAAAAAAATCCAATCTTGGGCACGAGGAAAAACAGCCGTGTAAAAACGATGACAGATGTTTTTTGTAGACTCCTAGTAGCGTCTGACCCACTGATTTCGAATATTTATTACTATAACCTATCAAAACTAGAAAGAAATTGTCACTGGAAGCAATTGATATGCTAGAACTTACAACAAAACAAGAAATTAGCGATACGGAAAACTCGGACGATAGCGTGACTGATACTGATTGATCGAATGCAATGCGACTAAGTGACATATTGTAATGATTTATTAGGTAACATTAACTACCTAGTTGATTGATTAGGTTGTGAAAAGTATTGGGAAAAGTTACTCATTTGAATGCTAACTTTGTAGTAGATACTTAGGTAATAGAGATAAATTCTACGTAGGTAAATCCAAAAAAAGCTGTTATTAAAATAAAGCGAATATCTCAAAAAATATTTTTTTTACATTATTCATATCTTCAGCAAAAATACTTCAAATGTTTTTTTCTTTGAAATGAGATAGAAAAAAAAATTTTCGTCAAAAACAAAATTATTTTTTTTCGAAATCGGTGCTTAACAAAAATTAAGGTGCTACTTTCAAAAGAAGCGTTATATAATTTTGTAAAACTTCTTCGAAGACACATTAGCTCTTAAAAATCAGTGAAAGGTACAGACTTGTGACCGTCTTTTTCTAGTTTTGGACCACTGTGCGCCCTCTGTTTCTTAATCATTCATGGTTTCAGCATGACCATAGTGAAAATGAGTCACACGAAGAGTACTCAAGATATACTCATTGGAAAATAAATTGGATAAGGTACATGTTCTCCTATAAGTATTATAAAAGTTTGCTGCATTAAGTTGCATATTTCGCTTCGGCACAAGGTTTCCTAGGTAAAAAAAAAGGTAAAATTATGCATAAATTTTCCAGAAAAGAATAAACTAAGCTTCTACAAAATTATGAAATTCTATATTTTCTACAATTATTCCAAACGAATTATGCATAAAAAAATAACACGAAACAAGTTATGACTAGAAAACTAGTTTTAAGGGGGTTGCCATAATTCAGTAATTAAAACTAACTTTGAAAAGACCTAAAAAAAAAGTTCCACCGAGTTCCACTTAGATTTTTTTTTATGATATTGGGCACATCTTTTCCTACAAATTTTGTAAAAATCAGCTGCAGAAAGTTGCATATTTCGCTTCGGTGCAAGGTTTTATCCTAGGTAAAAAAAAAGGTAAAATGTTGCATAACTTTGCCAGGAAAGAACAAACCTATGCACTATCTTCAACAAAAATATGCGATTTTATAAATTCTAAAATTATTCCAAACAAAGTATGCATAACAAAATAACTCGAAACAATTTATGAATAAAAAACTGATTTTAAGGGGGTTGCCATAAAAATGCTTTGTATATCCGAAACGGTGCGACTTAGACTTTTGGTATATTTGACAAAGTTAATTAATTTTAATAGTTCTAAAACTTTGTAGAAGAAAAAAAATTTCTATCTCTTCAGATAAAAAAGTTATGGTTACATTTTTTGTCAAAGTAGGCCATGAACAATTAATGATATGATCAAATTACGCGGTATATATTTGTAAATAATTTCTTCAAAGCAACTATATGCATTAAAAGAACGGTTTGGCAGCTATTGATTTATGTCCACGTTTTTATTGATTCGAACCACTGTGCGTCGCACGGAAATTTTCAACACTTTTGTCAGTACAAATAGAAGCATGTACCGGACACACTACTTCTCTGTATTCAACACAATTCAAGCACTAATTCAACACAGAATTTTTCACGAATAGGAAATTATTTCACACAATTTTCGCAACACAAGTTATCATGTTCGCCATTAACACACACAATTCACACTAATTCACTTTATTTATTTATTTATTTATTCATTTATTTATTGATTTATTGATTAATTTATTTATTTATTTATTTATATTTTTATTCATTTATTTATTTTCTTATTTATTTATATGTTTTTTTATTTATTTATTCATTTATTTATCGATTTATTTATTGATTGATTGATTTATTTATTTAATTTAATTTAATTTGTAGCCTATATTAGTTAGTTACTAAACTAACCGAATTCGGCTATACTGGTTCCAAGCTCCCGGTTCCCGAAGTACCGGAAATAGTGGTCAAAATGTTTAAAACGAGACTTTCTTAGAGATGATTTAATCGATTCCCACAAACAGGCTCAAATAAAAATTCCTATAGTCTCATAGGTTACTGTTTAATTTTATCCGGGTCTGATTTCCGGTTCGAGAGTTATAGGGTAAAGAGTGTTTAATCATTTAGTGCGACGGTGCAAAATAAAGTAAAATTCTTATTACCTTGATATAACTATTTACAATTTGAAAACGTTATGTTAGTTCATACCCAAAGAAAGTTTCTTATTTTATTCAATACTAGCTGAATTACCCGGCGTTGCTCGGAAATGTTTCGTGAAGGGAAGACCGAAAAAACTTCTCGAAGTTGTCCTGCTTAGTGAAATACTCTTGTAGTGAAACATAACTTAGACGGAAACCCGATCGGACAATACTCCGTTCATGTTCAGATTGCGAATGATCAGTGTCCCATCTCAGATCTCACAATAACCATAATTTTCATGGTATTCTTTCTTTTTGTCAGTGAACTTACTACAGTTCTCCTTCATGATTACCCTAAGTAGTGTAGAAAGTATCTGTGCTTTACAAAAAATATCGATTCCCACCTTTGGTACATGTGTCAAACTTGGTGGCGATTCGTTTAGTTGTTTTGTAGTTATGCTGAGACTTGAATACACTCACGTTCATAAGCAGACAAAGATTATTTTCCCTTAGTTCTTTGAATTCCCCGGCAAAATGAAACCAGATCTTTTGAAATTATTTAAAGAAAAATACGACCTTGAAATTCTTGCCACTCTCTTGTTTTTTAAAAATGGGAGTTTAAAATTTATTTTCAAAAACCCCTCCTTGTAGTCTAAATGTCGATTCTCTTCAAATTTCGTCATCGAGCCTCTCCCCCCTGTTAAGGACACTTCCTACACACTTTCCTCTTGAAAATGTCCTAATGATCATTTCTGAAGAGCTTATTTGTGTCAAATTTGTTAGCAATACGTTCAGTAGTTCCGGAGTTTCGCCGTTACAAACATTACATCCCCTTTTTTAGAGGGACATACTACATCCACCCCAAACGAATACCCTAAGTTGTGCGAAAAGTATCTATGGCCTTCAAAAAGTATCGATTCTCGTCAAATTAAATAAATTTTTTCATGACCTCTGTTAGGGATACTTGCTACGCTGTCTCCCCCATAAAAATACCCTTACAACTATTTCTGAAGAGCAAAAACCAGCTATGCCAAGTGTGATAGCAATCCGTTCAGTAGTGTTGGAGTTATTACGTTACATCCCCCTTTTTAAATGCACTTGCAACATCCACTCCCCATATATATCATATCTAAGGTATGGAAAATGTTTGCATGATCTTCAGAAATTATCGATTCTTGTCAAATTTTATGATTTTTTTTCATGGCCCCTCTTATTAATGATACTTGCTACGCTTTCTCCCCTATAAAAATACATTTATGGCTATTTCTGAAGAGCAATAAATAACTGTACCAAATTTTATAGCAATTCGTTCAATAGCTCCGGAGTTATGCCGTTACAAACATTACACTCCTTTTTTATAGGCACTTACTACACCCTCTTCCCACAGAATATCCTTATAATCTTATCGAAGTTGTGCAAAAAGTGTCTTCAAAAAGTACCGATTCTCGTTGAATTAGATAATATTTTTAATGACCACCTTTGTTAAGGACGCTTGCTACGCTCCCTCCCCCCATGGAAATATTCTTATAACCATCTCTGAAGAGCAAGAAGTACATGTACCAGGTTTGATAGCAATCCGTTAAGTAGTTTTGAAGTTATGCCATGACAAACATTACACCCTCCTTTTTAAAGACACTTGCTGCATCCATTCCTCATTAAATTTTATCTACGGTATGCAAAATGATTCTAAGATCTTTAAAAAATATCGGTTTTCATCAAGTTATATGAATTTTTTCATGACCCCTCCTTGTTAATGACACTTGCTACGCTCCCTCCCCTTTAAAAATACGTTTATGACCATCTCTGAAGAGCAAGAAGTACATGTGCCATGTTTGATAGCAATCCGTTCAGTAATTCCGGAGTTATGCCATTACAAATATTACACTCCTCTTTTTGAAGGCACTTGCTACATCTACCCTCCCCCCATATAATCATATCTAATATATGCCAAATGTTACTATGGTCTCAAAAAAGTATCGATTCTCGTCAAATTAGACAAATTTTTTCAAGACCTCCCCCTGTTAAAAACACTTACTACGCTCTCTCCCCCATTAAAATATCCTATATCAGAAGAGCAAGAAGTATCTGCGCCAAGTTTGGTGGCAATCCGTTCAGTAGTTTAGGAATTATGCCGTTTTAAACATTACACCCCCCTATTTAAAGGCACTTTCTACATCCACCCCTCATATAGTCATATCTAAGGTATGCAAAATGGTTCTACGGTCTTCAAAACGTATCGATTCTTGTCAAGTTTATGAATTTTTCCTTGACCCCCCCTTGTTTATGACACTTGCTACGCTCCCTCCCGTATAAATAAACTCCCTAAGCCATCTCTGAAATACAAGAAGTTCCTGTGCCAATTTTGGTGGCAATCCGTTCAGTAGTTCAGAAGTTATCGCGTTACAAACATACAAACTTACATCCATTTTTATATATATAGATAGATTGAAAAAAAAATTCTTCACAAAATGTTCTGTTGATATTTTTGAAAATATAAGTAATATGAGAAAGGCATCATTACACTACTAGGTGGATTAAAAAAGGTTATTTAGATTAGCACCACTCTTCTCATACAAATAGTCAACGCAAATGTCAAACGCTTGGTTTGAGAAATGATACCGAGTATGTGACATGAACACCGAATCATGCTTTTGTGAACTACTCGAATCAATCTGAATTCATTGGTGTCAAAAATGAGCCCAAACTAGTGTCAGAAGTTATTTTATAAAATCATAAAAAAATCATGAGACTGTTTTGAAGAAAGAGCATTAACACACCACTAGGTGGATAAATAAGGGTTTCGCCTTTCTCATATAGAAAGGTTATGCAATCACTGTGAAAACCGACTTTTGAACCAAGACCAAGAGAGTGTCATATACCATTCGATTCAGTTCGTCGAGTACGCAAAATGTATTAGTGTGTATATGCGTATGTGTGTATGTGACGTTTTTTTGCACCAACTTTTCTCGGAGATGGCTGGACCGATTTTTACAAACTTAAATTTAAATGAAACGTCTTGTGGTTCCATGCAAATTTCCTGAATATTATTTGGATCCGACTTCCGGTTCCGTTATTATGGGGTGAAATGTGCAAAAAAATATGAAAATAAATGTTCTAACTTTTCTCAAAGATGGCTGAACCGATTTTCACAAACTTAAATTCAACTGAAAGCTCTTATAGCTACAAAATTCCTGAATTTTGTTTGGATCTGACTTCCGGTGTCGGAGTTATGGGGTGTGCATAATAATAAAAATATGTCTACTAATTTTTCTCAGAGATTGCGTAACCGATTTTTACAAACTTATATTGAAATGAATGGTCTCATGATCCTTCACAAAACTTCTGAATTGCATCTGTGTACGATTTCCGGTTCCGGAATTATATGGTGATTGGAGTAAAAAATTTAATTTAAAATTACTTACTTTTCTCAGAGACGGCGTGACCGATTTCAACAAACTTAGATTCAAATGAGTGACTAATGGCCCCATACAAAACTTCTGAATTTCATTCAGATCCGACTTTCGGTTCCGGAATTATAGGGTAAAGCGTGTAAAAATTTTCATACAATCACTTAGAGGGGCGAAATGGAACACGAAAAAAATTCAAAACTGACCCCAAAGCTACTCCATTTGATTTCACTAGTTTCCGATTCCGGAGGCGGAATTAAAGGGTAAAGTGTGTCAAAAAATTTATACCATCACTTAAAGGGGCAAAACAGAAAACGTGAATAAATCGAAATCGGCCAAAAAAACTACTTCAATCGGTAGCCATTATCAGTTAACGGGTAACTTAACCGGGGTCAATCTTTCAAGAATCGAAGAAAATTATTTTGAAGAATACCACAGTATTCCCGAGTAGAGTGTGAGATTAAAAAAAAACCTCAATTTGATGTTGTGCTGTTCGTATATATCGATTACTTAATTTGCTATCGTTTTGGTCGTTTTAACGGTTAAAAGATCAAAATTGAAAGCAAAAAAAAAATGCTGTGTGACATCAAACTGGAAACTAATTTTGCTCTCAGTGAAAGCACATTAAAAACATAATATGATGTAGATTTTCTCGAAATGACACGTCACGAGCATAATCTAAAAATAGAACAGCCAAAAAAGGTCCGGAATAGTATACATTTAGGCGATATTACTCGCAAGCAAGAAAAAAGATTTTATGCAATCTCCATATTAGTCGCAAGCAAGAAAAAAGATTTCATGCAATCGGCACACTACCGCGGAAAGAATCCGGATTCGAAATTAGGTGTTTTGGAATGCGAACTTTTTACGATTTCTATGAACTGTAAGTGCTAGCTATCAGGAGATGGAAAATGTTCGGTTATATGACAAGCAGTGTTGTTTCACAAAGTTGTATACAGGTAGTTTCTTTCAATGCACACTCGTTGCGTCGCTTCCATCCCGCATCCACCGTGAATAGCAGTGTGGCTATTTGGGTACAGCATAAAAATGTTTTCTTTGTCCTGCTCATATCCAAAGCTGTGGCAGTCAAACATATCATCAAATTGAGTTATCTACTTGATCGCACATAATTCGCACATGTAATCACTTTGAAATACGAATTTAGAGCCTCTGAAGACCGAACGTTTTACAGTGAAGTCTTTTACAACACAGGGAACGTGAATTAGGAATACGGCAATAAGGTATACCAGATCATATGTTTTTTCGACTTATTTGGACAATGAACGATTATCTCGCTGATTACAGATAGAACCAGAATCTCTTCAGTTCTAGTCTAGACTTATAATTTACAATCATTTGATGCAGAATTAGTCCTGTGACTCAAAATTGGACGGTTTCTTTAGAAAAGTGTATTAAAGTTCCAAGATCTATTAGATGATTGACAAAATACTTCTCATAGTATCTAGCGTTAGTGAGAATATGAAGTTCTAAGCATTTATAACTAGGAATAAGAATTGTTTTGAAGAGGTTCTTCGACACAGTTTATGGACTACTTTGGAATATACAAATTAAACATATATTTTCTTGGTGGCTCCTCTAAGCCACTAAAGTATTATTAAGAATTAACTCTAGGTTCTGAAATCTGAGACATTCAATGTTCGATGTTCGAACTTCGTAAACAATGAATTTTTCCATACTGTTGAATATAAAATTATGGATATTTTCGGAACGGGTTTGGCGACTAAATTATTTTCGTCATCCAGGTCCCCGATTTCTGGATGCACTGAAAATAATGGTTTAAGAACTTTGGAATGAACTTCGCAAATATCGAAACATTTTTTTAAATTGAACGCAAAAATTGTTACAGGATCGGATATTTAACGTATCTATAAGGAAATAGATGACTTCAAATATATTTCTCATATCAAATTCAGAAATAAGCTCCTTCTACGGCAGACAATGAGGGGAGCGGGTCATATCGCCGAAAGCCATTTCGCCGAAAGTCGTTTCGCCGAATGCCATTTCGCCGAAAGTCGTTTCGCCGAATAGGTCATTTCGCCGAATAGGTCATTTCACCGAAAGTCGTTTCGCCGAAAGTCGTTTCGCCGAAAGGGTCATTTCGCCGAAAGGGTCATCTCGCCGAAAGGGTCATTTCTCCGTAAGGGTCATATCTTCTGCATGTTATTTCCCTTGTATAACTGATGTGGCGCAGCCACATAACCGAAGCCAAGATGGCTCGGCGGCATAAAGCTGAGTCGGCCGCCGACCCGCCGTCGGAAGCGGCGGCCTCTTGCATACAAACCTGTAACCGCCTCGTTTGCCCGGTCTACTCAAAGCTAGGTTTCTTTGCTTTAGTTAGGCCATAACGATGTGGCGTAGCCGCATTAGTATTTTATTCATTTTCACTTAATAAACGGAAAATACCAACTAAATTTGCCTAGTAATTGCTTTGATTCTTACTAGCTAACAGTCAACAAGTTTTCTTGGGAACTACTCTCTGAGGTTCATGAATCAATCTTTATTCAAGAGTACAACAATCAATTATTATTCAAGAAGTACAATGGTAGGTTAACAAAACGGGCGTTAACGCTATCATCTTTCTTTTGTCTTTAATTTAAATCAATTCTAATTACGATTTCAGGATTTGGCGAAATGACACTTTCGGCGAAATGGCTTTCGGCGAAATGGCATTCGGCGAAGTGACCCATTCGGCGAAATGTCATTCGGCGAAATGACTTTCGGCGAAACGGCTTTCGGCGAAATGGCTTTCGGCGAAATGACCCTGATCCACGATGAGCGGGATGGGCATGCCAAATTCACTATTCAGATTGACCTGCCTTCAGACAAACGTGGTACCGATGATCGCCAATTTATCTAATGTCTCCCAGACGTGTGGTTTGACACCAATATTCTCGTGGTCAAAAAGAAAGAGCATTATTTGCGTAAAAGTTGAAAAAATGTCGAAAAAATCGCGGTTATGGTTGCGGTCAACTGCAGGATCTCGGCAGGATGTCAAAGCATTTTTGTAAAAGGCAACAAAGGATTGAAGGAATAATTCTTCCATTGAAACTTAACTTTGTATTTTTGTGTTGCCATTTGAAATTTGCTCAATTTCAATGGATTCACTAAGCTGTTGATATTAATATTTTCATTCTTTGAGTTTCACAAAACTTTTGCCTTTAAACTACAAAATGATAACACAATGTGATAATAATTGAAAATTTGATGAGTCGATATCATATTAGGATTTCAATCTGATGTAGCTATCATAATCAAATATCAATTTGTTCTAATTTTGATGTTAGACTTTACTCGGGTTATGTGTGATAGTATGTTTGATATGAGAATGGCATAATTACACCACTAGGTGGATTAAAACAGGTTTTGCCTTTCTCATATCGAAAGTGTATCGAAAAGTAGTTAGCAACGGCTTCAGTGTATCGAAAAGTAGTTAGCAACGACTCCACTACCCATTCCAGTAAACCTGTCAAATCGATGAACCACATAATGTGGATTACTTTCCAATTTGACATTTGGTTTAAGAAAAGTTCTGTCACAATGACAATATGAGTTTTGTGAAGTTTGAGAACATTATAAAATTCATCTTCACTCGATTTGAAAGATCGAGCATTCCAATTTAAAATATTCAAATAATTATTTAACATCATTGTTAAATTTTAAACTCATTATAATATTATTTGCAATTTGCCATCCGATTTGAAATGCTTCAAAAAGTGATGAAGTCGAATTTATTTGGATTATCATTTGAAAAAGTTGATCTTGTAGGTAGATCATTATATTTTCCGTTATATCGCCTAAATAGACTTCGTTTAAAGAAGCGAATGGCATTGAAGGAATATTGCAAGGTAGATGTCTACCTGTTACGCTAGTGTAACTGTCATTAGAAGACGATCTACCTAATAATAAATTGTTTTCGTTAGAAGATGAACTGCAAGGCGGTCCTTTGTTTTGATTATTTACATTAGAAGAATTAAGTTGTAGATTTCTACCTGTTAGACTAGCATAACTGACATTAGAAGAAGATGATGACGAGGTCGATCTACCTGTCAATAAATTGTTCTCTTTTGAAGACGAATTGGCAGGCGTACCTGTTTTTTGTTTTAGATTCGAAGAAATAAGTGCCTTAGAAGAATGAGCCCGGTTTTTTGATTTTCAGGTATGTTCTGTAAATTTAAGGTCGTTGATTTGACTTGTTGTCTAAGCGAATGAGCGTTTAATATTTTTTCTCTGACAGGACATTTCAAATAATTGAATTTATGATTTCCATCGCAATTTGAACATGAAAATTTATCAATGGTTTCATTCATTGGACAAACGTCTTTCGAATACGATTTACCACAATTCAAACACCGTATATCCACATGACAATTTTTGGTTCCATGGCCGAAGCCTTGACAACGACGACATTGCGTTAGGTTTGCAATACGATTATGCCGTTTATAATTTTCCCAATGAATTTTAATGTGGGAAATGAAACGTACTTTTTCTAAAGTTTTCAAATTGTTTACATCACTTCGATTGAAGTGTATTAGGTAAAGTTCATGGGAAATTCCAGAGCGTGGTTTAGAAGTACCATTCGCTCTTTTTGTCATAAGTATTACTTGGGAAGGAGCAAACCCAAGCAATTCTTTTAGTTCATTTTTAATTTACTTTGATCATTTGATATGCCTTTCAAGATAGCCTTGAAGGGTCTGTCTGATTTTATATCATATGAATAAAATTTATGAAGTGACTTTTACTTCCGGGAGAAAAGTAGAAAGCTCAGAACGGAATGCTTTGAAGTCGGAAATCATCACAGTCACTGGTGGCATAGATTGATGTTTCTTCCCAGAACGACAAGCGTCCATTTTGGGAATTTTTGAAGAATTTTCTTCTATGTCGCTACAAACGGATTCAGAAAGAATCTCGTAAATATTGTTAGACGGCATAGAATCAACAGAAGGGAAATCCGTCCGTCGTCTTTTATTTTTACATTCAGATTCTATAAGATCGTGAATGTTATTAGAAAAATGTTGAATAACGGATTGTGATTTATTACGTATTGAATTATTTTTAACCTAAGGCTTGTTGCCTTTCCGGTTGGACGCAGGCATTTTTGAAATGAATGAAATTTTAAATTAAATTAACTAGGCTAAATTAGTCTTCTTTCATGATTACCCTAAGTAGTGTAGAAAGTATCTGTGCTTTTCAAAAAATATCGATTCCCACCTTTGGTACATGTGTCAAACTTGGTGGCGATTCGTTTAGTTGTTTTGTAGTTATGCTGAGACTTGAATACACTCACGTTCATAAGCAGACAAAGATTACTTTCCTTTAGTTCTTTGAATTCCCCGGCAAAATGAAACCAGATCTTTTGAAATTATTTAAAGAAAAATACGACCTTGAAATTCTTGCCACTCTCTTGTTTTTTAAAAATGGGAGTTTAAAATTTATTTTCAAAAACCCCTCCTTGTAGTCTAAATGTCGATTCTATTCAAATTTCGTCATCGAGCCTCTCCCCCCTGTTAAGGACACTTCCTACACACTTTCCTCCTGAAAATGTCCTAATGATCATTTCTGAAGAGCTTATTTGTGCCAAATTTGTTAGCAATACGTTCAGTAGTTCCGGAGTTTCGCCGTTACAAACATTACATCCCCTTTTTTAGAGGGACGTACTACATCCACCCCAAACGAATACCTTAAGTTGTGCAAAAAGTATCTAAGGCCTTCAAAAAGTATCGATTCTCGTCAAATTAAATAAAATTTTTCATGACCTCTGTTAGGGATACTTGCTACGCTGTCTCCCCCATAAAAATACCCTTACAACTATTTCTGAAGAGCAAAAAGCAGCTATGCCAAGTGTGATAGCAATCCGTTCAGTAGTGTTGGAGTTACTACGTTACATCCCCCTTTTTAAATGCACTTGCAACATCCACTCCCCATATATATCATATCTTAGGTATGGAAAATGTTTGCATGATCTTCAGAAATTATCGATTCTTGTCAAATTTTATGATTTTTTTTCATGGCCCCTCTTATTAATGATACTTGCTACGCTTTCTCCCCTATAAAAATACCTTTATGGCTATTTCTGAAGAGCAATAAATAACTGTACCAAATTTTATAGCAATTCGTTCAATAGCTCCGGAGTTATGCCGTTACAAACATTACACTCCTTTTTTATAGGCACTTACTACACCCTCTTCCCACAGAATATCCTTATAATCTTATCGAAGTTGTGCAAAAAGTGTCTTCAAAAAGTACCGATTCTCGTTGAATTAGATAATATTTTTAATGACCACCTTTGTTAAGGACGCTTGCTACGCTCCCTCCCCCCATGGAAATATTCTTATAACCATCTCTGAAGAGCAAGAAGTACATGTACCAGGTTTGATAGCAATCCGTTAAGTAGTTTTGAAGTTATGCCATGACAAACATTACACCCTCCTTTTTAAAGGCACTTGCTGCATCCATTCCTCATTAAATTTTATCTACGGTATGCAAAATGTTTCTAAGATCTTTAAAAAATATCGGTTTTCATCAAGTTATATGAATTTTTTCATGACCCCTCCTCCTCCCTTCCCTTTAAAAATACGCTTATGACCATCTCTGAAGAGCAAGAAGTACATGTGCCATGTTTGATAGCAATCCGTTCAGTAATTCCGGAGTTATGCCATTACAAATATTACACTCCTCTTTTTGAAGGCACTTGCTACATCCACCCTCCCCCCATATAATCATATCTAATATATGCCAAATGTTACTATGGTCTCAAAAAAGTATCGATTCTCGTCAAATTAGACAAATTTTTTCAAGACCTCCCCCTGTTAAAAACACTTACTACGCTCTCTCCCCCATTAAAATATCCTTATGATCATCTCAGAAGAGCAAGAAGTATCTGCACCAAGTTTGGTGGCAATCCGTTCAGTAGTTTCGGAATTATGCCGTTTTAAACATTACACACCCCTATTTAAAGGCACTTTCTACATCCACCCCTCATATAGTCATATCTAAGGTATGCAAAATGGTTCTACGGTCTTCAAAACGTATCGATTCTTGTCAAGTTTATGAATTTTTCCTTGACCCCCCCTTGTTTATGACACTTGCTACGCTCCCTCCCGTATAAATAAACTCCCTAAACCATCTCTGAAATACAAGAAGTTCCTGTGCCAAGTTTGGTGGCAATCCGTTCAGTAGTTCAGAAGTTATCGCGTTACAAACATACAAACTTACATCCATTTTTATATATATAGATAGATTGAAAAAAAAAATTCTTCACAAAATGTTCTGTTGATATTTTTGAAAATATAAGTAATATGAGAAAGGCATCATTACACTACTAGGTGGATTAAAAAAGGTTATTTAGATTAGCACCACTCTTCTCATACAAATAGTCAACGCAAATGTCAAACGCTTGGTTTGAGAAATGATACCGAGTATGTGACATGAACACCGAATCATGCTTTTGTGAACTACTCGAATCAATCTGAATTCATTGGTGTCAAAAATGAGTCCAAACTAGTGTCAGAAGTTATTTTATAAAATCATAAAAAAATCATGAGACTGTTTCTAAGAAAGAGCATTAACACACCACTAGGTGGATAAATAAGGGTTTCGCCTTTCTCATATAGAAAGGTTATGCAATCACTGTGAAAACCGACTTTTGAACCAAGACCAAGAGAGTGTCATATACCATTCGATTCAGTTCGTCGAGTACGCAAAATGTATTAGTGTGTATATGCGTATGTGTGTATGTGACGTTTTTTTTGCACCAACTTTTCTCGGAGATGGCTGGTCCGATTTTTACAAACTTAAATTTAAATGAAACGTCTTGTGGTTCCATGCAAAATTCCTGAATATTATTTGGATCCGACTTCCGGTTCCGTTATTATGGGGTGAAATGTGCAAAAAAATATGAAAATAAATGTTCTAACTTTTCTCAAAGATGGCTGAACCGATTTTCACAAACTTAAATTCAACTGAAAGCTCTTATAGTCGCATACAAAATTCCTGAATTTTGTTTGGATCTGACTTCCGGTGTCGGAGTTATGGGGTGTGCATAATAATAAAAATATGTCTACTAATTTTTCTCAGAGATGGCGTAACCGATTTTTACAAACTTATATTGAAATGAATGGTCTCATGTTTCTTCACAAAACTTCTGAATTGCATCTGTGTACGATTTCTGGTTCCGGACTTATATGGTGATTGGGGTAAAAAATTTATTTTAAAATTATTTACTTTTCTCAGAGACGGCGTGACCGATTTCAACAAACTTAGATTCAAATGAGTGACTAATGGCCCCATCCAAAACTTTTGAATTTCATTCAGATCCGTCTTTCGGTTCCGGAATTATAGGGTAAAGCGTGTAAAAATTTTCATACAATCACTTAGAGGGGCGAAATGGAACACGAAAAAAATTCAAAACTGACCCCAAAGCTACTCCATTTGATTTCACTAGTTTCCGATTCCGGAGGCGGAATTAAAGGGTAAAGTGTGTCAAAAAATTTATACCATCACTTAAAGGGGCAAAACAGAAAACGTGAATAAATCGAAATCGGCCAAAAAAACTACTTCAATCGGTAGCCATTATCAGTTAACGGGTAACTTAACCGGGGTCAATCTTTCAAGAATCGAAGAAAATTATTTTGAAGAATACCACAGTATTCCCGAGTAGAGTGTGAGATTAAAAAAAAAACTCAATTTAATGTTGTGCTGTTCGTATATATCGATTAATTAATTTGCTATCGTTTTGGTCGTTTTAACGGTTAAAAGATCAAAATTGAAAGCAAAAAAAATGCTGTGTGACATCAAACTGGAAACTAATTTTGCTCTCAGTGAAAGCACATTAAAAACATAATATGATGTAGATTTTCTCGAAATGACACGTCACGAGCATAATCTAAAAATAGAACAGCCAAAAAAGGTCCGGAATAGTATACATTTAGGCGATATTACTCGCAAGCAAGAAAAAAGATTTTATGCAATCTCCATATTAGTCGCAAGCAAGAAAAAAGATTTCGTGCAATCTGCACACTACCGCGGAAAGAATCCGGATTCGAAATTAGGTGTTTTGGAATGCGAACTTTTTACGATTTCTATGAACTGTAAGTGCTAGCTATCAGGAGATGGAAAATGTTCGGTTATATGACAAGCAGTGTTGTTTCACAAAGTTGTATACAGGTAGTTTCTTTCAATGCACACTCGTTGCGTCGCTTCCATCCCGCATCCACCGTGAATAGCAGTGTGGCTATTTGGGTACAGCATTAAAATGTTTTCTTTGTCCTGCTCATATCCAAAGCTGTGGCAGTCAAACATATCATCAAATTGAGTTATCTACTTGATCGCACATAATTCGCACATGTAATCACTTTGAAATACGAATTTAGAGCCTCTGAAGACCGAACGTTTTACAGTGAAGTCTTTTACAACACAGGGAACGTGAATTAGGAATCCGGCAATAAGGTATACCAGATCATATGTTTTTTCGACTAATTTGGACAATGAACGATTATCTCGCTTCTGATTACAGATAGAACCAGAATCTCTTCAGTTCTAGTCTAGACTTATAATTTACAATCATTTGATGCAGAATTAGTCCTGTGACTCAAAATTAGACGGTTTCTTTAGAAAAGTGTATTAAAGTTCCAAGATCTATTAGATGATTGACAAAATTCTTCTCATAGTATCTAGCGTTAGTGAGAATATGAAGTTCTAAGCATTTATAACTAGGAATAAGAATTGTTTTGAAGAGGTTCTTCGACACAGTTTATGGACTACTTTGGAATATACAAATTAAACATATATTTTCTTGGTGGCTCCTCTAAGCCACTAAAGTATTATTAAGAATTAACTCTAGGTTCTGAAATCTGAGACATTCAATGTTCGATGTTCGAACTTCGTAAACAATGAATTTTTCCATACTGTTGAATATAAAATTATGGATATTTTCGGGACGGGTTTGGCGACTAGATTATTTTCGTCATCCAGGTCCCCGATTTCTGGATGCACTGAAAATAATGGTTTAAGAACTTTGGAATGAACTTCGCAAATATCGAAACATTTTTTTAAATTGAACGCAAAAATTGTTACAGGATCGGATATTTAACGTATCTATAAGGAAATAGATGACTTCAAATATATTTCTCATATCAAATTCAGAAATAAGCTACGGCAGACGATGAGGGGAGCGGGTCATATCGCCGAAAGCCATTTCGCCGAAAGTCGTTTCGCCGAATGCCATTTCGCCGAAAGTCGTTTCGCCGAATAGGTCATTTCGCCGAATAGGTCATTTCGCCGAAAGTCGTTTCGCCGAAAGGGTCATTTCGCCGAAAGGGTCATCTCGCCGAAAGGGTCATTTCTCCGTAAGGGTCATATCTTCTGCATGTTATTTCCCTTGTATAACTGATGTGGCGCAGCCACATAACCGAAGCCAAGATGGCTCGGCGGCATAAAGCTGAGTCGGCCGCCGACCCGCCGTCGGAAGCGGCGGCCTCTTGCATACAAACCTGTAACCGCCTCGTTTGCCCGGTCTACTCAAAGCTAGGTTTCTTTGCTTTAGTTAGGCCATAACGATGTGGCGTAGCCGCATTAGTATTTTATTCATTTTCACTTAATAAACGGAAAATACCAACTACATTTGCCTAGTAATTGCTTTGATTCTTACTAGCTAACAGTCAACAAGTTTTCTTGGGAACTACTCTCTGAGGTTCATGAATCAATCTTTATTCAAGAGTACAACAATCAATTATTATTCAAGAAGTACAATGGTAGGTTAACAAAACGGGCGTTAACGCTATCATCTTTCTTTTGTCTTTAATTTAAATCAATTCTAATTACGATTTCAGGATTTGGCGAAATGACACTTTCGGCGAAATGGCTTTCGGCGAAATGGCATTCGGCGAAGTGACCCATTCGGCGAAATGTCATTCGGCGAAATGACTTTCGGCGAAACGGCTTTCGGCGAAATGGCTTTCGGCGAAATGACCCTGATCCACGATGAGCGGGATGGGCATGCCAAATTCACTATTCAGATTGACCTGCCTTCAGACAAACGTGGTACCGATGATCGCCAATTTATCTAATGTCTCCCAGACGTGTGGTTTGACACCAATATTCTCGTGGTCAAAAAGAAAGAGCATTATTTGCGTAAAAGTTGAAAAAATGTCGAAAAAATCGCGGTTATGGTTGCGGTCAACTGCAGGATCTCGGCAGGATGTCAAAGCATTTTTGTAAAAGGCAACAAAGGATTGAAGGAATAATTCTTCCATTGAAACTTAACTTTGTATTTTTGTGTTGCCATTTGAAATTTGCTCAATTTCAATGGATTCACTAAGCTGTTGATATTAATATTTTCATTCTTTGAGTTTCACAAAACTTTTGCCTTTAAACTACAAAATGATAACACAATGTGATATTAATTGAAAATTTGATGAGTCGATATCATATTAGGATTTCAATCTGATGTAGCTATCATAATCAAATATCAATTTGTTCTAATTTTGATGTTAGACTTTACTCGGGTTATGTGTGATAGTATGTTTGATATGAGAATGGCATAATTACACCACTAGGTGGATTAAAACAGGTTTTGCCTTTCTCATATCGAAAGTGTATCGAAAAGTAGTTAGCAACATTGATTATTGAATAAAAAAGCAAAAAAAACATATTTTGACATCAGTTTTCGATATTTTTTGAACTCCTGCATGTTTTGGGACACTGTACCTTCCTTCCGAAAGTGCCGCTGGACAATTTCCCAATACCTTTCAATTGGCCGAAGATCCGGGCAGTTCGGTGGGTTGATGTCCTTTTCCACGAATTGTACATTATTTTTTGACAACCACTGTAGAACGGAGTTGGCGTAGTGGGCTGAAGCCGAATCAGGCCAGAAGAGAGGAGGAGCTTTATGCTTTCTGTACAGTGGCAGCATTCTCTTCTTCAAACATTCTTCCTCGTACACCTTGGCGTTAATTGTGCCCTTTGTGAAAAAAATCGACGACGCAAACCACAGGTACAAATTGCTTGCAGACCAACACCTTCTGCCCAAACTTTTCCATCGCCACCGTGATGTTAGCGTCGTCCAGGTCCTGGTACACCGATTTCGTATAATATTGCGGTCCGGGCAGCGCTCGAGAGTCTTTCTTGGCGTAGGTTTCGTCGTCGATCAGGATGTATCCGTTTTTATTCTGTAGAATCCGGTCATACAGTTTTCGCGCTCTTTTTTGGCCTGAACTTGCTGTACCAGGGACTTTTTCGGCACCTTCTGTTTCTTGTACGTTTTCAAGGAGTTCCGAACTTTGATTCGTTGAATTATTCCGATGCTGGTGTTGAACTGCTTGGCCAAATCCCGCGTCGACGCCGATGGGTATTTCCTGATGTACTCAACCAATTTTAAGTCCCGGCCGGGCTGGCTGGGACCCGTTTTCCTACCGGATCGGGGCAAATCCTTCATGGAAAGGGTCTTACCGAACTCCTCGATAGTATTTTTGACACTAATGTGGTGCACTTTCACCCGTTTTGCAATTTCGTTGTACTTAACACCACTTTCTGAGCACCAAGTGTGCAAAATTCTCAGAGCTTGCACTAGGATAGTCATGAAGAGCATCTCCTAGCAGAAAATGCGGTAAAGTCACCGATTTTGAAGAGCTTCAGTTTGGTAGAAGACGCAGCGGTAGGGATACAGCTGTACAAAGTTCGTAGGCTGGCATAAATCTTTCCGCACTGTCCATTCCATTGCAGATCATTTTGAAAATTAAACCCGAGATTGTTTGCGCTTTCGGACCACTCGTTGTATTGCCCATCCAAGACAATTTCAGGTAACATTGAAACAGATGAACTGATTCTCCGATGTCGATTTTTGATGAACTATGCTTTACTTTTGATTGGATTAATGGGAAGGTTGTTTCGCTGGGAGCAGTTTTTCACTTTCTCAAGATCTGCATAACAGATCGGCTGAAAAGTTCGTATCGTTTCTATGAGAGGGCGCCACTAAAATTAAATCCATACCATTTTCAGTTAGTACCAACCATCAAAAGATACGTGTATAAATTTGACAGCTGTCTGATTATTAGTTTGTGGGATATTGCATTTTGAGTGAAGCTACTTTTGTTATTGTGAAAAAAATGGATAAAAAGGAATTTCGTGTGTTGACGAAACACTACTTTTTGATGAAAAAAAGTGCCGCCGATACCAAAAAATGTCTTGATGAGTGTTATCCAGACTCTGCACCGGGCGAAGCAACAATTCGTAAGTGGTTTGCAAAATTTCGTACTGGTCATATGAGCACCGAAGACGATGAACGCAGTGGATGTCCAAAAGAGGCTGTTACCGATGATAACGTGAAAAAAATTCACAAAATGATTTTCAATGACCGTAAAGTGAAGTTGATCGAGATAGCTGACACCCTAAAGATATCAAAGGAACGTGTTGGACATATTATTCACGAATAATTGGATATGAGAAAGCTTTGTGCAAAATGGGTGCCGCGTGAGCTAACAATCAAGACAATGCACCGTGTCACAAGTCGATGAAAACCATGCTGAAATTGAACGAATTAGGCTTCGAATTGCTCCCTCATCCACCGTATTCTCCAGATTTGGCCCCCAGTGACTTTTTCCTGTTCTCAGACCTCAAGAGAATGCTCGCTGGTAAAAAATTTAGAAGCAATGTAGAGGTAATCGCTGAAACTGAGGCCTATTTTGAGGCAAAGGACAAATCCTACTACAAAAATGGTATCGAAAAGTTGGAAGATCGCTATAATCGCTGTATCGCCTCTGATGGCAATTATGTTGAATAATAAAAACGAATTTTGGCAAAAAAATGTGTGTTTCTATTAAACGATACGAACTTTTCAGCAGAACTGTTATATCATACTTATCAGCTCTTGCACGTACGGGTCAAATCGAGCAACGTAAATTTGAACATCATCAGCATAAATCTGGATTGAACAGTATTTTAAAACTGTTGGTAAGTCGTTGATAATGCAGCATAAAAGTAGGGACGGAGCATCAGTACTGTTAGAGTAGCGATCTCCACAAAAAAAAGGCGGGTGGGTAATGTCAGAGACATAACTGGATGTCGTGAATACGAAAACAAATGACATGTTCCTTAACTCTTCCGAATATCAATTAGTTGATCAATTGTATGAATTATGCAAGCATTCCCCTTTTCCACATTTTTCGCAAAAACAAAGAAGGCTTCACTTGATCTCGATTACTGTAAAATTCACACAGCGAAAAGTGCAAAAATCTAACTAAACTGTTCTACAATTGCACTAAACTGAGGATATTTTCTTTCGATTTGCGAACAACACATCTTAATAGTTCTTCAGAAAACTTTTAGCGCCATTAGAACGGCTGATTTTTTATAATGCTTTCCAACGATACTTTCTCATCCATCGAAATGACTGGCAGCTGTGACGTAATCGCTCTTTTCGGAAGCGAAACTAGCTTTGCAAACGTCACTAAATACATCTGCTCGCATTGGCGATAGAATCCAAACTGATTAGATTTTTGTTAGGAGCTTTCTTTTACGTGATTTCGTTTGTAGCTTTTTCACTAATGGGCGGTCCTAACGGCTATAAAAATAGTCGCATACAGAATATTAATGTCGATTATTTTATTTCGCATTTGCATAATTTATTGAAAGAAACTATCAATATGCTGTAGGCATTCGTTTCTAGCATTCAGAAGGACCAAATTGAGGAACTCACTACGATATTCACCACTTTTAGGAACATTTTTTGAACGATTTGTTGTACAGCAGCAGCTATTTTCTTCTCTTCCTCAGAACGCGTTCTGATTGGCTGGTGTTGACATGGGTCAAATGAGAGAGGTTTTTCAATGGTGTACTATTGAAATACTTCAATGCTTTTGTTATACACGTTTAAGTTGAAAAATTTCGATTCTATTGGTAGTTAGATTATATAAATCCTTTCCACTGAGCTATGAGCTTTCAAAATACGAGAATGGCAAACGCGCCATATGAATTATCCTCTTTGATACTCGTTTATACCAAATATTTCAGAAAAGTTTAATTATGAACTATTTGAGAATATGTCACACAACTGAAAATTTTATCATTAAATTGTGATCATATTTCCGATGGCATGTAGCAAAAATTATGTTGATTCGTTAGATACAACAAGAGATATTCACGATCAAAAACTTATCACTCTCTCAGAGGGTAAATTTTGAAAAGGCACCCCATAGTAAAGTAAGTCGTATTCACGACAAAACAGTTTCATTTCTGCCATTCAGTCATGATCTGATTATGTTCTCAGTGGCGAAAGAAAAATTGAATTGTGTTACCAGTTTATCTAATAGTATGTTGTGAGGGATAATATCGAAAGCCTTTAAAAAGTACAAGAGTAGAAGAATTGTAGTACCTTTTATATCCAGAGGTCGTCAATAACTCGTAGAACAGCGGTTTTAATTCTTTGACCACCACAAAAATCTGCATAATGGGTAGTATCTATTTAGGGTATGAGAAATAATTTCGTTTTCAATAAAGTATATATCTGTATAAAATAAATAAAAAAATAAAATATAAAATAAATAAAAAAATATTATTCTGACAGGAAAGAATGAGAGGGTAGTTGGTAACGCAATGAAAACGAAAACTTAATACCAGCGTTGCGGACGGAATGTAACGCAATGAAAACACGAAATGTGTGAACTGGATGTTCCTCGGGCGATAAAAATTGCGCTAGAATTCAATTAGTGAAGCGTAGTTGTAGAGAATAGACAGCGAAACACTTTCGGCTTACAAATTATCTGATCAAGAAAAAAAAATTCTAAGGCGGTTACGACAGTAGTCTGACAATAATTTATTTCTTACGATATAAGTAGTCAGTTGTTGCTTTAGAAGCTTTTCGAAAACTTTTGACAGAGAGGTTAGTATGGTGATAGGATAAAGATTAGTAATGTCATTCAGATGCGCTTTTTTCAGTGGCACAACCTTGGCTTGCTTCCAGTGATCGGGAAATGTTGATGTCCGTATGAATACGTTAATTAAATGCGTTAAGTGTTAAACGAATAAGGGCGAGATGATCTTGATGGAACGTATCGGTATGCCGTCTAACTCAATAGCGCTCGATCTTGTATTCCAGAGAGCCTTGATATCTTCCCAATAGCGTACTATTTGGAATGAGAAACTCTGTGGCGAGGATTGTACTGATCTTGAAAATCGTTCACTACGAGGGGTGCTATTCGTATACTTGACTAAGAATGCGTGATTCACGTCATCTGGATCGAAACTACACGGTAGCGTTGATTTTTCCTTACCAACACAGAGGCATTTTACTCGCTGCCAGAGCGAGGTTCCTCAATACCTTGTGACGGTGTCGTTTTTCGTAATTCAGATATGTTGGAGCCTGTAACCAATCCTTATAAACCAGGTCACGCTCGATTAAAGATTTACGAACATTATTACAAAAACGTGGATCGTGACGTCTGCAAGTGGTCCGGACACGACGAGAAATACACAGATCATGCACTATGTTTATGTCAACGTTAACGAATTCCATAGCATCATTTGGGTATTGAAATACATACAATCGATTCCAAGGAATGAAGAGCACAGCATTTTCCACAGCATGCGAGTTAAAATTTAAATAATCACAATACATGCAACGGCCTGAGGGTCGGGAAATCTTAAAATCAGTTAAAGCAAAATTTCTGAGAGTTGATTATGAAGTATTTTACCATTACTGTTATTTTGCCTACAATTCCACTGGACCTGCTTAACATTTAAGTCCCCTATAACGAAAAATTTCGGTCGATATCTTGTGAGTTTTTGCAAATCGCCTTTAAAGAAATTTAATTGTTCGCTGGTGCATTGGAATGGCAAATATGCTCCAGCGATAAAATAAATTCCATGAATGGTTTCAACTTCGATTACCAAGCTTTCAATAAGTTTAGTATTGAAAGAAGGTAAAATTCGATGTTTAATTTGCGGTTGGACAAAAATGGCAACTCCACTACCCATTCCAGTAAACCTGTCAAATCGATGAACCACATAATGTGGATTACTTTCCAATTTGACATTTGGTTTAAGAAAAGTTCTGTCACAATGACAATATGAGTTTTGTGAAGTTTGAGAACATTATAAAATTCATCTTCACTCGATTTGAAAGATCGAGCATTCCAATTTAAAATATTCAAATAATTATTTAACATCATTGTTAAATTTTAAACTCATTATAATATTATTTGCAATTTGCCATCCGATTTGAAATGCTTCAAAAAGTGATGAAGTCGAATTTATTTGGATTATCATTTGAAAAAGTTGATCTTGTAGGTAGATCATTATATTTTCCGTTATATCGCCTAAATAGACTTCGTTTAAAGAAGCGAATGGCATTGAAGGAATATTGCAAGGTAGATGTCTACCTGTTACGCTAGTGTAACTGTCATAAGAAGAAGATCTACCTAATAATAAATTGTTTTCGTTAGAAGATGAACTGCAAGGCGGTCCTTTGTTTTGATTATTTACATTAGAAGAATTAAGTTGTAGATTTCTACCTGTTAGACTAGCATAACTGACATTAGAAGAAGATGATGACGAGGTCGATCTACCTGTCAATAAATTGTTTTCTTTTGAAGACGAATTGGCAGGCGTACCTGTTTTTTGTTTTAGATTCGAAGAAATAAGTGCCTTAGAAGAATGAGCCCGGTTTTTTGATTTTCAGGTATGTTCTGTAAATTTAAGGTCGTTGATTTGACTTGTTGTCTAAGCGAATGAGCGTTTAATATTTTTTCTCTGACAGGACATTTCAAATAATTGAATTTATGATTTCCATCGCAATTTGAACATGAAAATTTATCAATGGTTTCATTCATTGGACAAACGTCTTTCGAATACGATTTACCACAATTCAAACACCGTATATCCACATGACAATTTTTGGTTCCATGGCCGAAGCCTTGACAACGACGACATTGCGTTAGGTTTGCAATACGATTATGCCGTTTATAATTTTCCCAATGAATTTTAATGTGGGAAATGAAACGTACTTTTTCTAAAGTTTTCAAATTGTTTACATCACTTCGATTGAAGTGTATTAGGTAAAGTTCATGGGAAATTCCAGAGCGTGGTTTAGAAGTACCATTCGCTCTTTTTGTCATAAGTATTACTTGGGAAGGAGCAAACCCAAGCAATTCTTTTAGTTCATTTTTAATTTACTTTGATCATTTGATATGCCTTTCAAGATAGCCTTGCAGGGTCTGTCTGATTTTATATCATATGAATAAAATTTATGAAGTTTCTCGGACAAATATCGAATAAGACGTTCGTAATCTTCCAATCCATCAACCAAGACTCGACATTCTCCTCTTCGTCCGATTTGAAATGAGACTTTTACTTCCGGGAGAAAAGTAGAAAGCTCAGAACGGAATGCTTTGAAGTCGGAAATCATCACAGTCACTGGTGGCATAGATTGATGTTTCTTCCCAGAACGACAAGCGTCCATTTTGGGAATTTTTGAAGAATTTTCTTCTATGTCGCTACAATAGGATTCAGGAAGAATCTCGTAAATATTGTTAGACGGCATAGAATCAACAGAAGGGAAATCCGTCCGTCGTCTTTTATTTTTACATTCAGATTCTATAAGATCGTGAATGTTATTAGAAAAATGTTGAATAACGGATTGTGATTTATTACGTATTGAATTATTTTTAACCTTAGGCTTGTTGGCTTTCCGGTTGGACGCAGGCATTTTTGAAATGAATGAAATTTTAAATTAAATTAACTAGGCTAAATTAGTCTTCGATTAGACTCCTAGTTTGGAAAAGTCTTGATAAAGACTGATTTTGTGGTAGTCTTAATAAAGACTGATCAGTTCGAAGAATAGTTCTTCGAATAGGTAGCCTTAGAAAAGGCTGATTAATTCCTAAAAAGACTAATTATATTAGAATATCACTCTTTGTATAGCCTTGAGAAATGCTGACTAATTGTTAGTCTTTAAAAAGACTGTTAGTGATTCAGGTAGCCTTGAAAAAGACTGAAGCCTTGAATCAATGAAACTCTAGGTAGCCAGAAAAAAATTCCAGGATCCAAGAGCTATACGCGTGCGGTGCTGTTCAACACCGACTGAAGAATTTTATTGTTCTTTCGCCCACACTTCCTGTAAAGCAGGTATGTTTTTTTTTATCAACCGCAGTATTGTGTGCAGCCATAATCAAACACTGGTAACAGATGTTCGAACCACAATAGTTGCTCAGGTTTCTTCAACACGGTTGAAAACTCGTGCTCATGCGTGCTCGACACCGATGGACTCGGTTGTGTTTTCAAACTAGAGCATTAGAGTTTTTGTTTTGATCTATTATTCATTGTAATATAAGTTAAGTTTTAACTGTTAAAATTTAAGCTGGGTACAAGTCACAAGTGACTTTCAACCCTATACCCTATACACACACAAACACACACACACACATATATATAAATAAATAAATATATATATATATATATATATATATATATATATATATATATATATATATATATATATATATATATATATATATATATATATATATATATATATATATATATATATATATATATATATATATATATATATATTTATTTATTTATATATATGTGTGTGTGTGTGTTTGTGTGTGTATAGGGTATAGGGTTGAAAGTCACTTGTGACTTATATATATATGTATATATATATATATATATATATATATATATATATATATATATATATATATATATATATATATATATATATATATATATATATATATATATATATATATATATATATATATATATATATATATATATATATATATATATATATATATATATATATATATATATATATATATATATATATATATATAGATTTCATCTAGAGTACCTCTAATCAGATTGACGACAGCTGTACGTTTGGAATAACAGCTTTGTTCCAAACGATACGAGGAACAATCTTTAACATTTTACTTGAATGAGAAATCTATACTTTTTGACGCCATGAGTGCACGCTAATTTTTACCACTATCCAGTATTATTGCAACGAAATGCAAAAGCACGACAAGATCCGACGTAAGCAACTCTCACAATTACGAGTGACTTGTGATGCTGCATCTTATAGTACCGTCACATCGTACCCGTTGTTTTATCCAATAGCACAGATGGACCTCATGGGAAACGAATTGAGCGGGTTGTTGTGGGTTACCGAAGTAAATAAGACGAAATGCGAATCGCCACATTTATCGTTGTGGATGAAAAACATGAAACGTTCGAAAATACTTTAGTTGCTTTAGAAAGTGAGGGAGGGCATCACGAGGTCAGCTAATAAATGCTTTGCCACTTATTCGTTTCCCTTCAAATTGATTTCATGTCAGCGAATTTAAGCAATAGTAGCACAATAACCGATGTACTAGATAATCAACGAATTATTTTTTCGATATTCAGAATCTAATAAGGTGTGAGAAGTTGGGTTTAATAAAAAAATTCATTATATCCTAGGCTCCTTTGAACGACTGAATAGAAAAATATAAGTTCATCTTAGTTTGGGAAAAAAGGTTCAAGTAGAAACAAAACACAAAAACCGGATACAATCATTGAATACGAAAAACTGCATTCTGCAATGAAATAGTCATTTGAAAGTATCTTAATCTCAAGAACCAGACAATGAAGTAGTGCTCGCGAATTGGAATGACTGACAATTGGTAAATTTTACGGAGGTTTTCTCAGTAATAGATTTTTTTGCCGAGGTTTTCTCAATAATAGTCGGACATGCCAGATGTTTCACACTAATTTATAGTAACTCAATTGACGTATCCAACCAACTCTTCTGTGATTACTGGGATAGCCAAATAGCGAGCACAGAACTAATCAATGGTGATAATTTACTGATTTTACATGATTTGAAAAATTAATAATTATGCAGAAGTCGTAAAATGGAATTTCAAATACATAAAAGTGAGTCTGGGTGTTTTTAGTTTTTATGGCAGGATTGAGAGATTAATGATCGAATTGATTTTTATTCATGTGTTTCCAAACCTCCTTTCTTCCAAATTAAGCATGTGTACACTACGATCCGATTTCGCGATTAGGTAATTTTTTATGAAAACTTTCGGTAAATATCAGAAATAACTGATATTTCGTTACATGCATTTTAGTTTACAGAAATTAGGTCAAATTTTACCGAAAGATCAATTATTCGCGGGGTTTTTGAACACAATTTCATAAATCAAAATACAATTAATATTATAAAGTTTGCATGGTAAAATTTACTTTCAGTTCATTTAGGGGTTAGCCTATGTTTGTGCTTAGGTTACTTAGGTTTCAGTTACTGAACTTCGGTAACTACAATAATCGATGCAAATGTGTGAAATTTAAATCAACAAATTGAACATGAAGATTTCTGATGCATGACTACATTGTTATAGTACATTTAAATTTGAGTTAGTGAAAATCTATTCAATCATGTGTGAAAAAGTGAAGTGAGCTCCATTTTATCACAGTTGATTACTATAGTCGGTACTTACACTAATAAGACCTACATTTTTTAAGATTCTCTGATTTAAAAATTGTATAAAATACCGGTAGTCAGACTTGGATCAAATTCAACAAATCAATTAAGGGGCTATCAATGATTCATTCGGTTACAGACTCTCATGGTCTGCAAACTAGAGAAATTCACTAGCCAACATAAAGAATGTCTTATGAAAAAAATATTCCTGAAATTGACATTTTATTGATTAATTTATTTATTTATTCGTTAAACAAATGTTGATTACACACAAAAAAAGTTACAATTGTTTTTATATGCTATATATTGGTTCTACGATTTGGTTTCAATTTTTCTTGCATTTGTTTCTTGGACATAGTTGAATCGATTTTTTGGCAGTTTTCGTTGTAAAAGCGCATCAATTGCTTAAAAGGATTGTTTTTGACATGATTTGTTTTATATTTTTTCGAGAATATTTGATGCATAAATTTTCAGTTGTGAAAGCAATGATTCAGATTGTACTTGTTGATAAATAATGTCGTTTATAAAATAAAATATTGCAACTTTGCGGCGTTTTTCAAATGTTTGTAAGTTTTTCAAATGTTTGTAAGTTTAGCCTTATATGGTGGAAGAAGAAATATAGTCGAGTTTAGTGTACGAAGCGGATACAATAGAAAATGTTTTGACGTAGGACTACGTCCTTCTTTACTATGCTCACCTGCGTGTATTTTCAAAATTTCATCACACGAAAGTGAATCGAAGTTACTCGAAATTTGATTTCTTAATAACTGTTTCCCTGATTGTGATTTTTCTCTAATTCTTTCACAAAACGAATGGAAGAACTAATAGTACTGTTGTTGTACCGTTGAATTCCACTATGTTATATCACGTCATTACACTCTCACAAAGTCACTATTTTCACAGTCACTATTTTTCCGAAAGTGTTTCAAACGTTATAATACAGATACGTATTTCGGAATGCTATTTGCATCCTTCTTCAGTGTATCGGTTTTATAAGTTTATTATTATACTCAATAAACTTATAAAACCGATACACTGAAGAAGGATGCAAATAGCATTCCGAAATACGTATCTGTATTATAACGATGGCTCGGACGATGGCTCGGGGGGTCCGTGGGTGGTATACTTCCGGCCCAAATTAAAGTCTCTCAGAGTTTTAAATATTGCTCGGGACCTGGAAAAACATTACTCGGCAATAAAAACAATAGATAAGGTTTCGCCAAACAAGTTACGCGTTGTTGTGTCCGACCTAAAGCAAGCAAACGAGATTGCTACCAGCGAGTTGTTCACGAAGGAGTACCGCGTGTACGTCCCGTCTCATGTGGTGGAGATCGACGGTGTGGTCCGTGACGAAAGTCTGACAATCGAAGATCTGATGAAGGACGGGGTAGGCCGTTTCAAAAACCTCGACCTTCAACCAGTGAAAATTTTGGAGTGCAAGCAATTGCACTCCAAATCGATAGATGGTAAATTTTACCAATCGGACTCATTTCGCGTGACTTTTGCCGGATCTGCACTTCCAAATTATTTGGTAGTGAGTGGAGTTCGTCTACCTGTTCGGCTGTATGTACCGCGGGTAATGCATTGTACAAGCTGCAAACAGCTAGGTCATACGGCAACCTATTGTTGCAACAAACTGCGATGCGGCAAATGCGGAGAGGCCCATGAGGACGATCTCTGCAGAAGAGCAGTGGAAAAGTGTTGCTACTGCGGGGAGAATCCTCATGATCTTTCGGTGTGCCCTACAGCGTGCGGAGAAATTGAAGCGATCCATGAAAGAACGTTCCAAACGTTCTTATGCGGAAATCTTAAAAAGAACCACTCCATCGACCCCTGAGAATCCGTTTGCAATCTTGCCAGTTGAAGAGGATACCTCTGACGACCCAGGCGAAGGACCTTCCTACACACAGGTTGAAGGAAGCAGGAAAAGACAAAATCTGGCTTCTCCCAAGCTTCCTCGTAAAGGCCTCAGACTGTCCTCTTCGTCACAAAAGAACCAAACGGAAACAAAAAGTGCTGACTCAAAACCGAAGCAAACACCTCCTGGGTTCAAAAAACTTAGGGATGATAAAGAGTACCCAGCACTTCCTGGGGCATCAAAAAAACCCGAATGACCCCAAAGCACAACCAGAAAATCCAACAAATGCTGGATTATTGAAATTTTCTGATATCGTGGACTGGATATTAACAGCCTTCAATATTACTGATCCTCTGAAAAGCTTCCTAACTGCTCTACTGCCAACAGTAAGGACATTTTTAAAACAGTTGACTGAACAATGGCCCCTCCTTGCAGCGATCGTATCTTTTGATGGATAATATACCACTGAGAATCGAAGATATGATCATTGTGCTTCAGTGGAATTGCAGAAGTATCATCCCAAAACTTGATTCTTTCAAACACTTAATACATACTCATAATTGCGATGTATTCTCCTTGAGTGAAACTTGGCTTACTTCTAACATCAACCTCGACTTCCATAATTTTAACATAATCCGCCTGGACCCGAGAAGACTCTTATGGAGGGGTACTTTTAGGGATTAAAAAGTGCTATTCATTTTATTGTATTAACCTCCCCTCGACACCGGGAATTGAAGTTGTTGCTTGCCAAATTAATATTAAAGGCAAAGATCTATGTATAGCTTCTATCTACATTCCTCCGAGAGTCTCGATAGGGCATCGTCGGCTTGCAGACATCATAGAACTTCTTCCTTCACCGCGGCTGGTTTTAGAGGATTTTAACTCGCATGGTACAGGATGGGGCTGCTTATATGATGATAATCGTTCTTCGTTAATCCAAGATCTGTGTGACAACTTCAATTTGACAATTCTAAACACGGGAGAAATGACACGGAACCCTAGACCGCCAGCACAACCAAGTCGACTTCGCTACAGTTAGATTGCAAGTGGAAGGTAATCTGTGATCCTCACGGTAGCGATCACTTGCCGATCATAGTTTCTATCACCAACCGTGAAAGACCATCGGAAACAATCAATGTTTCGTACGATTTCACACGAAACATTGATTGGAAACGTTACGCGAGCTCGATAGCTCGTTTCTGAGAAACTAGAAACATCACAGGAGCTTCCTCCGGAGGAAGAGTATACATTTTTGGCTGGCTTGATTCTTGATACCGCAATTCAAGCTCAGACGAAACGAGTACCTAGCACGCAAACTAGTATGCGTTCTCCCAACCCATGGTGGGACAAAGAGTGCTCAGAGCTGAAAACGAAAAAAGCTTCAGCCTTCATCTCGTTTAGAAGGAACGGAACTCCAGATAATTTTCGGAAATACGCGGCGTTAGAATTTCAAATGAAAAGTCTGATTAAAGCTAAGAAACGCGGTTACTGGCGAAGGTTTGTTGACGGATTAACGAGAGAAACAGCAATGAGCACTCTTTGGAATACGGCCCGTCGCATGCGCAATCGAAATCACGCGAACGAAAGCGAGGAATATTCTAACCGCTGGATATTTGATTTCGCTAAGAAAGTATGTCCTGATTCTGTTCCGGAACAGAAGATATCCCGCGTCGCGACATTGAATACAAACGAAACACCTTTATCGATGGTAGAGTTTTCACTTGCGCTCTTGTCGTGTAACAATAGGGCCCCGGGGTTAGACAGAATTAAATTCAACTTGTTGAAAAATCTGCCCGACTCTGCCAAAAGGCGCTTGTTGAATTTATTCAACAAGTTCCTCGAGGGTAATATTGTCCCACACGAATGGAGAGAAGTGAGAGTTATTACTATTCAAAAACCTGGAAAACCAGCCTCCGATCACAATTCGTATCGGCCGATTGCTATGCTTTCCTGTATTCGGAAATTGTTGGAGAAAATAACTCTCTTCCGTCTAGACAATTGGGTTGAAACAAATGGCTTACTTTCAGATACACAATTCGACTTCCGCAGGGGCAAAGGAACGAACGATTGTCTAGCGTTGCTCTCAACAGAAATTCAAATGGCATTTGCTCGTAAAGAACAAATGGCATCAGTTTTCCTCGACATCAAGGAGGCTTTCGATTCAGTTTCCATTAACGTTCTATCTGAGAAGTTGCATCTGCATGGTCTTTCACCAGTTTTGAACAACTTTTTATATAATCTATTGTCCGAGAAACACATGCATTTTGAGCATGGTGATTTGACGACAAAGCGATTCAGTTACATGGGTCTTCCTCAGGGCTCATGCTTAAGCCCCCTTTTATACAATTTTTACGTAAACAGTATTGATGAATGTATCAACACATCTTGCACGCTAAGACAACTTGCCGACAACAGCGTTGTGTCTATTATAGGACCCAAAGCTGCCGATCTCCAAGGACCATTGCAAGATACCCTCGACAACTTGTCGACATGGGCTTTTCAAATGGGTATCGAGTTCTCTACGGAGAAAACTGAGCTGGTTGTATTTTCAAGGAAGCGAGAACCTGCGCAATTACAGCTTCAACTAGGGGGTGAAACCATAGCTCAGGTTTTCACATTTAAATATCTCGGGGTCTGGTTCGATTCCAAAGGTACCTGGGGATGTCACATTAGGTATTTGAAACGAAAATGCCTACAGAGAATCAATTACCTTCGAACAATAACCGGAACTTGGTGGGGCTCTCACCCAGGAGACCTGATCAGGTTGTACAAAACGACGATATTGTCAGTAATGGAATATGGATGTTTCTGTTTCCGCTCCGCTATGAATATTCATTTCATTAAACTGGAAAGAATTCAGTATCGTTGTTTACGTATTGCCTTGGATTGCATGCAATCAACCCATACGATGAGTTTTGAAGTGCTGGCGGGCGTCTTACCGTTGAAAAACAGGTTCTGGGATCTCTCATATCGACTGCTAATCCGATGCGACATTTTGAATCCGATGGTGATAGAAAACTTTGAAAAGCTCGTCGAGCTTAATTCACAAACCCGTTTTATGTCCTTGTATTTTGACTACATGGCTCAGAATATAAATCCTTCTTCGTTTGTTCCCAATCGTGTTCATTTTGTGGATACTTCTAATTCTACTGTGTTTTTCGACACATCCATGAAAGAAGAAATTCGTGGAATCCCGGATCCTGTACGCCCTCAAGAGATCCCAAAAATTTTTAATAATAAATTTAAAGAAGTCGACTGTAATAAAATGTTTTACACTGACGGATCATATCTAGACGGGTCCACTGGCTTCGGTATATTCAATGTAAATTTCACCGCTTCCTATAAACTCAGTGATCCAGCTTCAGTTTACGTCGCAGAACTAGCTGCAATTCAGTATACCCTTGAGATCATTGACACTCTGCCCACAGATCACTACTTCATTGTATCGGACAGTCTAAGTTCCATTGAGGCTCTCCGTTCAGTGAAGCCTGGAAAGCACTCACCTTATTTCCTGGGGAAAATACGGGAACAATTGAGTGCTTTATCTGCAAAATCATACCAGATTACCTTGGTTTGGGTCCCCTCACATTGTTCCATACGGGGCAATGAGAGGGCGGACTCGTTAGCCAAGGTGGGCGCACTAGAAGGTGATATCTATGAAAGACCAATCTGCTTCAATGAATTTTTCAGTTGCTGTCGTCAGAAAACTCTAGCTAGCTGGCAGAATACATGGAATAGTGGAACTCTGGGACGATGGTTACACTCAATAATCCCACAGGTATCGACGAAAGCTTGGTTCCGGGGGTTAGACGTGAGCCGAGACTTTATTCGTGTAATGTCAAGGCTCATGTCTAATCATTATATGTTCAGCGCGCATCTCCGTCGTGTGGGGCTCGCTGAGAGTGGTGTCTGCGTTTGCGGTGAGGGTTATCATGACATCGAACATGTTGTTTGGACATGTGTCGAGTATTGTGATGCCAGGTCCCAACTCATAGGTTCCCTTCGGGCCCGAGGTATACCACCCTTCGTACCAGTCCGCGACGTCTTGGCAACTCGAAATCTTCCTTATATGACTCTCATCTATAACTTCTTGAAAACTATCAATGCTCAAATTTAGTGCTCTCCCTATCTCTTTCTCGTCTACAGCTCTACCGCACTCTTCTTTACGTTGCTGGAAGTATGGCCTGTGTAAACGATGCTTCGGAGCATGCACCTGCCTTGAACTGACTGAGTTGCTGGAAGCTACCCAAAAACGTCACATCAACGTCAGAACACACCAACGAAGCATCCCAATCCAGAATAATCTCTTAATTGCTACAAGCTGAAAAACATGAAGATTCATCGAACGCAAAATGTGTCTAAAAGATGTATGCCACAAACCAATGATGTATTCAAATTTCAATTCAATACTGTGTAGGTCCCACCCTCCCTATGTCCCCTTACTAACTGGGGAGTATGCCGCCCCGTAATACGGCATCCCTTTCTCTCTCCCTAACAACAAGACAATCGGCCACGTTAAGCTAAAGCAAATGAGCCTAATAAAAATTTTATTTGGAAAATAAAAAAACGACCTTAAAATTACAGAACATACCTGAAAATCAAAAAAACCGTTACAAATGCCACGCCTAATTCTTCTAAGGCACTTATTTCTTCGAATTTAAAACAAAAAACAGGTACGCCTGCCAATTCGTCTTCTAACGAAAACAATTTATTGACAGGTAGATCGACCTCGTCATCATCTTCTTCTAATGTCAGTTATGCCAGTATAACATGTAGAAATCTACCACTTAATTCTTCTAATGTAAATAATCAAAACACAGGACCGCCTTGCAGTTCATCTTCTAAAGAAAACAATTTATCAATAGGTAGATCGGCCATATCATCTTCTTCTAATGGCAGTCTACCTACAAATATTCTTTCAATGCCATTCGCTTCTTTAAATGAAGTTGATTTAGGCGATATAACTGAAAATAAAATGATCTACCTACAAGATCAACTTTTTCAAATGATCATCCAAATTAAATCAACTTCATCACTTTTTGAAGCATTTCAAATCGGATGGCAATTTGCAAATAATATTATAATAAATTTAAAATTTAACAGTGGTTTTAAATCAGGGTTGCTGAAATTCGCCTCACGCAACTCATTTACGTTCACCGCCTGCGAACGATTCAAGAACGGAGACAGCAAAGCATGTTATGCCGGACGAGGCAAAAGCTATGCTTAATATGTGACTGCCTGAGCGACTCGCAAGGGAGAAGAGATCTTGCTTTTTCATGCTGGTTGCTATTCCACGGTGAGCCATTCTCTACCGTTTCAAGAGCAGGTATCATCAGGCACGAATAGCGCTTACATTGAGTCAATTTTTGACTCACTGCGAGTCATGAATGCAAGTGTACGACAAAAATTGAAGACAAAAATTAGCGATGCAATGGAAGCAATTTTTTATTTTGCTTAGTTTAATTGTCTCATAGATATTGCCCTGATAAAAAAGTGTGCGTTGAACATCACAAATTAGCTTGGAAAACTTTAAATGTAATATCATTACTTATCATTGGAAGATGGCGAAACGATTGGGTTGGATAAAAATTAAACTGATAAATAAAACTGATAGTCCACTTCAGAACGTCGTTTAAAATCGTATGCTAATGTACATTTAATGTACTTCCTACTGCAATAAAACTAATGAAAACAGTTTATTCAGATTTCACCAAATACTATTCTCACGTTCGTACTCCGTGCTGTTGAAATTTTGCGGCAAGTAATGTCAGATAGATTTGAAAAAAGCTGGAGTTGAATCACCTGAGGACAATCACTTTTGTAAAGTGAAAATTTTGCAGTTTATATGGCTTATATAAGTAATAAAATAAAAGGAATTATTTTCCACATATAACTGTAGCAACACTTTTGATTCTCTTTTTTTGGTTGGTTTGATATTTATTTTATTTATGATTTTGAAAATGGACTGAAATATCTACAGTGATATTTTTTAAAATCACATATGATTATGAATGATCAAGTCCAATACGCAATATCAGTATGCAATGCAAATAGAGTGACAAAAATACATTCTGAATATTGATTATATAAGCCAGTCTAATCTTTTAATTCCAGGGATGATTTATTTTCTCATGTTTTTATTATATTAAACACAATTTAACGCTTCTTCGCATAGATTTGATTTATAGAAGTAATAGGAGTGCAAGGTTTTCCACAACGTTTGAACCTACTGAGAAGCCATGTTACTGCTTGCTTCTGCAAAAATCAAAGCAATTAAGAAGAATGGCTAACAAAGAAATAGTCATTATTAACTAAATACTCATTCAGCATCTTTTACCATACATCTACGTAAATTATCGATTAGAATAACTGTACTACGATCAGGAAATCAAGACTTTTAAATTAAGAATCACGGTTGTGGTTCCGGCCAACTGCCACAGGATGTCGAAGCATTTTGTAAAACGCAACATAAAATTGGAGGAATAGATGTTCCATTGAAATTTACTTTTGCATTTTTGTATCGCCTTATTAACTTAGTCCTATTTTAATGCATTCATTAAATTTTTGCATTTAATATTATCATTTTTGGAGTTTCACAAAACTTTTGCCTCGCAAGTTTTTTTTTTCCAAAAGCAAACAGCAAAATAATAACGTAATGTGATATCAGTTGAAAAATTGATGAGCTGAAATCAAATTAAGATTACAATCTGATATTACTGTCAAAAATGTATTGAAAATAAAATGTTCTACAATTGACTCCCGAAGTGATCGGTTTAGCTTTTTTTTAAAAAAGAACCTCCACTAGAAGAAATTGTAAATTCAATTTCATAACATTTTACAATATTCATATTACAGAGGAAACGATTTCAATTTAAAAAATAACACAATCCGCGTGGTTTATCGATTTGTCAGATAGTGCGATTTAGAATTTTTGTTACTCATATCACACATTCAGTTTTGAAACTACTCATTGTATTATTTACCTTAAAACTATGTTGAGCAAAAAAATTTTTACGTGAATACTTCAAAGATCACATACAAAGAGTCCAAATGAAATATAATTCTGTTATCACATAATCAGGAGATAGTAGGAGAATATACGATCAAGAAAAAAAAATTATGCATTTAATTCCACTTTATTTAACGTCACTAATGTCACGAGAAAGATAATTTTATTGTGTTTGATTGTATGATACTTGATTTTTAGTTATTAATTTCGTTATTGGAAACTGCGGAAGGTCTTCATTGCACGATTATCCATGACACAGTTTCCAACAAGTAACTGTAGAGATTTTGTTTGTTTTGTCGTGAATACGACTTACTTTACTATGGGGTGCCTTTTCAAAATTTACCCTCTTAGAGAGTGATAAGTTTTTTATCGTGAATATCTCTTGTTGTATCTGACGGATCAACATAATTTTTGCTACATGCCATCGGAAATATGATCACAATTTTATGATAAAATATTCAGTTGTGTGACATAATCTCAAATAATTCAAAATTAAACTTTTCTGAAATGTTTGCTATAAACGAGCATCAAAGAGGTTAATTCATAAGGCGCGTTTGCCTTTCTCGTAGCTCATAGCTCAGTGATCTGTAAAAGGATTTATATAATCTAACTACCAATAGAATCGAAATTTTTCAACTTAAGCGTGTATAGAACAAGCATTGATGTATTTCAATAGAACACTATTCAAAAACCTGTCTCATTTGACCCACGTCAACACCAGCCAATTAGTAAGCGTTCTAGAGGAAGAGAACAAAATATCTGCTGATGTACAACAAATCGTTCGAGAAAAAAGTTCCGAACAGTGCTTAATATCGCAGTGAGTTCCACAATTCGACCCTTCTGAATGCCAGAAACGAATCCCTACAGCATATTGATAGTTTCTTTCAATAAATTATGCAAATCCGAAATGAAATAATCGACATTCAAATTCTATATGCGGCTATTTTTATAGCCGTTAGGACCGCCCACTAGTGAAAAAGCTACAAACGAGATTACGCAAAAAGAAACCTCTCAACAAAAATTGGATCAGTTTGGATTCTATCACCACTGCGAGCAGATAAATTTTGTGTCGTTTGCAAAGCTAGTTTCGCTTCCGAAAAGAGCGACTACGTCACAGCTGCTAGTTGTTTGCATTGGTGAAAAAACAACGGTAGAGAGCATTACACAAAATCAGCAGTTCTAATGGCTCTAAAAGTTTTCTAAAGAACTATTAGGATTGGTTGTACGCAAATCGAAGGGAAATCACCCTTATTCTGAGTAACGACGTATTGATTTTTCGATCGAATGTGGCTTTGATTTTGCTAGCGTTATTAGGAATACAAATGAAATACGATCGTAAAATCGATACGACGTTATTCAGAATAAGGGCGAATATCCTCAGTTTAGTGCAAATCTAGAACAGTTTGGTTAGATTTGTGAACTTTTCGCTGTGTGAAATTCACAGTAATCGAGATCAAGTGATGCCTTCTTTGTCTTTGCGAAAAATGTGATAAAGGGGAATGTTTGCATCATTCATACAATTGATCAACTAATTGATATTCGGAAGTATCGGAAGAAATATCATCCTTCAGCAAAATCTTATGTTGGCCTCCAAATTAGTGCCTTATACAAAATTGTAGAAGTTCTATTTCGGTTTTAGTTTCTATTATATTGTAGCTCTAACGCCCTGTATATTGAATGTGGCGAAATTATTATTTGTTGTTTATGGTTCTTCTTGTATTTGTAAGAACTAATAGTGTGTATCATCAAAGTTGGTCTAAATCTTTTTGGTAGTTGACTTGGTTCGACACAACTTGTCTCGAAGTCAATACAAATACTATTAGTTTATCATGAATGATTAACATGAAATTAAAAGCAATTATTAGTGTCATCACATATGTTTATAATTATTAAGGTAACAATCGTCGAATGGCTTTGTAATAGGTATATAAATAGTTTCACGATCATGAGAAACAATAATAATTGACAAAAACTTGGGACTATTACTTCTCAAGCATAATAAACAACCCTACATTCGACCGAATGAAAAATACCTATTTGGCATTTTGAATTATGTATAATTTGTTTGGAAAAGTCGAACTCGATCGAAACACAAAATGAATTTATTATAGAACTACGGAATAGGAGTGAAAGTTACATATTTACGACACACAAAAACGCTCCATTAATAACCCTTTACAGTTTGATGGTTAATCAATAACATATCCTGGCAGGTATCGAAGTTGTCCCTAACGCTACAAATCAAGATTGAAGTATAGCAAACACCGAAAAAATGTGCAGTGAAGACAATTCAAAAAGATTTGATATCTTTCTTATAAGCTTTATTTAGGAATAAAATTTTATCCTGGGCGATCATTCAGTTGTACCGCCATACGTCACAGAGAACGAATCACCGTTAGTAGAAAATTCGACTCAACGCGAGTCATCAGCACCACCGAATAGCTTTCTACCTAAACGCTTCGAAACGAACTCACTGCGAGCGAACAGAGTGCATATATGATGCTTGCTTGCTTTGCCAAGCGGTACAATTCTCTGAGTGGAAGGAAAGAATGAATGAAGCAGACACGGAATATATAAAAACTGCTCGCCGCACGGGTAGAGCATCGCCGGTGAAGAGAATAATTCACGAATATTGTTTCATTGATAGGATCAGCAACCTTGTTTTAAATAATTATTTGAATATTTTAAATGGGAATGCTCGATCTTTGAAATCAAGTGAAGATGAATTTTATAATTTTCTCAAAGTTCACAAAATTCATATTGCCATTGTGACAGAAACTTTTCTTAAACCAAATGTCAAATTGAAAAGTAACCCACATTATGTGGTTCATCATTTTGACGGGTTTACTAGAATGGGCGGTGGAGTTGCCATTTTTGTCCAACGGCAATTTAAACATCGAATTTTACCTTTTTTCAATACTAAAGTTATTGAAAGCTTAGAAATCGAAGTTGAAATCATTCATGGAATTTATTTCATCGCTGGAGCATATTTGCCATTCCAATGCACCGGCGAACAATTAAATTTCTTTAAAGGCGATTTGCAAAAACTCACAAGATATCGAACGAAATTTTTCGTAATAGGAGACTTGAATGCTAAGCATGTCCAGTGGAATTGTAGGCAAAATAACAGTATTGATAAAATACTTCATAATCAACTCTCAGCTGGTTACTTCACAGTTCTTCATCCCAGTAATTCGACTTGTTTCTCTTCCATGAAAAACCCGTCTACAATTGATCTGGTTCTAACAGATCAAAGTCACATTTGTAGTGAACCGATTACACATGCTGACTTTGACTCAGATCATCTTCCTGTAACATTCAGACTTTCCAACGAAGCTATAATTAATCCAATTAGCTCTATATTCAACTATCATAGAGCTAATTAGTTGGATTACAGATCTCACATTGAAAATCATGTGGATCATGAAACTATTTTAGAAAATTCTGCGGACATCGACACAGCAATTGATAATTTGAATCAATACATTATCGAAGCTCGAAATCTTTCAGTTCCCAAAGCTCAAACTAAATTAGCTCAAACTTAAATCGATAACAATCTTCAACTGCTCATTCGGTTGAAAAATGTTCGTTGACGACAATATCAACGTTATCGTGATCCAGCTATGAAAAACATAGTTAAGGATTTACAAAAAGAAATTAAACATAAATTTACTCTTTTGCGAAATGAAAATATCGCTAAAGAAGTTGAATAAATTAAACCATATTCTAAACCTTTCTGGAAATTTTCTAAGGTTCTTAAGAAACCTCAGAAACAAATTCCTGCTCTCAAGGAAGGAAATCAAATACTTCTTACAAATGGCGAAAAAGCTCAAAAACTTGCTCAGCAGTTCGAGAGTGTCCACAATTTTAATTTGAACGTTGTGAGTTTTATTGAAAATGAAGTTTTACTGAAATATGATCATATTTCAACCCAAGTGTTATCACAAGATGACATTATTGAGACGAATTTTGATGAAATTAAATCAATTATTAGGAAACTTAAAAACATGAAGGCTCCTGGTAATGATGGATTTTTAATATTCTTATTAAAAATCTTCCCGATGTTGCCTTGAGACTCCTGGTTAAGATTTTCAACAAGTGTTTTTCATTAGCTTACTTCCCAAAAAGATGGAAAAACGCTAAAGTAATTCCTATCATCAAACCTGATAAAAATCCAGCAGAAACATCAAGTTATCGACCAATTAGCTTACTTTCTTCTATCAGTAAACTTTTTGAAAAAATTATCTTGTTGAGAATGATGTCTCACATAAATGAGAATTAAATTTTTTCACCAGAGCAGTTTGGATTTCGTCATGAACATTCAACTACTCATCAACTTGTAAGAGTTACGAACATGATAAAAGCAAATAAATCTTCTGGGTTATCCACTAGAGTTGCTCTTCTAGACATAGAAAAAGCATTCGACAGTGTTTGGCACAAAGGTTTAATAGCAAAAATGTCTGATTTCCAGTTTCCTATTTATTTGATCAAAATGATTCAAAATTATTTAACTGATCGTACTCTTCAGGTTAGCTATCAGAATTGTAAATCTGAACTGCTACCCGTACGAGCCGGTGTTCCGCAGGTTCCAGCGTAGCTCCAATCTTGTATAATATTTTCACTTCTGATCTTCCAAATCTACCCGTTGGTTGTCAGAAATCGCTATTCTGTGACGACACAAGTCTGTTAGCCACAGGTAGAAATCTAAGAATGATCTGTAGTCGCCTACAAAGAAGATTAAATATTTTCAGTGATTATCTGTCAAAATGGAAAATTAAACCAAATGCAACAAAAACGCAATTAACTATCTTTCCTCATAAGCCTTCTTTCCTTAAACCAAACAATAACCACATTCTCAAATTGAATGGGTTGGAATTGACATGGTCTGATCAAGCAAAATACTTAGGTTTAACGTATGACAAAAAACTCACTTTCAAGGATCACATTGAAGGAATCCAGGCAAAGTGTAATAAATATATTAAATGTTTATATCCTCTTATAAACAGAAATTCTAAGCTCTGTATAAAAACAAATTGTTAATTTTTAAACAAATTTTCAGACCAGCCATGCTTTATGCAGTACCAATTTGGTCAAGTTGTTGTTCCACCAGGAAAAAAACGCTTCAAAGGATTCAGAATAAAATTCTGAAAATGCTTTTGAAGCGTCCTCCCTGGTTTAGTACAAATGAGTTACACAGCCTCACAAATATAGAACCATTAGATGTAATGTCACATAATATTATAAGCAAATTCCGACAAAAATCGATGCAATATTCAATTGAATCGATTCGCTCTGTGTATTAGTTAGTAAGTTAGTATATAAGTTCCTTTTCCCCATTACACAATACAAGTAGGTTTAGAATTTTCCCTACACAAAAATCTCAAAATTGCGGAAGCAAATGATGTCCTCATGGTATCAACCAAATCATATATATACTAGGGCTGAAAAGTCACCACGTGTGGCTGAACACCCAATTTAAATCTTAATAATTTAATTTTAACTCATATTCCATTAAGTAGTTATTAAAAAAAGGTCCTTCTGAATACAAGAAATGAGACCCGGCAGATAGTTTCTTTCACTGAAATATGCAAATACGAAATGACATAATCGACATCAAAATTCTATTTGTTGCTACAATTCTACAATTTGGTTCTTCCTACAAAATTCTGCGATTTGGTCCTTCTGAATGTCAGAAATGAATCTCGTACACCATTTTGATAGCTGCTTTCACGTCACGCTTAAAAAAAGTTACTCAAAAATGAGTAAGATCTCACTCATCTACGGAAAAAGTGGAACAACTCTAATTTAGAGTAACTCCGAAGTTTCTCAAATTTGAGTTCTTCCACTGGAAACGATATTTGGGTAAAATCTACTCATTTACTGAGTAATACTTTATTCGTACATGTACAAAAATAGAGTAACTATCACTCAAATTTTGTGCGAAATTTTATTTCACATATACCAAATTTGCAAAAAATTGCTCCTTTTCTGAGTGTATTGTATTAAAATGTTAAATAATTGAACTCAATACTATATCAAGTGGTGGTCACTTAGAGTAGTGTGTTATGCTCAGGCACCAATCATACACTTATTCCTCATAAATGACATTTGAGCATATTCGTTTCCATTCTAAAGCACAACACGAAGCTGATCATTCCGGTTATTGCAGACACAACACCGTTTGTGTTGATCGACTCACCCTCGAAATACGCGTCTCACTAACAAAAAATACAACCTGTTGCTACAAATGGTTATTACAACTTTTAGAATGCGAATGCGAATAGTAACTATAAAACGAGATTTTGCGTTAAACTCAAATTTAGAGTTGGAGTTACTCAATATCATTGATGATAACTACTCAATTTTTGACGTTTCCATGTAATATTTGAAAATGAGTAACTTGTACTCAAACTTTGAGTAACTTTTTCTAAGCGTTTTGAAACCAGGGGCTGTCGGAATCGATTGATTGAGATTTTTCTCTAATTCTTCCACGAAACGAATGAAAGAAGGTGTAAGCTTGTTGCTAATACCACGTTTATTACGAAACCATTGTTCAAATAGTGAAAAACCAGTTTTAATCCACCTAATGGTGTAATGATGCCTTTGTCATGTACATATAATATTGTGGTATTCTATTCAAAATATTTCTCTTCGATTTTTGAAAGAAACCAAGAGATTGTTTATGCATAACATACAGAATAAAACAGTGCTTTGATTGCGTAAGTCATCCTTAAGAAAACGAAATGGGTTCACTATTATATGCACTTCCGGCACCGGAACCCGAGAACCGGTATAATCAAAGTCGGTTCGTACGGCCTCCAACTAACATGACATACAAACTCTTCTCAAAAGTGAGTGAGATCTATTTTGGTATATATGACCACTATTTCCGGTACTTCCGGAACCGTATACAAGGAACCAGGATAGCCGGAATCGGTTTGTTTAGTTGCCTACTGATAATGACTATCGATTTGTGTAGTTTTGAGACCAGTTTAGAATTTTTTTTTCGTTTTTTGTTTCTCCGGTTTAAGTGACGGTGTACAATATTGAATACACTTTACCCTATATTTCCGGAACCGGCTTCGGATCCGGATGAAATGCAGGAATTCCGTATGGGACCGCGAGACCTTTCATTTGAATCTAAGTTTGTGGAAATCGGTCAAACCATCGCTGAGAATAGTGAGTGAGATCTATTTTGGTATGTATGACCACTATTTCCGGTACTTCCGGAACCGGATACCGGGAACCAGAATAGCCGAAATCGGTTTGTTTAGTTGCCTACTGATACTGTATTTCGATTTGTGTAGTTTTGAGACCAGTTTAGAAATTTTTTTACGTTTTTTGTTTCGCCGGTTTAAGTGACGGTGTACAACATTGAACACACTTTACCCTATAATTCCGGAACCGGAAGCCGGATCCGCATGAAATTCCGAAAATTCCGTATGGGACCACAAGACTTTTCATTTGAATCTAAGTTTGTGTAAATTGGTCAAACCATCGCTGAGAAAAGTGAGTGAGATCTATTTTGTTATATATGACCACTTTCTCGGTACTTCCGGAACCAGATATAAGAAACCAGGATAGCCGGAATCGGTTTGTTTAGTTGTCTACTGATAATGACTATCGATTTGTGTAGTTTTGAGACCAGTTTAGAAATTTTTTTACGTGTTTTGTTTCGCCGGTTTAAGTGACGGTGTACAATATTGAACACACTTTACCCTATAATTCCGGAACTGGAAGTCGAATCCGGATGAAATTCAGGAATTCCTTATGGGACCAGAAGACCTTTCATTTGAATCTAAGTTTGTGGAAATCGGTCAAACCATCACTGAGAAAAGTGAGTGAGATCCATTTTGGTATATATGACCACTATTTCGGGTACTTCCGGAACTGGATACCGGAACCAGGATAGCCGGAATCGGTTTGTTTAGTCACCTACTGATAATGACTATCGATTTGTGTAGTTTTGAGACCAGTTTAGAAATTTTTTTACGTGTTTTGTTTCGCCGGTTTAAGTGACGGTGTACAATATTGAACACACTTTACCCTATAATTCCGAAACCGGAAGTCGAATCCGAATAATTCAGGAATTCCGTATGGGACCACGAGACCTTTCATTTGAATCTTAGTTTGTGGAAATCGGTCAAACCATCACTGAGAAAAGTGAGTGTGATCCATTTTGGTATATATGACCACTATTTCCGGTACTTCCGGAACCGGATACCGGGAACCAGAATAGCCGGAATCGGTTTGTTTAGTTGCCTACTGATACTGTATTTCGATTTGTGTAGTTTTGAGACCAGTTTAGAATATTTTTACGTGTTTTTTTTTTTCTATGTTTGTCTGTCCCCTGTGTGTATATTTTATAACTATTTATTGGAATATGAGTTAAAATTAAATTATTAAGATTTAAATTGGGTGTTCAGCCACAAGTGGTGACTTTTCAGCCCTGTTATATATATATATATGATTTGGTTATTACCATGAAGACATCATTTGCTTCCGCAATTCTGAGATTTTTGTGTAGGGAAAATTCTAAACCTACTTGTATTGTGTAATGGGGAAAAGGAACTTATATACTAACTTACTAACTAATACAGAGAGCAAATCGATTCAATTGAAGATTGCATCGATTTTTGTCGGAATTTGCTTATAATATTATGTGACATTACATCTAATGGTTCTATATTTGTGAGTCTGTGTAACTCATTTGTACTAAACCAGGGAGGACGCTTCAGAATCATTTTCAGAATTTTATTCTGAATCCTTTGAAGCGTTTTTTTCCTGGTGGAACAACAGCTTGACCAAATTGGTACCGCATAAAGCATGGCTGGTCTGAAAATTTGTTTATAAATTAACAACTTGTTTTTTAGACAGAGCTTAGAATTTCTGTTTATAAGAGGATATAAACATTTAATATATTTATTACACTTTGCCTGGATTCCTTCAATGTGATCCTTGAAAGTGAGTTTTTTTTTTACGTGTTTTGTTTCGCGGGTTTAAGTGACGGTGTACATAACAAACACTTTACCCTCTAATTCCGGAACCGGAAGTCGGATCCGAATGAAATTCAGGAATTCCTTATGGGACCACGAGATTTGTAATTTGAATCTAAGTTTGTCAAAATCGGTTCAGCCATCTCCGAGAAAACCTAGTGAGATTATTTGACACATACACACACAGACATTGCTCAGCTCGATGAACTGAGTCGAATGGTATATGACACTTGGCTCTCCGGGCCTATTTTCACTAGTCGGTTTTTCAAGTGATTGCATAACCTTTCTATATGAGAATTGCAAAAATAGGCTGCCATCTATGCCAAGACAGTGGAAGTACACCCGGCATTATTCAACTGGTGCTTTTTGTGGTTCCCTTTCTCAAGCCTAAACGCACCTTCTTTTGTGAGCATACCTGTTGTTGACATCTGCAGTGTAAGTTTCGCTTCAAACAAAAGTGGTTGCATCATCTTGGATTGCATCATCTTGCATCGGAGAAAAAGAAAACGAAAAGTGGACAACAATTGAGAAAATTATACAAAATCAGCCGTTCTAATGGCTCTAAATGTTATCTAAAGAACTATTAAGATTGCTTTTTTGCAAATCAAAATCGAAGGTAAAAATCATCAGTTTAGTGCATATCTTGAATAATTTGATTAGCTTTGTGCACTTTTTGCTATGCGAAATTTACACCAAACGAACGTTAGAATCGTAGAGAATTCTACAGTAAGGTCCTTCTGAATACAAAAAATGAAACCCGACAGATAGTTTCTTTCACTGAAATATGCAAACACGAAATGACATAATCGACATCAAAATTCTATTTGTTGCTACAGTTCTACAATTTGGTCCTTCCTACAAAATTGTGCGATTTGGTCCTTCTGAATGTCAGAAATGAATCTCGTACAGCATTTTGATAGCTGCTTTCACTTGAAACCAGGCTCTGTCGGATTCGGAATCGTTCGAATGGAAAGTGGATGACTTTTACACCACTTCCAAAGAAGATCATCCACCAAGGTGGCTTTGCCCAGCTATCTCCTGAAAGGCGGGTTGTTTGGTAAATCGGAACCGGTTTCAAAACGACTCGACTGTCCCGTACGACTTCAGATTTCCACCAATAACTACACGAGAGACCTCCACAGACTCCGAGTCTGAAACATTAGAACTACTGCAGTCGATAAAAAAGATCGCAGATGCCAGTCGCATCATAGGCACTGCTCTAATAGTCCACCTCGCCACAGTCTGATATGGATTTAGGAGCGGGGGCTGAAGCATGGGGTCAACCCATACACGTAACACAAAATCGATAAACGAACTTCTGAAAAAACGTGAGGATCCCTTCACCAGAACATTAAAATAAATAACACCTCATCTAGGTTTCCTAGCAGCTGCATCTTCCAGTGTATGGGTTTATTCAACGACAATAATAAAAAATAACAGAGGGGAGAAAACTAACTAAAAAATGATGTCACGCAATTTATCGTTCAATTACATCGAAAAAAGACTTTACTGTACGAGATTCGAACACACTACATTTCACTAGCTAACTTTTCACATACTGCCTTTGCAGTCCTTGCTATCTCCCCCACTGATGTTACTTCTCCATCGAGCGCTCTACCTCGTGCAGTACATTTATCTCATATTGTGAGTGGCTTTGAGTGCATATTTTTATTTAAGGTGGCCCTAGGGTCTTTGCGTATTTTGTGTCATGATCACGGTTCATCTAACATGCGCATGTACAAAAGAATCGGAACGTACTTACTACCATGGATTTACGTAAAATGGCGGAATGTTGGCGTCGGTGCAACATCCAGCGGTGGACGAACGGCGATGGCGTGGTTGGGGAGCTAATTGCAGACCGACAGATTATCAATGGCGGTCGCGTTGCTTTCAATCCAACGACGGCGTTCTTTGCTGGTGTTGGCCTCCCTGCCAAGCAATGTCCCTGCCAAGCAATGTCCCTGCTCTTCCGGTCCCTGGATGGTTGACCGAGTTCTTTGTAGCTGGATGATGGGGTCAGAAGTATCGCTGGCTATGTATGAAGGTGTGCCTTGATATTGGCCCATACAATGACGCTCTCTTGCCTAGATAGAACATAAGACCAACATTTGGTTGTTATGAAAATACGCTTTGCACACAAGCCAACGTTTACAGGTTTTACCTTAAACACAGTCTATTTTTAGAACTGTGAGATGATATTTGTAGCACACTCACTTTTCGACCTAGCTAAAGGCACGAGAAAAGGGAAATTTATTCAATAGGGGAGAGTGGGGTTGGTTGAACCACGGGGATACATTAACCATTAGGGATATTTCTTCACTGACTAAAAACTTTTCTACGATCATAAGGTGTACCGGTAACCCTATCGGTAACCTAACCTCACACATATTTGTACACGCCTCTGATGTTTGTTGTTACTGTTATTAATTATAAAAGTTATTCTCTGCATGAAACTGCACGAATCGTGACCTCTATTCTGGAAAATGTTTATTGTGTTCCACCTGTGGTACATAACTGCATAACATTAATTGTTATCGTAAATACATACAAATTCATTCATTTTCACAAAAAGTTTGAAAAGATAAAAAATTTCTTGCCGTCTTGAAGATACTTTCAATCTGTTAATGATTTGTGGGGATACATGAACCACTTTTTGTGGGGTTACATGAACCACTTTCGTCAATGCTGCTGGAGGTTATCTACCACATGCGATGGTTTTTCCACGGGATAACTTCATTCCTAAAATTATGAAAAACAGTGTGCCGAATACACTTGACCTTGCAAATAAAACAGAATGCATGAATGCAGAATAGTTTTTAGAAGTGTTGAAGAATTTTATTAAATTTTCGAACGCGTTGAAAACAAATCTGAAATTATTAAATTTCGAAAACCACGAAGGCCATCTGTAGATTGGGATTATCCTTTTAATCCACAAACATTTTCTGTATCAGACTTTCTAGGAAGTAAATTTACCAACAGAAGCTTTACCACCGAGAACATCGTCGAAAATTCTAACATTGATTAAATTCAGTCTGACATGCTCTCTAACATTGACAATATTTCGTTGGCATCCATAGTGCCAAAAAAGCAATAGAATGCTAAATAAATGTGGATTTCTACAAGGACAATCTCCAGAAAAATCAAAGGCTAAACCAAGAAAGTATGAAACTCGAGGAAAAAGTATTACCGCTACAGATTCTCAAACAAAAGCAGACAAAGTCATTTCATACGTTATACTAAATAAATCTGATATTTATTTTTAATTAAAAAAAACATGTTCAAAAATATAACAAAAATGTTTTTCATATAGTTCTATATTGTTTTATATTGTATAAAGCTGGTATTTATGTCAAAAAGCGAATTTACATTTATAGATTACATTGAATATCGAAAAAAAAGGTTTGTTTTGATTAACCGTTTTGATTGCAAATAGTTTAAAAGATATATCAATTAACAAAAAAAGTGGTTCAAGTAGCCCCACTCTCCCCTATTACCTACTACAGAATCTCACGCTGTTTCATCAGCTACCTTTAATCTCACACCGCGGCGCGTAATAATTCGCGATTAACTCCTGCCTCTTCCACAAACCAGAACAAAGTGAACGACTAGAACTGTGGAATCCTCAGTCTAGGCATCAGAATAAGTCTTCGGTACCGGAAACAGTTGATTATTTCACGAAGTGAATGATTTCCGTCAATAAATAAATAAAAGCTCAAACTAAATTAAATTATCCTATCATCGATGACAATCTTGAACTGCTCATTCGGTTGAAGAATGTTTGTCGACGACAATATCAACGAACATGATAAAAGCAAATAAATCTTCTGGGTTATCCACTGGAGTTGCTCTTCTAGACATAGAAAAAGCATTCGACCAAGGGGCAAATCACTCTAAACTCTAGACAATCTCATACTAATAAACTCATGTCATTCCAAAATAATTTTCTCTAATCTCATTTAATCCCAACTAGTCTAGATAAGTTTGGGTAATTCAAAACTATTCCAACCTAGTTTTGGCTAATCTTGTTTGAAGTGTATCTGTCATTCGAGCTCCCACGCAGAGATGCCATTTATACAGATTTATCTGTATTACACAGATTTTTACATGCGCATACAGATTTAATACAGAGTACAGATTTTATACAGATTTCTCAAATTAAATACAGATTTACACAGATACCACAAAAAGTAAGAAAGAAATAATGAAACTTTTCCGTCTGAGTGTGTTTGATTGCCCATATTAAAACGAAATTTTTTTCGTACAGCTGTTTAATGATGAACGCTGAAATACATTTATATCATAATTTGAAACCAATTTGAACTGATGTTCATGGAAGTCATGGCGTCATGAAACTTTATTGTCAGACTGAAAAGTAGTATGACCTGACTTGACGTTGCGTATTGGGCGTTTGAATTCCAAGTCATCATTTTCAAACGAAAAAAGTATATGGATTTCCAATTCAATTGTGGTTGATAACAAAAACAATTAAATTTCGTCGTTGAATGTTCTTGTCAGCGCGGCAAGGACTTACGATGTAAAGGAATTCTCCTTGCATCTGCCAGTGCATCTATAACAATAATCTAATGGAATAACATCTTTAAACATCATTTTATTTCCGAAATTTCCTTTCATTAGTGAATACAGATAAATACAGATTTTTTATACAAAGCAATACAGATTTTCTATGAAAATATCTGGCATCTCTGCTCCCATGTTTACAGCTTCTTATGTCAAAATAATGCTTTTCTAGATCTCGGCTAAACTTCTCTAATCCCATTCTAATCCAGCGAGATCCCTGCTAAACTTTTTTACTCCCGGTAAAACTTTTTTGAGTTGAGACAAAGTTTAGAGTGATTTGCCCCTTGCATTCGACAGTGTTTGGCACAAAGGTTTAATAGCAAAAATGTCTGATTTCCAGTTTCCTATTTATTTGATCAAAATGATTCAAAATTATTTAACTGATCGTACTCTTCAGGTTAGCTATCAGAATTGTAAATCAGAATTGCTACCCGTACGAGCCGGTGTTCCGCAGGGTTCGAGCGTAGCTCCAATCTTGTATAATATTTTCACTTCTGATCTTCCAAATCTAACTATTGGTTGTCAGAAATCGTTATTCTGTGACGACATAAGTCTGTTAGTACAGGTAGAAATCTAAGAGTGATCTGCAGTCGCCTACAAAGAAGTTTAAATATTTTCAGTGATTATCTGTCAAAATGGAAAATTAAACCAAATGCAGCAAAAACGCAATTAATTATCTTTCCTCATAAGCCAAGAGCTTCTTTTCTTAAACCAAACAATAATCACATTCTCAAATTGAATGGCTTGGAATTGACATGGTCTGAGTGCAAGGCTGTAATAAATATATTAAATGTTTATATCATCTTATAAACAGAAATTCTAAGCTCTGTCTAAAAAAACAAATTGTTAATTTATAAACAAATTTTCAGACCAGCCATGCTTTATGCAGTACCAATTTGGTCAAGTTGTTGTTCCACCAGGAAGAAAACGCTTCAAAGGATTCAGAATAAAATTCTGAAAATGATTTTGAAGCGTCCTCCCTGGTTTAGTACAAATGAGTTACACAGACTCACAAATATATAACCATAAGATGTAATGTCACATAATATTATAAACAAATTCCGACAAAAATCGATGCAATCTTCAATTGAATCGATTCGCTTACTGTATAAGTTAGTAAGTTAATATAGAAGTTACTTTTCCCCATTACACAATACAAGTAGGTTTAGATTTTTCCTTAAAAACTTTTAAATGTCTTGGTGTTAATTTGTCTCGTGATTCACTTGTTTCTTCATCCCGTTTGTATTCTGGTAATAAAAATCCTAACGCCCCCATTCCGATAAGAGTGGTCTTCACTAACGAAACCACTAGAGGAATAGTTCTTGATAAAAAACAGGAGCATGGCCCATTGATTGATACTGCTATTGACAAATCTTTTAGGGAAACGAAAGTCGCAATTCGAGAAGAGCTCTCGACCTCTTCTCTGGAATTGTTAAAAGAAATGCGGAACTTTTAAAAAACTCCTCAACATAAAGTATGTATGGCCGGGCCGAGGAGGAGTAATATTAATGAAAAAGGAAGACCATTCAAAACCGGAAAAAATCGCAATAAAATTGACCTAGATCGTATTAAAAACTTTTAATCCGCGATTCAAGCTCAGACGAAACGTGTACCCGGCACGAAAACTAACATCCGTCCTCCCAATCCGTGGTGGGACAAAGAGTGCTCATCATTGAACGCGGAAAGAGTCTCAGCGCTCAGACAGATTAGAGCCAATGAAAAACCTGATCATTATCGTAAATACGCGACGTTAGATACGCAAATGAATAACTTAATTAAAGCAGAAAAACGCGGTTACTGGCGACAGTTTGTTGACGGAATAACAAAAGAAACATCAATGAGTACTCTTCGAAACACAGCCCGACGAATGCACAACAAAAACACCTCGAACGAAAGCGAGGGATATACTAACCGCTGGATATTCGATTTCGCAAAAAAGGTATGCCCAGACTCTGCTTCGGACCAGAAGATCACCCGCGCCGCGACGCCAAATACAAACGAAACACCGTTTTCGATGGTAGAGTTCTCACTTGCGCTCTTGTCGTGTAACAATAAAGCTCCGGGGCTCGAAAAAATCAAATTCAAATTGTTGAAAAATTTGCCTGTCTCTGCCAAAAGACGTTTATTGAATTTATTTAATAAGCTTCTTGAGGACAATATTGTCCCACATGACTGCAAACATGTAAGAGTTATTGCCATTCAAAAAACAGGGAAACCAGCCTCCGACCACAATTCGTATCGGCCGATTGCTTTGCTTTCCTGTATCCGGAAATTGTTCGAAAAAATGATTCTGTATCGTCTAGACAATTGGGTCGAGACTAATGACTTACTTTCGATACACAATGTGGTTTCCGCAGGGGCAAAGGAACGAACGATTGTCTTGCTTTGCTCTCAACCGAAATTCAAATGGCATTTGCTCGTAAAGAATAAATGGTGTCAGATTTCCTAGATATCAAGAGGGCTTTTGATTCAGTTTCCATAACAATTCAATCTGAGAAGTTTCATCAGTATGGTCTTTCACCAATTCTTAATAACATTTGAATAATCTATTGTCCAAGAAATACATGTATTTCGCGCATGGTGATTTGTCGACAATACGATTCAGTTACATGGGTCTTCCTCATGGCTCATGCTTAAGCCCCCTTTTATACAACTTTTACGTAAACAACATTGATAAATGTATCAACACATCCTGCACGCTAAGACAACTTACCGACGACAGCGTTGTGTCTATTATAGGACCCAAAGCTGCAGATCTCCAAGGACCATTGCAAGATACCCTCGACAGCTTGTCGACATGGGCTCTTCAGATGGGTATCGAGTTCTCTACGGAGAAAACTGAGCTGGTTGTATTTTCAAGGAAGCGAAAACCAGCACAATTACAGCTTCAACTAGGGGGTGGAACCATAGCTCAGGTCTTCACATTTAAATATCTCAGGGTCTGGTTCGACTCCAAAATCACCTGGGGATGTCACATTAGGTATCTGAAACAAAAAACGCCATCAGAGAATCAATTTTCTTCGTACAATAACCGGAACTTGGTAGGGTGATCCACCGCGAACACCCATTTCATTAAACTGGAAAGAATTCAGTATCGTTGTTTGCGTATTGCCTTAGGTTGCATGCAGTCAACACATACGCTGAGTCTCGAAGTGCTTGCGGGCTTCTTACCATTTAAAAATCGATTCTGTTTTCTCTCATATCGACTGCTTATCCGATGCGATATTTGAATTTGATGGTGATTGAAAGCTTTGTAAAGCTTGTCGAGCTCAATTCTCAGACCCGTTTTTTGTTGTATTTTGATTACATGACTCAGAGTATTAATCCTTCTTTGTTTGTTTCCAACCGTGCTCATTTCTTATACACTTCTGATTCTACTGTGGTTTTCGACACATCCATGAGAGAAGAGATTCATGGAATTCAGGATCACATACGCCCTCAAGTGACCCCTAATATCTTTCATAGTAAATTTAGAACAGTAAACTATGAAAAGGTGTTTTACACTGACGTATCAAACATCAACAGGTCCACAGGCTTCGGTATCATCAATCAGATCATCACTGCTTCATGCAAACTCAGTGATTCGGCTTCAGTTTACGGCGCAGTGTTAACTGCTATTCAGTACACCCTTGAGATCATTGGAACCTTGCCAAAGACCATTACTTCATTGTCACGGACAGTCTAAGCTCAATAGAAGCTCTCCGGGCAATGAAACCATAAAATTATCCCCCATATTTCCTGGGGAAAACACGGGAACACTTGAGAACTTTATCTGGACGGTCTTATTGAATATCGTATCGACAAAACCTTGGTTTAGGAGGATGAAAGAGAGACGCGATTTCATTCGTGTTATGTCGCGACGCTAGGTCGAAGCTACTGGAATCGCTTAGGGCCCGAGGTAGACCGCCTGAGGTTTCAGTTCGGGATGTGTTGGCGAGTCGGAATAGTTCATATATGCTTCTCATATACCAGTACCTTAAAGACATTAACATACAAGTGTAAACCTTTGTACCTGGCGGAGAAAGTTCTCCTTCCACTTGTCGATGCTAAGAATAATCTTCACCCACAGGTTCGACACTAACATCCGCCCGATACTCCGACCTCCCCATTTACATTTTTACATCAGACATTCCACCTCTTCCGGGTGATGGTGTTCTGTCACAATTTGCTGATGATACTGCCATTCTTTACAAAGGTGTGTCATTATTGCTCTGAAGAATAAACTACAGACAAGTCTGGATGTTCTAAATGAATATTTTACAAGTTGGAAAATTGTGATCAAAGCAGCAAAAACTCAGGTCATCTTGTTTCCACATTCAAGATCTCCAAAACTTGTTCCATCAGACGAATGCCGAATACGATTCGGTGATGAGGTCATCCAATGGTCCGACAAAGTTATTTATCTAGGGCTCAACTTTGACAGACATCTAATATTCAGGTCACATGTTGACAAAATCGTTCAAAAATGGAGCATACGCATTAGGTCTGTACCCGCTGATTTATAGAACATCTTAACTGTGCCTGAAGAATCAGATGGCTGTCTATAAAGTCCTTGTGAAATAAATTTGCCAAAAAGCCTCCGAAGAAGGACACCAAGGGAGCGGCGAAACAACCGCAGAAGACCGAAAAGTAGAAGGAAGGGCCTTCGGGTGGTAAGGCCAAGAAAAAGAAGTGGTCCAAAGGAAAGGTTCGTGACAAGTTGAACCATCAAGTTTTGTTTGATGAAGCCACCTACAAAAAGCTGTACAAAGAAGTTCTAGCATACAAATTGATTACACCGTCGGTTATTTCGGAACGTCTGAAGATTCGCGGTTCATTGGCCAAGCGCGGTCTAAGAGAGCTATGTGTCAAAGGACTGATCAAGCAAGTTGTTCAGAGCATTCTGTCCGGCTGCGAAAAATAAACCTGCTTAGCTTAAAACAGAATGCATTGAAAGGAATAAACAAATCATCTACCCCGCAAAAGAATACGCACTCCCTGTTTGGCGGGGCTGTTAACGAACGCATAAACTTATCTTTCAGCGCATTCAAAGTAAGATCTTAAATATGATCTAAATCTACCGCCTTGGACAAGGACTAGTACATGGGATGGCCTTCATGGATATACTAGAACAAAAATTCGAACAATACTGTTCGAAATTTGAAGAAAGGTGCTCAATCTCTGAAATATAAATAATTCAAAGTTTGTACGTATTAGGTTAGGGATAGTTATAATTAGGTAGATATTTTAATAATAAATAAAATAACTATTATGAATACACATTAGTATGTAAAACAAGAGTAACTTAAACATCTATTATTAATAACGAATCGTATGAAAAACAAAGATGAAAGGCTTTCATTTGGACTTCGTGCTTTTATTTGGACTTCGGTCGTCGGGAGCAGTAGCTCACCAATAGGAGCAGACCTTTTGCGTGGTACAAAACCTCAAACGCTCAGGTCGTGCTCTCATTTGGACTTCGGTCGTCAGGTTGTAACGAGTACAGAATTAGAATATATATTTTTGTAAATAATAGTTAGTTGGTTAATGATTTTTAATAATATTGTTTTTAGATTCTTGTATTAAATGTACGGGTGTGTAATGTCAGAGACATAACTGGAAGTCGTGAATACGAATAAAACTGACACGATTTTTTTACACTTTCGAATTCGAATTGATAGTTGATCGATTGTGTGAATTGCCCCCTTTTAACTACTAAAATTTTCAACGATTTTTGACGTCGATTATCTCATTTCGGATTTGCATATTTCATGGAAAGAAACTATCAAGATGCTGTACAGGATTCAGTTCTGCCTTTTAGAAGGACCAAATTGTGTGATTCTCTACACGGGCAAAATTCCGACTCTAGAAATGAGCAAAACGAGTCATGATTTGGGGAAAATAATATATTTTAATGTTATGATAATACACCATGATTAAAATTTTTCGGATCCTGATCCATTCGGATTGATTTCGATGAAATTTAAACGTAACGCACTTGAATTTGTTGGGTATAAGTCGTATTTCTGCTACGATGGTAATTTTTGCAACATAAATTCAGGCGTTATGTGTGATTTTTGCAACTATGGTCATTTCTGCAACATAAATTCAGTGAAAAGCACGACGAACTTCTTTTAAAATGAAAATATTCTGTTTTTGAAAAACGACGACGCAAGAGATAACGTGTTTACTTGCGTTTATTACTTCAGTTTTGATTTTGTGTTTCTGAATTTAAACACTTAAACGAACTGCATGAGAAAACACGAGTGAATCAAGCCTCTTAAAAAGAAACTCTATGTCGAATTCTTGCAAAAAAAAAATCGTCTTATTCATAATATTTAGGTGCATCAATACAGCTTGTGTTGTTATATCTATGAAACAAATGAATCAAAGTGGTGGAACAAAATATTTTTCTGATTTTCGCTAGATAGTGTTCCAAATTCACAATCGAAATATTATTCTAGCAACAACGATCACATCAAATATGTAAGAATACATTCGAACAAAATGTAACATTGATATTTTGTCAAATAAAAAGTGTAGCCGTGCTTAGTCTCTCTTATGATGTCAATTTTCGGTTCATTAGCTTTATTTTTATGTTATATTGGTAAAACAACAAAGCAAAGACTTGGCATTACATTCCTTTTGTGGAATTTGACCTTTCTGTTTCAAACAGACTTCGCGCAGCCGATTCTTGATGTACAGGAATCATTGCATGGCTAGTACTATGGATCCTACTGACACTAAGAATCCTTCCAGGCCGGGGCTCGAACATACGAAAACTGGTTTGTAAGACCAGCGTCCTATGCATTGAACCGCCAAACCGGGACAACAACACGATTATTAAATAACATGCTTCAGGATCAAGTAAACATTTTCAGTAGGTCTTGCTTTTCAATGTCTGCTTTTTGCTTTACCATTAATCTATTACTCTATCACATCACTTGAGGCAGAGGGTTCAAAGTGATATCCGGGTAGAAAATTAGAGTTACGAGCTTTGAAAGAAATGCATTCTTCAAGTAACGCATTTTCGAACCATGATTAATTTTCGTGGGAGAAGAGTTATTGCTCATGATTTCATGATAAGTTAAAATGATTGGTTTCGTGATTTTCTAATCATAAAGGCAGTAACGGATTTCTTTCCGTGTACGACACTTAGCACAGTTCGGAACATTTATCTCGAACGATTTTCGCACAGCGAAAAGTGCACGAAACAAATCAAATTATTTTGAATTTTCACTAAACTGATGATTTCTACGTTCAATTTGCAAAGTTCTAGGTTTAGAAACCTGATACACTGATGATGAATACAAGTTGTATTCGAAATACGTATCTGTGATGTGACGTTTATTATACATGTTTTAAAAGTGTTGTGAGATACATACTGAATGTGTATAGTGATGTGATATACCTATTGTAGAATTCAATGGTGTAAAAACTTTTTATTTGATCAAATCAAATTATTTTGAACTTTCACTAAACTGATGATTGCTACCTTCGAATTTCAAAGAAGTAATCTTAATAGTTCTTTAGATAACATTTAGAGCCATTAGAACGGCTGATTTTATATAATGTTGTCCACTTTTCGTTGCTTGTTTTCTTTCTCTCCAATGCAAAGCACCGGCAGCTGATGCAATCGTTCTTGCTTGAATTGAAACTAGCTTTGCGTACAAACCGACACATCCGCTCGCAGTGCCAAATGATGCGAAACTGGTTTAATGCGTCTTCTCGCCTTGACGACCGGAAGGCAAATGAGAACTGAACCTGAGCGTTTGAGGTTTTTAACCACGCAGAAGGTGCATTCTCCGAAGCTGCTGGTCTCACGACGTCTGCTTCCATCCAACGCACAAGAAGAAATGATCGATTTTCGACCACGGTTCCCCTTTTATAACGTTCAGTTTAAGATATGTGCCTGACTAGCTCAAAATCGTCGTCCTTGCGCGTAAAACCCAAGCAAAAGTAAAGAGTTTTCCGCGTTGTTCTAAAATTTTCAAAAAACGTAATTTTTGAGTTGTTTGTGGTTATGTCACACTGTTCAAAATATTATCCAAACTTTCTGATCATATTTTTGATGAAATAGTGAAAGAATTATGTTGCTGCCATTAATACAAGTCGAGATATTCACGATTAAGTTCTGCCCATTCTTTCATATGACTAATTTTGAAAAGGCGCCCCATAGTAAAGTAAGTCGTATTCACGACAAAATTTTATGTAATATAATAAATATAAGAAACGATATTACTTCCCAAAAAGATGGAAAAGCGCTAAAGTAATTCCTATCCTCAAACCTGATAAAAACCCAGCAGAAACATCAAGTTATCGAGCAATTAGCATACTTTCTTCTATCAGTAAACTTTTTGAAAAAAATATCTTGTTGAGAATGATGTCTCATATAAATGAGAATTCATTTTTTTTACCAGAGCAGTTTGGATTTCGTCATGAACATTCAACTACTCATCAACTTGTAAGAGTAACGAACGTGATAAAAGAAAATAAATCTTCTGGGTTATCCACTGGAGTTGCTCTTCTAGACACAGAAAAAGCATTCGACAGTGTTTGGCACAAAGGTTTAATAGCAAAAATGTCTGATTTCCAGTTTCCTATTTATTTGATCAAAATGATTCAAAATTATTTAACTGATCTTATTCTTCAAGTTAGCTATCAGAATTACAAATCTGAATTGCTACCCGTACGAGCAGGTGTTCCCCAGGGTTCGAGCGTAGCTCCAATCTTGTATAATATTTTCACTTCTGATCTTCCAAATCTACCCGTTGGTTGTCAGAAATCGCTATTCTGTGACGACACAAGTCTGTTAGCTACAGCTAGAAATCTAAGAGTAATCTTCAGTCGCCTACAAAGAAGTTTAAATATTTTCAGTGATTATCTGTCAAAGTGGAAATTTAAACCAAATTCGGTAAAAACGCAATTAATTATCTTTCCTCATAAGCCAAGAGCTTCTTTTCTTAAACCAAACAATAATCACATTCTCAAATTGAATGGCTTGGAATTGACATAGTCTCATCAAGTTAAATACTTAGGTTTAACGTATGACAAAAACTCACTGTCATGAATCACATTGAAGGAATCCAGGCAAAGTGTAATAAATATATTAAATGTTTATATCCACTTATAAACAAAAATTCTAAGCTCTGTCTAAAAAAAAATTGTTAGTTTATAAACATATTTTCAGACCAGCCCTGATTTATGCAGTACCAATTTGGTCAAGTTGTTGTTCCACCAGGAAGAAAACGCTTCAGAGGATTCAGAATAAAATTCTGAAAATGATTTTGAAGCGTCCTCCCTAGTTTAGTACAAATGAGTTACACAGACTCACAAATATACACTGAACTAAATTCTCATTTTCACATTATATGGTATTCTAATGATTTTTCACTATTAGCATTACCTTTGATAGCTACAAAGTGTATTCAACATTCAGTAAAAACCATTCAAGCGAAGAGGTTGTGTTTCGATTGTACTGGCTCGTGAGTTAACGGCTGCTACCGAGACAATTCTAAGCTTCAGGTAGTTAAACTGCCCATAGCAAACGCAATATTCGGGGCGTTTCCCGACTGGAAAGCTAGCAACGAAGGCCATCCCGTTCATACGCACAGAGGTGTAGAGACACAGAGGTGCGAGAGCATAGAAGTGACGAGTCACAGAGGTGCCATCGCATAAAGGTGCGAAGACGAAGGGGTGCAAAGGCACAGAGGTGCTAAAGCAACCCAGTGCTGATCTACCAGGTACCAGAATTTGTACGCTGCGTAGGATCAAAAGAGACGGCATATATCGCGAGGTGCTACACTGCAAGCATCGCATTTGATCGCCACCAAGAGCAAAAGCACTGTACCTGGGGTCAGGTACAGCAAGTGCAGTGGTGTTCACAACGACGGCAGAGCAACTGAGATAGCAGTAAACGACAGAAGACTGCCAATTGGAAACAGCAAAAGACTGCCAATTGGAAATCGTTGGAAGAGCTTCACGTCGTTCTTCACGATAAAGGAACAGAGACATCAGCTACAAGGTAGATTTAATTTAATTTATTTTTTATTTCTTATATCTGAAATTTTACTAAACATAAGTTTTTATTTTGGTATTATTAATTTACAAAAAAAATTTAATGTAATGGATGATCTCATGGAAGATCATCCGAATCCGATTCCGGATACTAGTAAAAGTTTAAATACTCCGAGGGCTAAACATTATCCACAGGGTACCACTGGGCCATGGATAGTCTATCTTCGAAAAAAAGAAAAGATTTTAAACTTGATGCAAATTACAAAGGATTTGACATCACATTTCTCTGAAGTTAAAGAAATCTGTAAGGTTAATAGAGATAAAATTCGAGTTGTAGTTAACGACTTGAAACAGGCAAACGATATTGTAACCTGTAAATTATTTGCTATTGAATATCGAGTTTACATTCCATCGAAGGAGGTAGAAATTGACGGTGTTGTGACTGAAGCAAGTCTGACAGCAGATGATTTACTTAAAAATGGAGTTGGCCGTTTTAAAAACTCCATGCTTGAGGGAGTTAAGATACTCGAGTGCAAACAATTGTACTCAGCATCTATTGTCGATGGAAAAAAGTCTTATCGTCCCTCAGATTCGTTTCGCGTAACATTTGCCGGATCTGCATTGCCTAGCCATGTCTATATCGATAAAATTCGTCTTCCTGTTCGGCTTTTCGTACCGCATGTTATGAATTGCACGAACTGTAAAAAATTCGGACATACAGCTACTTACTGTAGTAATAAGTCCAAATGTATCAAATGTCAAGGGCCTCATAAGGATAATCTTTGCGATAAAGATGTTGAAAAATGTGTTTATTGTGGGGAAAGCCCTCATGATGATCTTTCAGTGTGCGCTGCATTTAAGCTGCGTAAAGACAAAATGAAGCTTTCTTTAAAAGCACGGTCTAAGCGCACATATGCAGAAATGCTCAAAACGGTCATACATGTCTCCCCTTTGGAAACCGAAAACGTTTTTTCAAATCTTGCGGAGCCAGAGGAATCTGACTCTGACGGAAATAGTGAAGATACCTCGTTTGTCACTCCTCAAGGGTCTGTTAAGAGGAGATTAACAAACCACAAAATACCAAAAAAGACACCTAAAATTATACCTTCAAAAAAAGATCCCCGTGTTAAAGCTAAAAAGCCAAATTTAAAACCAAAAACTGTGCCTCCTGGTTTGTCAAATTCACAAACCAATCCAGGAACTAGCTCAAGAAAAGACAATAATCCAGTGGGCTCCATTTCACATTCACCAACAGGATTACTGAAATTTTCGGAAATTGTAGAATGGATTTTCGCTGCATTCAATATTTCTGAACCTCTAAAGACCATCATAACAGCATTCCTTCCAATAGCTAGAACTTTTTTGAAACAGTTATCAGCTCAATGGCCAGCTCTTACAGGTTTTGTATCATTTGATGGATAATTTATCATCCGCCGCAAATGATTCAATCACTGTCCTGCAGTGGAATTGTCGAAGCATCATGCCAAAACTTGATTCATTTAAAGTTTTGTTGCATAGTCAAAAATGTGATGTATTTGCTTTGTGCGAAACATGGCTTACATCAAACATAGCCTTAAATTTTAATGACTTTAACATTATACGTCTCGACAGAGACTCCCCGTATGGTGGAGTGCTTTTAGGAATTAAGAAATGTTATTCCTTTTATAGATTAAACATTCCTTCGACTTCTAGTATAGAAGTTGTTGCTTGTCAAATAAACATTAAAGGAAAGGACATTTGCATTGCTTCGGTATATATTCCTCCAAGAGCTCAAGTTGGACAACGACAGCTTAATGTAATTGTCGAAGCCCTTCCTGCTCCACGTTTGATTTTAGGAGATTTCAATTCGCACGGAATGATGTGGGGTTCCGTTTACAATGATAGCAGATCATCTCTAATATATAATATTTGCGACAATTTTAGCATGACGGTACTAAATATGGGTAGCATGACACGGATCCCAAGACCTCCTGCACGTCCAAGTGCATTAGATTTATCTCTTTGTTCGACTTCAATTCGACTAGATTGCACCTGGAAAGTATTTCCTGATTTACATGGTAGCGATCATTTACCAATCATCATCTCAATTAGCAGTAACAAAGGCATTGCTAATTCAGTTAATATTCCATATGATTTGACAAAAAATATTGACTGGATTAAATACCAAAGTAATATTTCAAGTGTCTTAACTTCAATGGAAGAGCTTCCCCCACTTGAAGAATATGACTTCCTCGTTTGTTCGATTCTGGAGGCCGCAGAACAAGCCCAAACCAAACGATTTCTTGGTCCATCGTCTAACAGAAGACCTCCAAATCCTTGGTGGGACAAAGAGTGCTCAGATGCTAAACACGCGAAACAAAATGCTTTCAAGACGTTTTTAAAACGAGGAGGAGGAACTCCTCAGAATTTTGAAAAATTCTTGGTTTTAGAAACCAAGTACAAGAACATACTTCGGGTTAAGAAATGCAGCTATTGGAGACATTTTGTGGAAGGTTTGTCAAGAGAAACCTCAATGAGCACTCTTTGGAATACGGCCAGACGAATGAGGAATCGTAACGTAGGAAATGAGAGTGAGGAGTACTCGAATCGATGGATATTTGATTTTGCGAGGAAAGTTTGTCCAGATTCCGTTCCTACGCATAGCATTGTTAGGGAGTCTTCTTCAAATGATGATTCCATTGATAGCCCCTTTTCAATGATGGAATTTTCCATAGCACTCATGTCTTGTAACAATAACGCTCCTGGATTGGACAGAATTAAATTCAACTTGGTGAAGAATCTGCCCGACCTCGCAAAAAGACGTTTGTTGGAATTGTTCAACAAGTTTCTTGAGCAAAATATTGTTCCACCTGACTGGAGACAAGTGAAAGTTATCGCCATTCAAAAGCCGGGGAAACCAGCTTCCAATCACAACTCATATAGACCCATTGCGATGTTGTCCTGCATCAGAAAATTGTTCGAAAAAATTATTCTACGACGTCTCGACACTTGGGTCGAGACGAACGGTTTGTTGTCAGATACTCAGTTTGGCTTCCGTAGAAATAAAGGGACGAATGATTGCCTTGCATTACTTTCGTCTGACATCCAAATTGCCTTCGCTCAAAAGCAACAAATGGCATCTGTATTTTTAGACATTAAAGGAGCATTTGATTCAGTTTCCATTGATGTTCTTTCAGACAAGCTCCACCAACATGGACTCCCAGCGGTTATAAATAATTATTTGCACAACCTTTTGTCAGAGAAACGCATGCATTTTTCACATGGCGATTTGGCAATAATCAGAATTAGCTACATGGGTCTCCCGCAAGGCTCATGCCTCAGTCCGCTCCTCTATAATTTTTACGTGAATGACATTGACAGCTGTCTAGTAACCCCATGTACACTAAGACAATTGGCAGATGATGGCGTGGTTTCAGTTACTGGATCCAAAGCTATTGATCTGCAAAAACCATTGCAAGATACCTTAGATAAATTGTCCGTTTGGGCTGTTCATCTTGGTATCGAATTCTCTGCGGAGAAAACAGAGCTGGTCGTCTTTTCAAAAAAGCATGATCCCGCGCAACTTCAGCTTCATATGATGGGAAGAATAATCGAACAGGTTTTGACTTTCAAATACCTCGGGGTGTGGTTTGATTCCAAATGCACGTGGGGAGGACACATTAGGTATCTGATAATGAAATGCCAACAAAGAGTAAATTTTCTTCGAACAATAACAGGGTCTTGGTGGGGTGCTCATCCGCAAGATCTAATAAAATTGTATCAGACAACGATACTTTCAGTGATGGAATATGGATGCGTTTGTTTTCGTTCCGCTGCAAATTCTCATATTATCAAACTTGAGCGAATTCAGTACCGTTGTTTGCGAATTGCTTTAGGCTGCATGCATTCGACACATACAATGAGTCTTGAAGTTCTGGCGGGAGTTCTTCCATTAAAAGATCGATTTTGGGAGCTTTCATCACGCCTGCTAATAAGATGTGATGTGCTGAATCCCATGGTAATTAATAATTTCGAACGACTAGTCGAGCTTCGATCTCAAACAAAATTCATGACAGTATATTTTAACCATATGTCACAGGAAATCAACCCTTCAAGATATATTCCTATCCGTGTCAGCCTCCTAAATGTACCTGACTCAACTTTATTTTTCGACACATCCATGCAGCGCGAAGTGCGTGGAATCCCGGACCACCTACGCTCTATGGAAATCCCAAAAATATTTTCAAGTAAGTTCAGGCATATTAACTCTGAGAAAATGTTTTACACGGACGGATCGCGAATGGAAGAAGCGACAGGGTTTGGTATGTTCAACAATAATGTTTCGGCCTCATTCAAGCTTCAAGAACCTGCATCTGTTTATATAGCAGAGTTAGCAGCAGTTCATTATAGCTTGAATGTAATCGTCACATTATCTCCAAACCATTATTTCCTCTTCACAGATAGTCTGAGTGCAATTGAAGCCATTCGCTCAAACGCTGCTGGCAAAAATGAACCGTTTTTCTTGGGTAAAATAAAACAGTGTCTGAACGACATATTGAATAATAATTATCTAATCACAATAGTTTGGGTTCCGGCTCATTGCTCCATTCCAGGCAATGAAAGAGCCGATATTTTAGCCAAACGTGGTGCTATTGAGGGTGAAATTTATGAGAGACCGATTGCTTTCAACGAATTCTATAGCGCGTCTCGCCAAAGAACACTTGCCAGCTGGCAAGCTTCTTGGGATAAAGATGATCTGGGTCGGTGGATGCACTCAATTATTCCTAAAATATCGACAAAGGCATGGTTCAGGGGACTGGATGTGAGTAGAGATTTCATTCGTGTGATGTCCAGACTCATGTCCAATCACTACACGTTAGATGCACATCTCCTTCGAATTGGACTTTCCGAGACTAATCATTGTGCTTGCGGCGAAGGTTACCGCGATATTGACCATGTTGTTTGGACATGCGTGGAGTTTCGTGATGTCAGATCTCAACTAATAAATTCCTTGCGTACCCAAGGTAGACTATCCAATGTCCCAGTTCGCGACATTCTTGCTTGTCGTGACCTTCCATACATGAAACTTCTTTATCATTTCATTAAATCCATTGGAGTTCCAATTTAAATTTTATTTTATGTTAAACTGTTTTCTCTTCCATGAGTTCAACCAATAGCCAACTATAGGATATTGAATATAAGTGGTGAACTGATACAAACAATCCTGAAATAGTTATAAGATCATGTACAAAATAAATGTATTTTATTTAATGTAATTTAAAATAGCAACTCGCTTGATAAAAACAGTGTTTAGATTAACTAATGAGTACCAACATACTAATATGATATTCGAAATGTATTAGGTTTAAACTACTATGTATTGTGGATGCCACGGCGAAGAAAAACTTATGTATATTGCCTATGAAATAAACGTATTTATGAAAAAAAAAAAGTGTATTCAACATCATGTCAAACTTATAAGATAATCTTATGAAACATAAAACTCTTCGTAACGTTATTTTTACAAGATTTTCATATAACGAATGAAATTTCCAGTCTGAGTCAAATATATTGGCGCGCCCTATAACTATTACTAGATATCCACACAACACACATTAAAACAATTTATGAAGCGCATATTATATTCACTTCGAATTAATGTAGATAGCTTTATCTATACCATATGACTAATTTAATAAAATTTATATATAACTTTTAATGGAGGTCATCCCAGTTCTATATACCAGTTATATATAGATCAAATTATTGCTATTTGATTGAATAAGTGATGCATATAAGATTCAAATTAATTAAAATACTGGAATAATGGTGCTTAAGGGAATCAAAAACAATAAAAATAATTGTCTTATCAAAAACTTGTCAACTTGTTTTCGCATGTAAAAAGTTTCATATTGAAAATTTATTTTAATATTTCAACTACACTTACTTCTTTGGAACTGGCTGATTTCATCGGATATTTACTGTTACCAGACGAATCAGATGCACAACGAATCGGAAACTACTTTTTTATCGAGGATTTGAGCTATACTACATAGTCGTTAGTTTTGTACGGGAGCACCTCCTGATATTTGCGAAGGAGAAGTAGGATCCCGAACGACGTACCGGGTATTTATTTCATAATCCGTTAGGGCATATCCTTGAACGAAATTGAATGAGCTGTCTTGTCAGTGATTTGAAATAACGGAACTTCCTGAAAACAAACTGTCTGGGGCAGTTAATGAATATCGAGGACACAACTCCTTCTTCAGCTTCAAGCAGTACAAATTCCATTATATGTCTAAGTTAAAAAATTATTTCTTGTTATTTTCTTCAGCTTAAGCCAACAGTGTCTCGTTTTCTTCCTTGATGAAGATTTGATGTACGCTTCCAATGAAAATTATAAGTTATTACATGACTTTTATTAACCCTCAGGGTACGTACTATAAAAAAGTTACGTTCAGTACGGACTGGGTTAGCCTAACCCGGCGACTTTGATTGGGTGTATATCGAGCTGTACTTTGTCAATTTGAATATTTTTTTTTTATTTTGTGTGAAATTGTCTCAAAAATATAATAGAGTTGTCGGATTAATCATTTAACTGATTGAAAAAAAATTATAATGAAAAATGTGAACGGGTCTTGAATTTTTTTTGTAAAAAACGTTTTTTTTTCAAAATGCTGTAACTTTTTGAAAAAAAAAAATATTAACATTGTATAACTCGCATTTGAAAGGTAAAAAGTAGTTCTTACAAATGTCCATAACGGTTTTTTGATTTATTCCAAAAACTATATTTTTTTTTGAAAAATGAAAATACGCGTTTTTTCGAGTTAGCGAAAAAACGTTTCGTTGATTTATGATGATAAAGGTTGAAATTAATTACTTTGAGCGTAAAAAAATTGTTTCTCAGATATTGTTGAGTAGTATCATATAAATAAATACCAAACATAATTGTTAAAGGCGAATATTTATTATTAAAAAGTTACACAAGTCATGTTACATAATATTGCCGCACTCGCAGCACAGTTTCGCTACGTGCTCTTTACACATCGCCTTATGACATCTAAGGCACTTATAATACGTTTTTCGGTCAAAGGAACTTGGACATAAGTTACATCTCTTTTGCTTTGGAAGTCTATTATCGACAAACTCATCGCGAATGTCCATTTCTTTCCTCTTCCGCACCTACGGCGTCGTCGGTGTCACTGTCATTCTCTGTAACGCTGTCCTCCTCGTTTTCCTTGAACAACTCCTTCAAAGCAGCAACGCTTCGAGTGATTCGACGCGTTGCCATGTTTTTAATGCGTGTTCTTTAACAAAAAATTACAAGAAACAAAATTTAATGAGTTATAATTCACTACGAGCAGCAAAGATTTCGATATAAGACGTACGTTCAAGTGATTGAGATCTACTACAATACTTGGCTTACACCATGTACAACGCGTTATTTTGAGGTTAGAATCTACAAAATTAAGTAAAGAGTACGTATTCTTACTTACCTTTTTATTCCTCAGCGGCAAACAGACGAAAATTAAAACTTAATTTTTTTGAAAATTTTGGATTTTGTAACGTTCGATACGGACTGGGTGTACCACACCCGAGCACAATGTTTATATGTGTCTAGCTCGGACACAAAGCGGAGACTGACTTTGCCGCTTGGGCCTCTAATATTGTGTACCTATAAGTTTTTTCCCCCCCTGGTCCGGACCCCCCTCGACGACTTCTCTTCGTATGGCGCTTCTTTCAAATTTCGCTCGGGTTACGGTAACCCAGTCCGTACCCTGAGGGTTAAACATAATCAGCATGCGATTAATAGAAAAATGTAATGAATAATAAAATCATATTGGCTTAAGTTTTATCGACTTTTCGCATAACTTGTATATGATATTTTTATCAATATCATAAAGATTATGAAGATATAAAATTTATTGAACATCATTTAGATTTTATGTAGAGTTCCATTAAAGGTCATAAGATGTCATATGTGTTTTGTGAAATACCATCAGTGTACGATTCATGAGACATATCCAATGGATATAAATTGTGTAACGAAATAGGTTTCATCGGATTTCCATATGCATTATATGGGATATTCTTATAACTTTCATTATGATAACGTCTATTTAGATTCAACGTACACTTTAAATAAAGATTATAAGTTTCCATATAACTTCTATAAATTATATTCTGCATATGATTCATAAGACAAATCTAATGATTATAAATAAGATTTTCATTTCAGTGTAGAACCCGTAGATATAATGTCACATAATATTAAAAGCAAGTTCCGACAAAAATCGATGCAATCTTCAATTGAATCGATTAGCTCTCTTTATTAGTTTGTAAGTTAGTATATAAGTTCCTTTTCCCCATTACACAATACAAGTAGGCTTAGAATTTTCCCTACACAAAAATCGACGTTAACATTTCAAAATGGCATAAAAACAATTGACAGATTCTCTTTGTTTACTTTCTCTTTTTGCTATATCTGCGTTATTATACCAACGTTCGTTAAATATTACACGGAAAGACCGATATTAGCATTTTGGTGAAAAAATTAGTTGATTTTCTGATTTTATTTAGTTATTTTTTGAGACAACTAAAAAAATCTTACTTTTGCTAATTTAGATTTTTTAATTCTAATTCTCTTAATAATAATACAATATTTGTTGAAATGGCTATTTTTTTTAGTTGAATTCACCAATTAAACGTGCTGTCATTTCTTAGCTAAGGCACGCTTCATATCCATTCAACTAATTTTTTAGTTGAATTAGAGAAATAAAACGTTGTTTTCAACCAACATAAATGGTTGAATTGGTTTCTGCAATTAGCAGCTATATGGCGCTCGTTAACACCGTAATGACTACTAGCCACTAGATGGCACACTACTACCGAAAAAAATTTCAGTCGCGGTTATCTTTTCTATATTTGCAGGTATAAATACGATGTTGTATTGGAGAAAAAGACATAAGCGAAACATAAACTTCTTTTTGAAAAATTTTACTTCTAAATCGCTGTTTTCTTCATTTGACTTCGCGAAATCGACTCTCTCACTGAAAACTTTGAGCACTCGGAAAATAAAAACCGAATATAAGTAGTACACCGGACGGCGTAGCCCGGAATGAGAAGATACAAAAAACATCATTTGACGTGTACAATTAGAGTGCAACATTCGAAACTCACTTCACTGTTTCGCGTAAAAACATAATTACCCACAATCGCTTCTACTGCGCACAAATTCTGAATAAATATACTTTCCACTAACAGTTTACGTCATTTTTACATATCTGTTTAGAAATTTATATAATATAATTTATATAATCGTAACACATGCGAAAAACATCTAAACAATTTGCGAGCAGTTTCAACAAGACTGTCCCTTTTAGCTTTTTAATTGATTGTTTTGCTTTGACACTGCTGTCCTTCAGTAATGACGGTGATAGATAAATAGAATCAAAGTTTCTGATTTTAATAATGAAATTAGTTGTCAATGAGAATTTCGTGTTGGATTGAAATATTGCTGGTTTGTGTCCAGAATATTCGCCAATTAAACATATTCTCTAAAAATAAGAGTTTTTTTCAGCACAGTAAATTCTAAATTTTAACTAATATTATAGTTATTTTGGAAATTTTGTTGTTAAAATCAACTAATTCATAAACAGTAATACGAATTAGGCGCAGAGCTAATTTCGGTCGTTCCGTGTAGGTACTGTTAGAAACGTGGGCATATTATCCTTCATTCTACCAGAATATTTTGTATGTACACGTGCAAATAAGGGAGATATTAACAAAAGAGAAAGTAAACAAAGAGAAACTCTCATTGGTTTATGTGACCTCATGAAATGTTGACGTCGAAATCTCAGAATTCCGGAAGCAAATGATGTCTTCATGGTAATAACCAAATCATGTATATAATAGGGCTGAAAGGTCACCACTTGTGGCTGAACACCCAATTTAAATTCTAATAATTTAATTTTAACTCATATTCCAACAAATAATTATTTTAAAAAACGAAACGATATTAAAAGAGGTTCACAAAATCGAATCACCCCGTCATGATGAAAAACTCTAAGTAAGAGATTTGCCATAAGACAAAGAAGCTCACTTCCCGCCGTTATTAGCACGCGCCAATTGCTTTCTGCATTTCCTAGCGTCGCAGCCGATGAGGGGGTTACCGAAAGAGGCCGTCGACTTTACAAAGTTCATGATAGGGTTAATCTTTCGGGCGAATGCCCTGTTTCGCTCTGATGACTAGTCTGGCGGTGGGTTGGTTTGATTGGGGTCGTTCGTAGAAACGAGATGCGATCATGCGACTGGGGAAGTTCGGGATGATCAATGCAAATTTGGAACTGTCGCTATTATTCACTTCGTGGAAAATACGTCAGATCCGCTATCGAAGATGTACAAACCGCGGTTATTCTGACGATTCTCAAAGCCCAATAAACTTATCGGTGGAAGAGGCAAGAGTGGTTCGATTTTAGTTCGCGCCGTGTTGTGTTCAGTTTTATGAAATTAAATGTAACTTTAACTTCTTCATCAAAATGTAAATTTTTTCCTTTCTCAAACAGAATAGAAACTCAGTTAGATTCCCTATCGTTTAATTTGGCGGTTCGCGTGTGTGTAGAAACTAAGAAATCAAGGTTTGTGGCTACCGTCAAAGTACCCGACACATCACACCCGTACATTAGAAACCGCTCTTGACCCCACGATCTGTCTCAAGGTTTGGTCCCGGCGATACACTGGGCCCGAAGGAAGTAGCATCCGTGAATCTTGCGCCTTGGCAGGGTTAATAGACAACCATCATGGCAGTTATCAACGCTGTTAAGTTTTCTGGTGACGATCGGAAAACTCGACGGCAGTATCTCGTCGTCGTAAGTCCACAAATCGGTGGGGGAAACGAGCGTCGCCCGTTCAGCTCGATCGAGGGAAACGCACTCGTCGTAGCATCGCATTGCATCGTCAGCATTATCATCGTCATCATCAGCAGCAGCAGTAGGAATCGCCGTCTCCCGCCAACACGTAAATCCTAGGTCGTGAGTACAATATATATTTGTTGTGAAGTCCATGCGCATGGGGTCACTATTGACGACCTTACCTTACCGTCTAATTTGCATATCGATATATAATATTTAAAGAAATTGGCACACGAGTGAGGTGAACAATGAACACCGAAAGCACGCACCGCAGACAATAAATAAATCGCCAATTAGGATAGTTGAGGGAAAGGTGAAAGAATGAAAATAGCTAACTAGCTAGCGCAGAATAGAGAGTGCACAGAGAACATGATCGGGAAAACAGATAGAGGCCAATAAATGTTTGACTTTCTTATATAGAAAGGCTATGCAATCACTGTGAAAGCCGACTTTTTAACCGAGGCCCGGAGGGCCAAATGTCATATACCGTTCGACTTAGCTCGACGAACTGAGCAAATGTCTGTGTGTCCGTCCATGTGTATACGTCCGTGTGTGTGTGTGTGTGTGTGTGTGTGTGTGTGTGTGTGTGTATGTAATAATAATATGCACTCAGTTTTCTCGGAGATGGCTGAACCGATTTTCACAAACTAAGATTCAAATAAAAGGTCTCATGGTCTCATAACCTGCTATTGACATTCATCCCGATCCAACTTCCGGTTCCGGAGATATAGGATGATATGTAAAAAAAATTGAAAAAATATGCACTCACTTTTTTTCAGAGAATGCTTAACCGATTTTCAAAAACTTAGATTCAAATAATAGGACTAACAATCCCATAGTTTGCTATTGAATTTTATTTGGATCCGACTTTCGGCTCCGGAGTTACATGGTAATATGTGAGAATTAGTGAAAAGTGTGCACTCATTTTTCTCTGAAACGGCTCAACCGATTTTTACAAACTAAAATTCAAATGAAAGGTCTTATAGTTTCCTAAAATTTTCTAGAACATTTTATCTGAATCCGACTTCCGGTTCCGAAACTAAAGTGTGATAAGTGGAAAATTACCAATTATATTAGTAGTTTTTCACAAACGATGGTCAAAAACAGGTTCAAATCCCATAAAAATGTCAGATAAATTCTTCTAGTTTGCAGAGCTTGTTAGTGTGTGAGCATAAAAACTTAATTCGGCACTACTGGTCCCCCCCCCTTTTCCTGTTCCGGAAGCACCGAAAGTGGTGATGAAAAACTCCAAAAATAGAACTCACTTCGTTTTCCTTGCGATGCTTGAACCGATTTTCACATATCTTGATTTGAATTATCTTTAAAAATACTGTGAAATCTCATCCATCGGATCCAACTTCCGGTTTTGCAGTTACAGGGCGATGAGTGTTAATGTTTTTAAATCGCCATATAGAGAGACAATATGTACATCACCGGAAGAAGAAGAAAACACAAAACAAACGATGCGTGCTTTGTTCTATTTTGCACACGCTATGAATGAATCGAAACGGTTACGGATTTCTGCTAATGGTGTGTGATATTGGTAAAAGACGGTGCTGCGGTCGATAAAAGTTTTAGCTATTCTATGATAAGTGCGATTGAGAAAATAAACGAATGTCAATGAATTCAAATTTATTTCAGAAAATATGTAATTTTCACAGCAATACAGTAATACCGTGCCAGTGGTGTAATGATGTCAATAATAATAATAATCATAAAAGTAATAATCCTACTACATGTTTTATGCTGCTGATTCATGCTGTTTAGCTTGACCTACATGTGCAGAAGTAACAGAAACGCAGGTTCACTTCGTTTGATAGATTTTGTCCAATTGGTTTTAGCATGAGATAGTACACAAAAACACCGATATCAGCATTTTGGCGAAAAAATTAGTTGATTTTCTGATTTTAGTTAGTTATTTTTTGAGACAACTAAAAAAATCTTACTTTTGCTAATTTAGATTTTTTAATTCTAATTTCCTTGATAATAATAAAATATTTATTGAAATGGCTATTTTTTTAGTTGAATTCACCAATTCACCAAGCTAAGGCACACTTCATATCCATTCAACTAATTTTTTAATTGAATTAGAGAGATAAAACGTTGTTTTCAACCAACATAAATGGTTGAATTGGTTTCTGCAATTTGCAGCTATATGGCGCTCTGTCGCCGAAATAACGCACCGTAATGACTACTAGCCACTAGATGGCACACTACTACCGAAAAAAAATTCAGTCGCGGTTGTCTTTTCTATATTGGCAGGTATAAATACGATGTTGTATTGGAGAAAAAGACATAAGCGAAACATAAACTTCTTTTTGAACATTTTTCTTTTAAATCGCTGTTTTCTTCATTCGACTTCGCGAAATCGACTCTCTCACTGAAAACTTTGAGCACTCGGAAAATAAAAACCGAATACAAGTAGTATATCGAACGGCGTGACTCGGAAGGTTGGAAGATACAAAAAACATCATTTGACATGTACAATTAGAGTGCAACATTCGAAACTCAATTCACTGTTCCGCGTAAAAACATTATTACGCACAATCGCTTTAAATGCACACAAATTCTGAATAAATACACTTTCCACTAACAGTTTACGTCATTTTTACATACCGGTTTAGAAATTTATATATGGATATATCGTAGCACATGCGTAAAACATCTAAACAATTTGCAAGCAGTTTCAACAAGACTGTCCCTTTTAGCTTTTTATTGGATTGTTTTGTTTTGACACTTCTCATGAATTTTGTGGCTAATAAACTGGTGATAGATAAATAGAAACAAATTTTCTGATTTTAAAAACAAAATTAGTTTTCAATGAGAATTTCGTGTTGGATTGAGGTATTGCTGGTTTGTGTCCAGAATATTCGCCAACTAAACATATTCTCTAAAAATAAGAGTTTTTTTCAGCAAATAAATTCTCAATTTTAACTAATTTTATAGTTATTTTGGAAATTTTGTTGTTAAAATCAACTAATTCAAAAACAGTAATACGAATTAGGCGCAGAGCTAATTTCGGTCGTTCCATGTAAGTTTAGATTTAACTAGGTTCAAAACTGTTCCAATTTGTAGGTCATATTTGTTGCTCGCGAACAAACCAACTTCGGCTATTTCGGTAATCTGAATCCGGTTTTGAAAGAATTGGAAATGGTGATTAAAAACTGCAAAAGGGTCTCACTCACTTTCCTTCAGGACACGGAACGACCGAAATTAGCTCTGCGCCTAATTCGTATTACTGTTTTTGAATTAGTTGATTTTAACAACAAAATTTCCAAAATAACTATAAAATTAGTTAAAATTTAGAATTTACTGTGCTGAAAAAAACTCTTATTTTTAGAGAATGTGTTTAGTTGGCGAATATTCTGGACACAAACCAGCAATATTTCAATCCAACACGAAATTCTCATTGACAACTAATTTCGTTATTAAAATCAGAAACTTTGATTCTATTTATCTATCACCGTCATTACTGAAGGACAGCAGTGTCAAAGCAAAACAATCAATTAAAAAGCTAAAAGGGACAGTCTTGTTGAAACTGCTCGCAAATTGTTTAGATGTTTTTCGCATGTGTTACGATATATCCCTATATAAATTTCTAAACCGATATGTAAAAATGACGTAAACTGTTAGTGGAAAGTGTATTTATTCAGAATTTGTGCGCAGTTGAAGCGATTGTGGGTAATAATGTTTTTACGCGAAACAGTGAAGTGAATTTCGAATGTTGCACTTTAATTGTACATGTCAAATGATGTTTTTTGTATCTTCCAACCTTCCGGGCTATGCCGTCCTGTGTACTACTTGTATTCGATTTTTGTTTTCCGAGTGCTCAAAGTTTTCAGTGAGAGAGTCGATTTCGCGAAGTCGAATGAAGAAAACAGCGATTTAGAAGTAAAATTTTTCAAAAAGAAGTTTATGTTTCGCTTATGTCTTTTTCTCCGATACAACATCGTATTTATACCTGCAAATATAGAAAAGATAACCGCGACTGAAATTTTTTTCGGTAGGAGTGTGCCATCTAGTGGCTAGTAGTCATTACGGTGTTAACGAGCGCCATATAGCTGCTAATTGCAGAAACCAATTCAACCATTTATGTTGGTTGAAAACAACGTTTTATTTCTCTAATTCAATTAAAAAATTAGTTGAATGGATATGAAGCGTGCCTTAGCTAAGAAATGGCAGCACGTTTAATTGGAGAATTCAACTAAAAAAATAGCCATTTCAACAAATATTTTATTATTATTAAGAGAATTAGAATTAAAAAATCTAAATTAGCAAAAGTAAGATTTTTTTAGTTGTCTCAAAAAATAACTAACTAAAATCAGAAAATCAACTAATTTTTTCGCCAAAATGCTAATTTCGGTCTTTCCGTGGATGGCCACATCGATTTTCACAAACTTAAATGTTCAAAGGAAAAGTCTTACAGTTTCATACGGAATTCCTAACTTTGTTGTAGATACTATTTCCGGTTCCGGAATTACTAGATAAACAGGATTTGTAGAGTTCGTTAGATTAAGTCCGAAAAAACTTTCCTATTTCTATTCAATGAATAGTTGTTTTTGCGAATTCCACAGTGATATTTATGATGTTATGAGTAATATGAGAAAGGCATCATTACACCACTAGGTGGATTAAAATTTTCGTTTTTATTCTTGTTTAGTCAGTTTCCAGGTATTTCCCGTTTTCTTTTTGGTATCGCCAACTTACATTTATTAATATTTTTCCTTCTGGTTTACCTTCTGAAGAATATTTAACAATCCTCAACCAAAACAAAAGGCATACTTTACAGTGCTCAGTCCAGCTAGTACAGTGTCTTCTAAAATATTTCGATAAAGGGGACATTTCTCAAATTTAAACCTTATAAAAACAACCTCATTGTGAACAATAAATCATATTTTTCATAAACTGATATTTATTTATTTATTTATTTACTCGCATGTTTATATATTTTCGTTCATTTATCGTATTTTTATTTACACATTTATGTATTGCCTAAAATATTTACAATAAAAATCGCGCAGTTCGACTCGTTATTCATCCCCTGATTGATACGCGATAACATTTAAGAAAATGAATCGTCTTTTTCCACACGCGGAAGACCTTAACCAGGAAGAGGTTGACTATGAATTAATGATTCGTCAACAACCAGAAGAAGCGTTTAGGCTAGATCTGATAGAGAAGCAAAGACGATTACGAAGCTTGTTCAGAGAGGACCAAGACGAAGGTCGAAATTGTCGGTCGACAATCAATATTGGCGACGAGGCTCCTCATATTGAAGGAAGAATCGCAACGTTGGAGAGAGCTTTGGCGCGAAGGGTAGAACCGAAACTGGAATCGAGAGTTTTGCATTATTAGTACCGGGTAAAGAGGTGTTTAGCGGTATCTGAAACCGAGGAAAAATGCGTCGAGATCTGACACGGCGAATTGAAAATGTCATGCAAGATTTTCAGTTTGGGCCTTCGCTCTCCTCGTATAAGGACCAAATAAATAATATGATTTCGGGGGCCAAAGGAAGAACAAGTAGCGCAGGATAGACACAGACCACTTCTCAGGAGACAATGCAACAAACTGGTGAGCCCGTTCCCAATAATTTAACAAACACATCAAAGGGGGATATTCCAAAACAAACCCCAGTGATTGCGGACACGATTACGGTGTCAAAGCAAGAATGGGCAGATATGCAAAAGACACTAGCGGAGTTGATGGAGCAGGTTAAAGCCAAGAACGTACAAAACACAGAGAATAGATCACCAGAAGCTAGCGACTGGGAAAACTAGCACCACACCCGTCTGTGAAGTTGCGGAGAAGAAAAACAACAACAGTCAGCATCGGATGCTACCAACACCGTATTTGCAACCAGGTTTTTCGGAACTAGATCAGGATACTAATTCCAGCGTAAATGACTCTGAACATCACGAACGGACTTGGAGCAAAAGCAGGGTGGACGATTCATATTCAAGCCACGGAAACCAGCGATCAAGGCACTCGTGGTGCTATTTTGTTTCCACCCCAACGTAGACTGCAGCACAGAAGATGAAATGAGGGGCAGGGACGTGTAGAAAAATGGAAGTTGCGTTTCACAGGTGAGTCAAGGTTCACGACGGTAGAAAACTTTCTTTACAAGGCAAGAAAGTTGGCCGAACGGAAGGGAGTCTCGAAGCAAACACTACTGCGAGACATACACATGCTACTCGGAGAATCGGCAGCGCACTGGTTCTTCACATACGTCGATGAGTTGGACACCAGCATCACCTACCGGTTCGGGAATCCTAACAAAGATCAGGGGATAAGGTCTAGAATACAAGAACGAAAACAGCTACGAGGAGAACAATTCGTTGCCTTCGTATCTGAAATAGATAAATTGAACCGCATGTTATCCAAACGACTATTAAGACGGAGGAAATTCGAAGTGATTTGAGATAACATGCGACAACACTACAGGTCTAAAATCTCCATCGTAGAAGTGAACGATTTGCAACACTTGATCATGCTTAATCATTGCATTGATGCTGCGGATCCACAGATGCAACATCCGGCGAATGACAACTTAGTTCAAATACCAATCAATCAAATCGAAGTAAAAGACAGCGAATTTGATAGTGAGCATTCAGCCCCACTAAACGTGATGGGCAACCGCATTGATAGTAACCCAAGAGGACCGTACAGCCCAAGGCAGCCTATAGAACAGCAACAAACCTACGGGATTAGACCAAATCAAGAATCTGTTGGGGACGGGTATAGTGTGATGGGTAAGTCGATGCCTTTCACGCAGCCCGCCTGGGTTCGATTCCCAACCCCGCACATAGGGTTAGAAAGTTTTTCTGGCCCGAAGAGGCGAATGACCTTAAGGTTAAAACCTCTATAATCGAAACAAAAAAAAAGAATCTGTTTCTATAAAGTGATGGAATTGCCAAGACGAGTGACACGGATGGAGACAGTGCAAGAAGCCAAGGCTGATTTTCTGCTACGGTTGCGGCAGTTTGGGACGTACAATCCGTAATTGCGAACGGTGCTCTAGTCCCAAAACAGAATGAGTACAGAAGGGAAACGAATAAAAGGGGTGGGAGACAGAGAATTCGATCACCCCGGCGAAAAACGCAATTCTAGACTCAATTAAACACAACCTAAACTACGATCTACTATTACAGGTTTACCACGTTAAAATTCGAGCAAGTAGAAAAATAAAAACATTTCTTAAAATAAAAACATTTGAGACTGAACTCGAAGCCCTTTTAGATTCCGGGGCAGAGATCAGCGTACTAAACTCATTAGAACTAGTTTAAAAATACGGTTTAAAAATGCAGCCAGCTTTGATTCGAGTTTACACTGCGGATTTAACGAATCACAGGTGTCTCGGACTGCTCAATATTCCGTTTACCTTTAAAGGGGTAACAAAGGTAATTCCCACGATTGTGATACCTGAAATATCGAGGAAATTGATATTGGGAGCAGACTTTTGGGATTCATTCAAGATAAGGCCTATGATTGACTTGGGGAAAGGACCAGAAGAATTAGAATTAATTAAACCAGAGCTAGAACCGTTGATATACTTTACCATCGAACCGGCAAACAGAGTGTGGTAAAACAGAAGAGTTTGACGAAACCGTCTACATCCCGATATACGAAGAACCAACCGATTCAACGGCAGATCCGGACAGTATAGAAACGGAAAATGACCTTACAACGGAGCAGCACAAAACACTGGCCAATGCCGTAAAAAGTTTTGCACTGACTTCCACGGGCAAACTGGGAAGAACACACCTAATAGAACATGAGATAATGCTACAAGACGCGGCGGTTCCTCGCAATCTACCTATGTACAGATGTTCTCCGTACATTCAGGAAGTAGTGAAAGCGGAGGTGGAACGGTTCAAGATGTTGGATTCAATCGAAGAGTGTTATTCAGAATGGACTAATCCCTTTGTACCGGTATTAAAAAAGAACGGTAAAGTTAGGGTATGCTTGGACTCGAGAAAGATAAACAAACTAACAATCAAAGACACCTACCCAATGCGAAATATCTAACACATATTCCGGCGATTGGGAAAGGCGAAATATTTCTCAGTAATAGACCTCAAAGACGCCTACTTTCAGATCCCACTGAAAGAGGAAAGTCGGAACCTAACGGAATTCCGTACAGCTTAAGGAGTCTTCCGGTTCAAAGACTCCAAAGAAGGCTTTAACGAATTGAAGTCGGTCTTAACTTCTGCGCCGATACTAGTAAATCCAGACTTTTCTAGGCCATTCACCATCGAGTCAGATGCATCCGACCGGGCAATTAGGGCAGCACTATTACAAGAACAGGCAGGAGAAAATCGCGTAAAAAGTTATTTCAGTAAGAAACTAAATCGAACACAACGTTGCTATTCGGCAGTGGAAAAAGAATGGTAGTGACAGACGCCAGAAGTCTGTTATGGCTGTTTAATCTAAATACGGAGACTGGAAACGCTAAGCTACTCAGATGGGCTCTACGTATCCAAGCATACGACTTCGAACTTCTCTATCGAAAGGGAAAAGCAAACGTGTTAACAGATTGCTTATCACGTTCAACAACAATACTCTAGCCTTACTGTATATCGACCCAGAGAATGAACAGCTATTGGACAACATAAGAGCGAAGCCAGAGACTCCGTTTTATGAAAAGCAATATGTGTCTCGTCTAGCACCGTTAAGGTTACGTCATCAGCAAAACCCACGATGGACGAGAATGGACACTTGTGGAACGCCCGCAGTGACTCGCATTGACTTCTGACCTTCGTTCGTCTCGTACACAAAGATTCTATTCTGGAAATAGCTCTTCAAGACATTACACAGGTAGTCGGGGACACGCATTCTGCGCAGCTGCGGTGATGGCCTCCCAGTTGGCGCTGTTGAACGCGTTCTTTACGTCTATTGTGACCACGGCACGGTATCGATCTCCTCTTCGCTTTTGTTTGGATGCCATTTCAGCACTATTCGAATCGCGTCCACCGTCGATACTCCTTTGCGGAATTCGAACTGCATCTTCGACAGTTCGCGCTCGCCCTCCGTACATTTCGTCAACCTGTTGAGGATGTCTGATGGATGATGTGTGTGTGTTTGTGTGTGTATGTGGGTATGTGCGTATGTGTGTATGTTACTTGTTTTTTTTTAAATAAAGAGATGGCTTTTTGGTGTATTAGTTTCTCGTCAAAACATTTATTTTTCGTTAAAGGCCAACGTTTCGAAGGTTGTACCTTCATCTTAAGGGCAACTGTAATTTTATGTATTATTTAGTCACAACAATTTTTTCACTAAATACAATAATTTTACAAAATGTACTCACAACGACTACAAATATTTTTCGTCAAGTATGGTGTAACATTTATAATAGTTGGTTGAAAAACGGATACTCTACACTAAAACACAAAAACGAGACATACGAATGCAATTTGTTTAAAAATTTTAGTTCGAATTATTTGTTTTGTAGAGAACTTACACAAGCACTTCCCACGCACATCGACTACGATTGAGCACTGAAATATTGCAAGCAGCGAATATGGAAGACAGTAGAGCAAAAATTAGAGTGAAAGAGAAGATGAGAAATGATAGAAAGCGAAATCGGAGGCGAGATTGACAGTTAATGTGTGAGAGAGAGCAACAGACAGGAGTATACAGCATTCAAATTATGCGTGTCGGTTCTGAAGTTAATGGTTGAACTGTCAGTAAAAATATGGCACATTTCGAATATTTGTAAAGCATTGGTTCTGTTTTCTTGATCGAGAATTCTGGTTTTGTTCAGATCAAAACTGTATTCATTGTCGATCATATGAACCATCAATGCGGTTTTTTTGAACTCATCTATTTTGCTCTCGGTCTTTTCGGAATCCGACAATTTGAATTTTTTATATCGTTGTATTAATGAACGATGTCCAGACAACCGTTGTTCCAGTTGCTGTGTAGTCAGACCAATGTATGAACTATCGCAATCAATGCAGGGAATGCGATAGATCACATTGCGTCTGATAAGTTTCGGTGTCGGATCCTTCAATTTGGAGAAAAGAGATGCGTTAGTTTTCAAGCATTTGAAACCTAAACGCACATTTCTCTGGTTTCGTTTTACAATTTTTGCAAGCGCCGGGGTGAGGGAATCATCGAGATGAAGAGATCTAAATACTGTCTGATCACCGTCCGTTCGGTTGTCCACGTTGGGTTTGTTTACAAATCTATTGATTAGTCTATTAACTAGCGAGCTAGGATAGTTGTTGCGGAGTAAGTATTCACGCACTGTTTTCTTTTTCTCAACAATTGATTTATACGTCGACAACCGAAAAACTCTCCCAATATAACCGGTAGCCGTGTTTAGTTTTTGCGACAGCGGGTGGAACGAGAAAAAATTTAACAATCGCCCCGATGCGACGGGTATTTTGTATCAGTTGGTGACGATTGTGTGTTTCTCCGTTCTGATTAGAACCATATCCAAGTACGGCAATCGGTTATTGTTCTCCACTTCGCATGTAAATTGAATATGTGAGTTGTACGAATTAAGTGCACATCTCACATGTTCAGTTTTGTCTTTTGGGAGAGCGGTGACCAAATCATCGACGTATTTTTTGAAAAACGGAATCGGTATGTCGATCGTCTCCATCACGCGATCAAGTAACGTTTCCATCACCTAGACAACTGACCATTTCAAACGAGCAATACTTAACATAGAAGTTAGGGACAGCTATCACAAAATCAAAAAGCTAGAAAAGTCAAAAGCAGTTCTTACCAGCCAAATTACACAGGTAACCCCACCGCATATTTACACTTCCTTTTTCAATACACAAGAGGCTTATTCAAGGGGAGAGTCGCTTAACACAAACTATATTGTGCCTCTAAAAAAACACGTGATATACTGTGAGTCTAAGTGTGCCACGCTGTGCCCCATGAAACAGCTACTTGTCAAAACTGAGCCCTTCGTGTGCCGCAACTGTGCAACTGTATGAAAACGAAAGTGCCAATATTGATAAATGCACCAACGCATTGTGTTAATGTGTGATTGGCACATTGTTCTAAGCGTCCTCCCCTTGGGCTTATTTCACTAGGCAAAGCCGTTTGAAAAAAGTGAGCACTGAAAGCAAGTTTCAGCGCCTACTAACAAAACTTGAAATCGAAAAACCACTAGATTTCAAAGTTAACGATGATTGGATACGGCACACTACTAACGTAGCTGTTCCAAAAGAAACAAGTGTATTGTTGGGTTATGGTCCCAAGTTTGCTTTACCTTACGAGAATAATCAAGAAATTCCTTATTTCAAGATTATAGCAGACTTGGAATCCATTCTAAAACTCGAACCTGACGAAATTTTACAAACGGCAAGCCGGAACCAGTTCTTTACCATCTTACAGAATTACGTGAACAAAAGGAAAAATGGTATTTTCAACCCTTCCAACAGCGCCATTGACCGTTTTTTGGTCGAAGCATACCACATCAGCAGAAATCCTGAAGTGTGTATTTTGCCAGCCGACAAGGGAAATAAAACTGTTATAATACAAAAGCAAGAATACGAAAGCAAACTGTTATCTCTTGTTGGCGACCAGAGTACATACGAACGCATTGACTCGGATTGGACTAACAAAATACAAACAAAAAACAATCAACTGGTGAATGCGTTGCACGACCAAAAAACCAGGTCTCAATTGATTACATATCATACAACATGCCCGAAAATTTACGGTCTTCTCAAGATCCATAAAGAGGGTAATCCATTGAGGGTCATATTATCATGCATCAATTGCCCAACATATGACTTATCAAAATATCTCGCAAGCATTCTACGACCCTCGATAGACCAAAACAAGTACAATGTACAAAATTCTTACGAATTTTGTTCATTCATGAATAACGTTTCTCTATCACCAAACTATGTATTGGTATCTTTCGATGTAGTAAGTTTGTTCACTTGCATACCGCGAGACCTGGTAATCCAAGCGGTGCAAAATAATTGGAGTTTGGTCGAGAAAAATACAACCATAAAAGATCGAGAATTGTTCACACAACTTGTCGATTTTAATCTCTCCTCCAGCTATTTTGTTTTGCGTGGCGCTTATTACAGGCAAACATCAGGCACTCCGGTCTCTTGCTCTCTATCACACATTAACTGTCAATCTCGCCTCCGATTTCGCTGTCTATCATTTCTCATCTTCTCTTTCACTCTAATTTTTGCTCTACTGTCGTGCATATTCGCTGCTTGCAATATTTCAGTGCTCAATCGTAGTCGATGTGCGTGGGAAGTGCTTGTGTAAGTTCTTGGCAAAACAAATAATTCGAACTAAAATTTTTAAACAAATTGCATTCATATGTCTTGTTTTTGTGTTTTAGTGTAGAGTATCCGTTTTTCAACCAACTATTATAAATGTTACACCATACTTGACGAAAAATATTTGTAGTCGTTGTGAGTACATTTTGTAAAATTATTGTATGTTGTGAAAAAATTGTTGTGACTAAATAATACATAAAATTACAGTTGCCCTGAAGATGAAGGTATAACCTTCGAAACGTTGGCCTTTAACGAAAAATAAATGTTTTGACGAGAAACCAATTGACCAAAAAGCCATCTCTTTATTTGAAACAACATTATCTGGTCGCACCCGCATCAAAGTAACGTGTTTTGCACTAACTTTTCCCGGAGATGGCTAAACCGATTTTCACAAACTTAGATTCAAATGAAGTTCTTATTTTCGCATACAAAATTCTTGAACTATGTTTCGATCTGAAATCCGGTTCCGGAGTCATGGGGTAAAATGTTCAACAGAAACGAATATATTTTACTAACCTTTCCCGGAGATGGCGTGACCGATTTTTACAAACTTAGATTTAAATGAAAGTTCTTATGACCCATTACAAAACCTCTGAGTTTCGCATGGATCCGACTTCCAATTTCGGAATTATAAGGTGATTAGTGTACAAATTCCAATATCAAATTACTTATTCTCTTTTCTCAGAGAGTGCGTTACCGATTTTTACAAACTTAGATTCGAATGAATGTTCCCATGACCCTATACAAAACTATTGAATTTTATTTCCAAAGTCAACCTGACAAGTGACTATGAAATAATCGTTTAATCATATTTCGAGGTAGATGAAAGTCGAAAACATTGGAGCAGCTCTTGAATGTTCTGCACATACTGGAAAATGATTCATTGTAATCATAAATTGTTCGTGCACTGGGGGGATGTCCCGGGTTGGCGGTTAATGTATAGTGCACTGGTCTTACCAACCAGTTGTCGTATGTTCTAGCCCCGACCTGGAAGGATTCGCAGTGTAGACCTGGAGAGTCGTAGCACCAGCCATGCAATGGTTCTCCTTAAGACAGTGTTCATTAGTAGAGCTCTTGGTAACGCGAAAGACGAAACCCAAGTGTAATGAAGTCTTCGATAGTCACAGACAATTCATTATTCTAAAAACTGATTATTTCGTAATATTGTATTTTGTGCAAAATGATTGATGCAACTCATCATCTTTAGTGTAGGTGTTTCAAATTCTAGTAGTGAAAAAGGGAAAAGCATGGACAATTTACAGTCGGTGTTGAACAGTCGTTCGCACCGCACGCTTGGCTCCGGGAATTTTTTTCTGGCTACCTAGAGTTTCATTGACTCAAGCCTTCAGTCTTTTTCAATGCTACCTGAATCACTAACAGTCTTTCTAAAGACTAACAATTAGTCAGCCTTTCTCAAGGCTATACAAAGAGTGATATTCTAATGTAATCAGTCTTTTTCAAGACTAAGAAATTAACCAGCAAAATTTCATTCATTTCACAAATGCCTGCGTCCAACCGGAAAGACAACAAGCCTAAGGCTAAAAATAATTCAATACGGAATAAATCACTAATTAAATGAAGTCTCACTGAAATATGATCATATTTCAACTCAAGTCTTATTACAAGATGACATTATTGAGACGAATTTTGATGAAATTAAGTCAATCATTAGGAAACTTAAAAACACGAAGGCTCCTGGTAATTATGGAATCTTTAATATTCTTATTAAAAATCTTCCCGATGTTGCCTCGAGACTCTTGGTAAAAATTTTCAACAAGTGTTTTTCATTAGCTTAATTACCAAAAAGATGGAAAAACGTTAAAGTAATTCCTATCCTCAAACCTGATAAAAACCCAGCAGAAACATCAAGTTATCGACCAATTGGCTTACTTTCTTCTATCAGTAAACTTTTTGAAAAAATTATTTTGTTAAGAATTATGTCTCATATAAATGAAAATTCAATTTTTTAGCCAGAGCAGTTTGGATTTCGTCATGAACATTCAACTACTCATCAACTTGTAAGAGTAGCGAACATGATAAAAGCAAAAAATCTTCCGGGTTATCCACTGGAGTTGCTCTTCTAGACATAGAAAAAGCATTCGACAGTGTTTGGCATAAAGGTTTAATAGCAAAAATGTCTGATTTCCAGTTTCCTATTTATTTGACCAAAATGATTTGAAATTATTTAATTGATCGTACTCTTCAGGTTAGCTATCAGAATTGTAAATTATATTTCCTCACAAGCCAAGCGCTTCTTTTCTTAAACCAAACAATAATCACATCCTCAAATTGAATGGCTAGGAATTGAAATGGTCAGATAAAGCAAAATACTTAGGTTTAACGTATGACAAAAAACTGACTTTCAAGGATCACATTGAAGGAATCCAGGCAAAGTGTAATAAATATGTTAAATGTTTATATCCTCTTATAAACAGAAATTCTAAGCTCTGTCTAAAAAAAAATTGTTAATTTATAAACAAATTTTCAGACCAGCCATGCTTTATGCAGTACCAATTTGTTCAAGTTGTTGTTCCACCAGGAAGAAAACGCTTAAAAGGATGCAGAATAAAATTCTGAAAATGATTTTGAAGAGTACTCCCTGGTTTAGTACAAATGAGTTACACAGACTCACAAATATAGAACCATTAGATGTAATGTCACATAATATTACAAGCAAATTCCGATAAAAATCGATGCAATCTTCAATTAAATCGATTCGCTCTCTGTATTAGTTAGTAAGTTAGTATATAAATTCCTTTTCCCCATTTCACAATACAAGTACACTCTAAAAAAGTTTGAATTTCACAGGTGACTTAATCCCTCATACGATGTAATTCATAAAGACCTAATTTGTCAAATGACGGAAAATTTTATTTGTAAAGATTTAATGTTAGATGAGCTTGAATTTTACTGGTTTCGACTGTAACTTGCGTTCTACTAGCAGGTGCGACTGTATGAATTTAAATGCACCTTTTACCGGCCAAGCAGATGCATGCTTCTGTGGCTTAGTCGATTATCAGACGAACTTGCGATCAAATGATTCTCGGTTCAAGTCGCGGCTGGTTGCTACAGAATTCTTTTTGCCTTTCTCATATAGAAAGGCTATGTATTCACTGTGAAAATCGACTTTTTAACCGAGGCCCGGAGGGCGGAATGTCATATACCGCTCGACTCAGCTCGACGAACTGAGCAAAAGTCTGTGTGTGTATGTGTGTGTGTGTGTGTGTATGTAACAAAAATTTTCTCAGAGATGGCTAAACCGATTTTCACAAACAAAGATTCAAATGAAATGTATTATGGTCCCATAGCTTGCTGTTGAATTTCATTTGAATGTGACTTCCGGTTCCGGAGTTATATGGTAATATGTGAAAATTTGAGAAAAAGTTTACACTTTATTATTTCTGGAACAACTCAACCGATTTTTGCAAACTAAGATTCAAATGAAAGGTCTTATGATATCCTAAAAATTTGTGGAACATTTTATCAGGATCCGACTTCCGGTTTCGGAACTAAAGCGTGATAAGTGGAAAATTACCAATTTTATTAGTATTTTTCCACGAACGATGGTTAAAAACAGGTACAAATCCCATAAAACTGTCCGATAAATTCTTCTAGTTTGCAGAGCTTGTTAGTTTGTGGGTATGAAAACTTAATTTGGCATTACTGGTCCCCTCTTTTCCTGTTCCGAGAGCATCGAAAGTTGAGAAGAAAAACTCCTATAACTAAATTCATTTCGATTTCTCTGCGATGCTTGAACCGATTTTCACAAATCTTGATTTGAATTAAAACTCATGCTGTCTTTAAACCTACTGTGAAATTTCATCCGGATCCGATTTTCGGTTCCGCAGTTGCAGGGCGATGAGTGTCAAAGTTTTCGAATAGCCATATAGAGTGACAATATGTACTACACCGAAAGAAGAAGAAAACACAAAACGAACGAGGCGTGCTTTGTTCAATTTCGTACACGTTGTGTAGTGATGTCAATAATAATAATAATAATAATAATAATAATAATAATAATAATAATAATAATAATAATAATAATAATAATAATAATAATAATAATAATAATAATAATAATAATAATAATAATAATAATAATAATAATAATAATAATAATAATAATAAAAACAATAATAATAATAATAATAATAATAGAGAAACGCATGCATTTTTCACATGGCGATTTGGCAACATTCAGAATTAGCTACATGGGTCTACCGCAAGGCTCATGCCTCAGTCCGCTCCTTTATAATTTTTACGTGAATGACATTGACAGCTGTCTAGTAACCCCATGTACACTAAGACAATTGGCAGATGATGGCGTAGTTTCAGTTACTGGACCCAAAGCTATTGATCTGCAAAAACCATTGCAAGATACCTTAGATAACTTGTCCGTTTGGGCTGTTCATCTGGGTATCGAATTCCCTGCGGAGAAAACAGAGCTGGTCGTCTTTTCAAGAAAGCATGATCCCGCGCAGCTTCAGCTTCATATGATGGGAAGAATGATCCAACAGGTTTTGACTTTCAAATAGCTTGGGGTGTGGTTTGATTCCAAATGCACGTGGGGAGGACACATTAGGTTTCTGATAACAAAATGCCAACAAAGAGTAAATTTTCTTCGAACAATAACAGGGTCTTGGTGGGGTGCTCATCCGGAAGATCTAATAAAATTGTATCAGACAACGATACTTTCAGTGATGGAATATGGATGCGTTTGCTTTCGTTCCGCTGCAAACTCTCATATTATCAAATTAGAGCGAATTCAATATCGTTGTTTGCGAATTGCTTTAGGGTGCATGCATTCGATACATACAATGAGTCTTGAAGTTCTGGCGGGAGTTCTTCCATTGAAAGATCGTTTTTGGGAGCTTTCATCGCGACTGCTAATAAGATGTGAGGTACTGAATGCCCTGATTATTGAAAACTTCGAAAGGCTAGTTGAGCTTCAATCTCAAACAAGATTCATGACAGTATATTTTAACCATCTGTCACAGGAAATCAACCCTTCAAGATATATTCCTATCCGTGTCAGCCTCCTAAATGTCCCTGACTCAACTTTATTTTTCGACACTTCCATGCAGCGCGAAGTGCGTGAAATCCCGGAACACCTACGCTCGATGGAAATCCCAAAAATATTTACAAGTAAGTTCAGGCATATTGACTCTGAGAAAATATTTTACACGGACGGATCACGAATTGAAGAGGCTACTGGGTTTGGTATATTCAACAATAATGTTTCGGTCTCATTTAAGCTTCAAGAACGTGCATCTGTTTATATAGCAGAGTTAGCAGCAGTTCATTATAGTTTGAGTGTAATCGTCACGTTATCTCCAACCATTATTTTCTTTTCACAGATAGTCTGAGTGCAATTGAAGCTATTCGCTCAAACGCTGCTTGCAAAAATGAACCTTTTTTCTTGGGCAAAATAAAACAGTGCCTGAACGTCATATTGAATAATATTTATCAAATCACAATAGTTTGGGTTCCGGCTCATTGCTCCATTCCAGGCAATGAAAGAGCCGATATTTTAGCCAAACGTGGTGCTATTGAGGGTGAAATTTATGAGAGACCGATTGCTTTCAACGAATTCTATAGCGCGTCTCGCCAAAGAACACTTGCCAGCTGGCAAGCTTCTTGGGATAAAGATGATCTGGGTCGGTGGATGCACTCAATTATTCCTAAAATATCGACAAAGGCATGGTTCAGGGGACTGAATGTGAGTAGAGATTTCATTCGTGTGATGTCCAGACTCATGTCCAATCACTACACGTTAGATGCACATCTCCTTCGAATTGGACTTTCCGAGACTAATCATTGTGCTTGCGGCGAAGGTTACCGCGATATTGACCATGTTGTTTGGACATGCGTGGAGTTTCGTGATGTCAGATCTCAACTAATAAATTCCTTGCGTACCCAAGGTAGACTATCCAATGTCCCAGTTCGCGACATTCTTGCTTGTCGTGACCTCCCATACATGAAACTTCTTTATCATTTCATTAAATCCATTGGAGTTCCAATTTAAATTTTATTTTATGTTAGTCTGTTTTCTCTTCCATGAGTTCAACCAATAGCCAACTATAGGATATTGAATATAAGTGGTGAACTGATACAAACAAACCTGAAATAGTTATAAGATCATGTACAAAATAAATGTATTTTATTTAATGTAATTTAAAATAGCAACTCGCTTGATAAAAACAGTGTTTAGATTAACTAATGAGTACCAACATACTAATATGATATTCGAAATGTATTAGGTTTAAACTACTATGTATTGTGGATGCCACGGCGAAGAAAAACTTATGTATATTGCCTATGAAATAAACGTATTTATGAAAAAAAAAAATAAATAATAATAATAATAATAATCCTATTACATGTTTTATGCTGTTTAGCTTGACTAAACTGAGCTATGCACAAGTAACAGAAACGCAGGTTCGTTTCGTTTGTTAGATTTCGTTTAATTGGTTTAATCGCAATAGAGCATGAGATAGTAAGTATAGGTTTAACTACGTTCAAAACTATGTTGGTAGTAAACGATCCAACTTCGGAAGAATTGGAAACAGTGATCAAAACCTTCAAAAAGGATCTCACTTACTTTTCATGGAGATGGCCAAATCGATTTTCACAAACTTATAGGTTCAAGTGAAAAGTCTTACTGTTTCATACGGAATTCCTTAATGTTGTGGATACTACTTTCAGTTCCGGAACTGCAGGTAGGATTTGTAGAATTTGTGAGATCTGGTCCGAACAAATTTTCCTATTTCTATTCAATAAACAGTTGTTTTTGCGAATTTCACGATTATATTTATGATGTAATGAGTAATATGAGAAAGGCATCATTACACCACTAGGTGGATTAAATAGGTTTTTTTTATTTCAATGAATTTCATGTCATGGAGTTTTAGACACAATATTAAATGTTCTTCCACGTAAATTTGCGTGAACTGCGACGCTCCATTTATGTGCATCTAATAAGATGTAAAAAATATTTTAAGTGTGTAGGTTTAAAATTTTCCCTACACAAAAATCTCAGAATTGCGGAAGCAAATGATGTCTTCATGGTAATAACCAAATCATGTATATAATAGGGCTGAAAAGTCACCACTTGTGGCTGAACACCCAATTTAAATCTTTATAATGTAATTTTAACTCATATTCCAATAAATAGTATTAAAAAATGCACATTTCACACAATCGGTCTACTAATCGATATGAAGTATGAAGAAAATGTGATAGTTTTATTCGTATTCACGACCAGTGCGGTACAATTTCATTTTCAATCGAATGATATCAGATAAAAAACAAATTTATGGCCACTGACCGTCAGCATATCGATACAAATTCATATGACTTTTGCTGCCATTTTCAAGTGAAGCTTCCAGAATTCATCGTCAGTTGAATAATCGTACCTATTCATTTGAAGTTTTGCTGCCAAGTAATCTAGCTCCTCTAATGTTTTCACTCTTGGTAGTGAGCAATTTCGAATGAATAGAATTACAAATGGAGTAAAGTATTTAAAATGAAAACTAAAGGAGGAAATTATTTATTTATGTGTATTCTGAAATTGATATTTCAGCTACCTGGTTTGTCTTTCATCTATTACCTTGAACCAAGTCGAATGTTTACATAAACCTCATTCGAAGGTCGCTCTCACACTATTGAAAGAGATATTTTATTACTTCAAGAGATCAACTGACGGTGGTTAAACTGAGCTTTGATTTGAAAAGAATAGATTGAAGAACTGAATGCTGCCGATTCGTTACGCCACCGAACGTTGTGTGTGTCAGAGTGTGAAGTTTACTGCAGTAGAGAGAGCGTCAGTGTGTTTCTCATTCGGTTTCAATTGAATTGAATGAAGTTTTACTGCACTGTTCACGCCATGGATTTATGTCTCTGACATTACATACCCGTACATTTTTTACGTTTTTTTGACCTCACCTTTGTTTCACCTCTTTAACGCTACAAAATCATTAACACACTTTATCCTTTAATTCTGGAACCGGAAGTCGGATCCGGATGAAATTTAAGGGTTTTTATGGGATTACGAGTAGTTTCATTAGAAACTAAGTTTGTAAAAAAGCGGTCGAGCCTTCTCGAAGAAATGTGAGTAAGATTCATTTTGGAGTACATAACCAATATTTCCGGAACTGGAAGCCGGGAATCAAGATAGGGGCTGTCCATAAAAGACGTCACGCCGCAAGGGGGAGGGGGGTGTTTAATAAAACGTGACCTTTTGTGGGGGGAGGGGGGTAGGTTTTTGGAATGTGACGTCCAATATTTTCAATGAGCGCATTTTTGAAATATTTAATTATATTACTGCTTTGCCCTATTTCCTGAAAAAATCTGCACAATAAACGTTTACATTCTATAGGAAAACGTGTATTTGTTGATGTAAAAGCTTCTTCTTGTAAATTCGGAAATGAGTGATGCAGGAAATCATTTCTGTTGTGATCAGCAAAAGTGCACGGAGGAGCGAGTAAATTAGCGAAATTAATAAATTTTGCCAAATATGAGTAAAAAAGAAAAAGATGCCTTCAAACGGTTTAACTTAAGTTATGCACTGACAATTTTTTCAGTAATTCGATTTTCTAGCATTGATAATAGTATATCATAAGAATTTCTCTTATCTGATTCTGATGCAGTTTATTCAATTGTACTCCATTTGAAAAAGGGCGGGAGATCAACGATTTCAGACGTAGATCATGTCATGTCTTATCTTGATCATATGTGATTTTCCTCCACCAACATCAAAGCTTATCGAATCATCCAATGATTAAACTTACATAAATCAAGAATGATTTTAGCTCAAAATCACTACCCATTGTGTGACGGAAGATCAGTACCGATATTGATCGATATGATTTAAAATTCACTGATCAACTGATCTTGAAAAGATTCTTCGGCAGTGATCTCGTTTTGATGAGGTCTTTATTTTCTTTATTTTCTCAGCTCTGTTTGCTACACAGATGATTTAAATGTTTCATCAATTCCTACCTAATACTTTTGTTAATATATATAATTGATGTTAATAAAATAATTCCGATGATTTTGTAGTTTTAGGGATATTTTTTTATCTAATGACAGCATGTAATAAATCGATTTTTCCCTCATATTTGTATGGTTTGTCATACATATTGAGAATGTATTAAGATGAATTTTATTTAATTTGAATTCGTGACATGTGACATAGGGGAGGTAGAGGGTCTTTGCTTCTGTGACAATTTGTGACAAAGGGGGGATGGGGAGTCAAAAATCGTCAAAAAAAGCGTGACGTCTTTTATGGACAGCCCCATAGCTGGAATTTATTTGTTTGATTATATACTGATAATGGGTACCGATTGGAGTACTTTCGAGGCCAGTTTAGCTTTTTGTTTCGCCGCTTTATGTGACGGTATCTACTTTTCAACATAATTTACCCTATTGTTCCGGTACCGGAAGTCGGATGCGGATGAAACTTGGAAGTTTTGTATGGAACCATGGCACCTTTTATTTGAACCTAAGTTTGTTAAAGTCGGTTGCACCATCTCTGTGAGAATGTAATTAAAGCTTGCTTCAAATAGAATTGGAACAAAGACAATTGCCTGTATTTCAGTTATTTATTATTGTATTCAAGATCTTTTTTTATACAAATGTAACGTTTTCTTCATACTTCTAAGAAAAAATACGGATAAAATTATTCGTCACGGTTTTGAAGGAATTCTCGAATTTTTCCTGTAACACGGCTCAGTAGGCGGCGCACACCTTCTTCGTCCACCGTTTTAGCTATCTTATTCCACCAGGTCGTCATTTGATTGATGTCTTTGACAACGTTTCCCTTTGCCTTGAGTCTCCTCTTCATGATTGCCCAGTATTTCTCAATAGGGCGGAACTGGGGGCAGTTGAGTGGGTTAAGGTTTTTCGGAACAAACTGGACCACTTTCTCTGCATACCATTCTTAAACGGCTTTGCTGTAATGACAGCTTGCCAAATCTGGCCAAAACATTACAGGATGGTCGTGGGATCGAATGAACGGCAAAATTCGTTTTTGGAGACACTCTTTTTGTTATAGTTGTCTTATTTGTAACGAAAACTTTCGTTTTTTTTGCCGCAGCTGCAAATGCCCGGCCAAATCATAAATTTTCTTGCAAATTTGTCGGCAAAAACAAATTTAAATTTGGCTGGAACATCCCCCCGAGCCGTTGCCAAGTAAAATTTTCGACCTGGGATTTGACCGAAGTCAGCCTTGACACAGGTTTCATCGTCCATCAGAAGACACCCGTTGAACTTGGTCAGCACCTGGTCATATAGTTTCCGAGCACGAATTTTGACCACACTATTCTGTTTCATGGTCCGATTTGGCTGTTTGCTAGCCCGATACGACTTGATTCCTTCCCGGAGTCGAGTTCTCCTCACGGTACTATGGGCAGCACCGAATTTTCTGGCCAAATCACGGTCCGACAGATTAGGATTCCTCTTAATCGTCTTCAAAATCTTACCACGCAATTTCCGGTCGTCGACTCCGACGATCGGCTTGAGGCTTCCGAATCGTCGTCAATGTTTCCTTACACCGTTTGATAACGCGCCATACGGTATTTCTGGGCAAATTCAGCTGTTTAGCTAGCCTACATGCAGACCACAATGGATTTTCCAAATAACTGTGCACAATTTTTTTCCTTCTTTCGGCTTCCATGTTGATTGTTTATAAAGTACAGTCGATTTTCGGAATGTCAAAAATCATACGTGAAGCTGACAAAATTCCCGACACGTGGGCGTCAAGAGCTTCCAAATCCGTCCACCAGGAGCGCCACAATATGAGCAAAAGTTTGTTCCAATTCTAAATGAAGCAAGCTTTAGAATTCGAATTTTTACACTAATCACCCTGTAATTCCGGAAACTGAAGTCGGATGGAAATAAAATTCAGGAATTTTGTATGAGAGAATTATACCTTTCATTTGAATCTTAGTTTGTGGAAAACGGCTTAGCCGTCTCTGATAAAAATTAGTGCACTCATTTTCATTTATTTGGCACATATCACTCTGCCTATCCGGAACCGAAAATCAGATTCGAATAAAATTCAGGAGCTTGTGTGGGACTATGAGACCTTTTATTTGAATCTAAGTATATGAAAATCGCTTCAGATATTTCCAAAAAAATGAGTGCAAAAATGTGTTACATACACACATACACACATACACACATACATACACAAACATTCAGACATTTTGCATATTCGACGAACTGAGTCGAATGGTATATGTTTTTCTCAGTGATTGCATAACCAAAATGAGAAAGGATGAAAATCTAAACCTCTAAAATATCATCTAAGTTGGGCTCAAAACTGTTTCAATTTATAGGTCTTAATAGTTTATGGCCATACGAATTGTTTTTATTTATACTGAACCCGTCATTTGTTTCGAGCCGTCATTTCATTCGAAGGAGCAGAAAATTTCAAAATTTGATCAAACTGAGCTCAAAACTGTTTAAATATTTAAATCAGATTAGTTGATGGATCAATGAACCGAATTGAACTATACCGGTATTCAGTTTTCGGTTCCGGAAGTACAGAAAATACTGGTTAATTTTTGCCTTTCTCTTAAAGAAAGGGTATGCAATCGCTGTGAAAACCGATTTCACAACTGAGCCCCGGAGGGCCGAGTGTCATATATCATTCGAATCAGTTCATCGAGATCACAAAATGTCTGTGTGTGTATGTGACAAATAATGTCACTCAATTTTCTCAGAGATGGCTAAACCGATTTTCATAAACTTAAATTCAAATGAAATGTCTTAAGGTCCCATACAAAGTTCCTGAGTTGCATTTGGATCCGACATTCCGTTCCGGAATTACAGGGTGATATGCACAACAAAGAAATAGTCACACACGTTTCTCATACAATTTTCTTGAATTTCATTTGGATCCGACTTCCGGTTCCGGAATTATAAGGAAATATGTGCAAATTTATTAAAAAATGCGCAGTTAATTTTATCGGAAATTTCTTAACCGATTTTCACAAACTAAGAAGCAAATAAAAGGTTTCAATATTCTTTCAAAAGTACCCGAGAAGTTGATCCAGATCCAACTTCCGGTTCCGCTATTACAGTGCGATTAGTGAAAAATTACAATTCATGAGTATTTTTTCACATGCGATAGCGAAACGAGGGGCACATTTTTTAGATCTTGTTTGTTGGTGAAAAATAAAGTAAATTTTTATTTCTTTTATTCAATTTGAATCTACTTGTTAGTGTTATTGCAATATCATTATAACGATTGAAAGTGACTAGTGAAAATTGACAGTGGGCTAAGTGTTCTATATTATTTGACGCAATTCATCGAGCTGAGCATTTGTCTGTGTGTGAGTATGTGTCAAATATTGTCACTCATAAAATGAAAAATCTTGTAGTTCCATAGGTTGCTATTGAATTTCACACCGTCATTTAGAGCGACGATGCAAAACAAGCTGAAATTATTCTTCCAGGTTCCAGAAGTACCAGAAATAGTGATCAAAAAGTTGAAAATGAGACTCGCACAATTTGCTCAGAGATGATTTGATCGATTTCCACAAACAGGCTCAAATAAAAGTTCCTATAGCCTCATAGGCTGTTGATTAATTTCATCCGGGTCCGACTTCCGGTTCCAGTACTATAGGGTAAAATGTGTTTAATCATTTAGTGCGACGATTCAAAATAAAGAAAAATTCTTATTGACTTGATATAACTGTTTACCAATTGAAAAGGTTTTGTTAGTTTATACCCAAAGAAATATTTCTTATTTTATTCAAGATTGAAAAAAAAAATTTCTTCACAGAATCTTCTAGTGATATTTTTGGAAATATAAGTAATATAAGAAATTCATCATTACACCACTAGGTTTATTAAAACAGGTTTTTTGAAATTGAGTTCACATTATTTTCTCTTATAGGATTGAATAGATTTTCACTAACTTAAGTTCAAATATAGTATTGAACTTTAGTAGGCTTTTTAACAATAGCCATCTTATTAGTAGAGCCGCCATGTTATTTTGTGGATTATTTGACTTTCACTCAACGAATTGTGATAATCTCGGATCCTATATCTTTGCTCGGCACTAAGAAGAAATACTACAGAAACAATAGCTGAATAATAGCTTAATAAAGCTGTTATAGCGATGCGAAAACTCGAAACAAATGCACCTATTTTCATATTACCCTTAAAGAAAATCCATCAAACAGTGACAGGAGATATCACTCTAACTAAGTGTTACTGTATATGAGATGACTACCGGAACTGAGATGAATGGAGGTTCCGTTACCCTAGTATTATACAAAAGATATCCCAAAAACTGTTCTTTAAACTTGTTTGATTTGCAGTATTTTGATGAATCCCACTAATAAATAATATCAGAAAAGCATGATTTCACCACTAGGTGGGTGAAAATAAGTTTATTAAAAAGTATAATTTTTTGAACCGATGAAACAATGGCCTTAACACGTTGTGCGAATCATCATTTCAAAGTTTGTAAGCAAAAAACTCGAGTCATTATCTGGAAAACACTCAGATGCATCTTGCACACTCGCTCCCTCCCTTCCTAGGTACTGGTATTGGCGCGCATTTACAACATCTCCAACAATACCTTGGTATTACCTATGGAAGGAGAATGAATAAAGTAAATGAATGAATGAATGAAACCGCGATGGTAAATGAGAGGCTGTGAGATCAATGCATAATTTATCTGGCTGAAAATTCACAGTTTACGGTACACAAGCCGGCTGTTTTGAAACGACTATCCAATGTAATTTTTCAAATGCAACATTCTGAAGTTGGTTGCGACAGTGTACAGACGTTGAACTGTTTATATTATTATAACTTGAATCGAATGTGCTTGATAATCGGATTTTGATTAAATTGTTCTTTTGGTTGGCTTTAGTAGGTTTAAATGATGAAAATCATCATGAAAAAAAGCAATTCATCTAAACAGGATTATAAAAAGTGTTTCTAGAATATCTATAGAATTACAACTCGGTGAAACACAAAGTTAGTGTTCATGCTATTATATTTCGTTTGTGCTTTCTTACATTGTGCTCACACCGAAGAAAACCGAATATCATGTGCAATAATCGACAATCATAAAATGAGGGTGTTCGAGACCACAAAAAAAGTTTAAAAAAAAACAACATATGCATTAAGAGATATCATATAATTGTTCATTGACTGGGTAAGTTTTATTTTCTTATTCATAAGATTGTTACATGCCTGTACGTACGACATTTATATTATTAATTCGTACTACTATAAAAATATTACATTTGCCACTATTGAATGTAATAAATGTAATGAAATATAACGAATACCATAGCACATCTCAGATTCTACACCATACAAGTGTTTATGAACAAAAAGTACGGGTGTGTAATGCCACATAACCGTATGTCGTGAATACGAATAAAACTGACACGATTTATTTATATTTTCGAATTCGAGTTGATAGTTGATCGATTGTGTGAATTATGAAACTTTCCTCCATTTCACAACTAGAATTTTAAACGATTTTTGACGTCAATTATCTCATTTCGGATTTGCATATTTCATTGAAAGAAACTATCAAGATGCTGTACAGGATTCATATCTGCCTTTTGGAAGGACCAAATTGAAGAATTCTCTACGATATTTAGCACAGTTCGGAGCATTATTCTCGATCGATTTTCGCACAGTGAAAAATGCACGAAGCAAATCAAATTATTTTGGATTCTCACTAAACTAATGATTTTTACCTTCGATTTACAAAGAAGTTATCTTAATCTTTAGATAACATTTAGAATCATTAGAACGGCTGATTTTATATGATGTTGTCCACATTCGAACGAACGAGATTTCATTGCAACGATGTCCACAAATTTCAGCTCAAATGACATTTCTAACTCCTTCGATGGAATGTAAACTCGATATTCAATAACGAATAATTCACAGGTTACTATTTCGCTTGTCTGTTTCAAATTGTTAACAACAACTCGAATTTTATTTCCATTAATTTTAGAGATTTCTACAACTTCCGAGAAATGTGATGTCAAATCCTTTGTAATTTCCATCAAATTTGAAGCCTTTTCTTTGCGTCGAAAATAGACTATCCATGGCCCACTGGTACCATCTGGATAATGTTTAGCCCTTGGAGTATTTAAGCTCTTACTAGTATCCGGAATCGTATTCGGATGATCTTTCATGAGATCACGAACTACTGAGCTACCTGCAGTTCACGAACTGAACTACCTGCGGCTTAGCTTTGCGAACAAACCGACACATCCGCTCGCAGTGCCAATGAGGCCAAACTGAATCAATTTTTCTTAAGAGGCTTCTTTTTACATGATTTCGTTTGTAGCTGTTTCACAAATGGGCGGTTTCAACGGCCACCTATATAAGCACTTATATAATTTTGACGTCGATTATCTCATTTTGGATTTGCATATTTCATTGAAAGAAGTATCACGATGCTGTACAGGATTCATTTCTCCCTTTAAGAAGGATCAAATTGTGGAATTTTCTACGATATTTAGAACAGTTCGGAACATTTTTCTCGAACGATTTTCGCACAGCGAAAAGTGCACGAAGCAAATCAAATTATTTTGGATTTTCACTAAACTGATTATTTTTACCTACAAAGAAGTTATCTTAATAGTTCTTTAGATAACATTTAGAGCCATTAGAATGGCTGATTTTATATTTTGTCCACTTTTCCTTTTCTTTTTCTAAATTGCAAGCGACCAGCAGCTCTGCTGTCTGAGCTGTCTGATGCAACCCCTCTTGCTTGAATTGAAGCTACCTTAGCGAACAAACCTCAACACATCGGCTCGCGGTTCCATGCATTTCTCGCCTTGACGACCGGAAGGCAAATGAAAACTACGACCTGCGCGTTTTATTTTCAACAACCCAGAAGGTGCGCTCTCCGATACCGCTGCGTCTTCTCGCCCTGACGTCTTCTTCTATCCAACGCACAAGAAGGAATGATCGATGTTCATGTATATTTTTACATCAAATATTTATTGTTTCTCTTTGGTAACATTTTTGTTTGAAGTTACATGTCAAGTGATGTAGAAATGATACTTTTCATCTTTTAATTTACGCACGGAACGACCGAAATCAGCATTTTCGCGAAAAAATTAGTTGATTTGCTGATTTTAGTTAGTTATTTTTTGAGACAACTAAAAAAATCTTACTTTTGCGAATTTAGATTTTTTATTCTCATTCCCTTAATAATATTAAAATATTTGTTGAAATGACTTTTTTTTTAGTTGAATTCACAAACTAAACGTGCTGTCATTTCTTAGCTAAGGCACATTTCACAGGCACATGCTTTGACACTTCTCATAAGTTTTTGGCTAATAAACTTGTTAATAATACCCATTTCAATTTTGTTTTCTTTGTGCTGTTCTTCAGTAATGATGGTGATAGATAAATAGAAACAAATTTTCTGATTTTAATAACAAAGTTAGTTGTCAATGAGAATTTCGTGTTGGATTGAAATATTGCTGGTTTGTGCCCAGGATATTCACCAACTAAACACATTCTCTAAAAATAAGAGTTTTTTCAGCAAAGTAAATTCTCAATTTTAACTAATTTTATAGTTACTTTGGAAATTTTGTTGTTAAAATCAACAAATTCAAAAACAGTAATACGAATTAGGCGCAGAGCTAATTTCGGTCGTTCCGAGCACGGAACGACCGAAATCAGCATTTTCGCGAAAAATTTAGTTGATTTGCTGATTTTAGTTAGTTATTTTTTGAGACAACTAAAAAAATCTTACTTTTGCGAATTTAGATTTTTTATTCTCATTCCCTTAATAATAATAAAATATTTGTTGAAATGACTGTTTTTTTTAGTTGAATTCACAAACTAAACGTGCTGTCATTTCTTAGTTAAGGCACATTTCATTTCCATTCAACTAATTTTTTAGTTGAATTAAAGAAATAAAATGTTGTTTGCAACCAATATGAATGGTTGAATTGGCTTCTGCAATCTGCAGCTATATGGCGCCCTGTCACCGAAACGCTAACACCGTAATGACTACTAGCCACTAGATGGCACACTACTGCCGAAAAAATTTCAGGCGCGTTTGTCTTTTCTATATTGGCAGGTATAAATACGATGTTGTATTGGAGAAAAAGACATAAACGAAACAGAAACATCTTTTTGAATTTTTTTCTTCTAAATCACTGTTTTCTTCATTCTCACTGAAAACTTTGAGCACTCGGAAAACAAAAACCGAATACAAGTAGTACACCGAACGGCGCAGCTCGGAAGGTTTGAAGATACAAAAAAACTTCATCACAATTAGAGTGAAACATTCGAAATTCACTTCACTGTTCCGCGTAAAAACATTATTACGCAGAATCGCTTCAAGTGCGCACAAATTCTGAATAAATAAGATTTCCACTAACAGTTTACGACATTTTTACATATCGGTTTAGAAATTTAAATAAAGATATATCGAACACATGCAAAAAACATCAAAACAATTTTCAAGCAGTTTCAATAAGACTGTCCTTTTTAGCTTTTTAATGGATTGTATTGCTTTGACACTTCTCATAAGTTTTTGGCTAATGAACTTGTTAGTAATACCCATTTCAATTTTGTTTTCTTTGTGCTGTTCTTCAGTAATGATGGTGATAGATAAATAGAAACAAATTTTCTGATTTTAATAACAAAATTAGTTGTCAATGAGAATTTCGTGTTGGATTGAAATATTGCTGGTTTGTGCCCAAGATATTCACCAACTAAAAACATTCTCTAAAAATAAGAGTTTTTTCAGCAAAGTAAATTCTCAATTTTAACTAATTTTATAGTTACTTTGGAAATTTTGTTGTTAAAATCAACTAATTCAAAAACAGTAATACGAATTAGGCGCAGAGCTAATTCCGGTCGTTCCGTGCAGAGAGGCCTCGCACCTAGATTGCCGCAAATGCTATTGTCATTTTTGCTGATATTAAGTAATGACTGCTTAACGTTAATGACTAAGCGCTCGACTTTATCGAACAGGTTACACATCTCTGCGAAGATCGGCAAGAGTTGTTCGGTGGTAAATTTGGGCGGAAGATTTTGGTCCAAATGAGTATTTAAATGGTGACACTCCAGGGAGGAGTGAAGAACTCACGCACCAACAAAGAAATAGGAACTCCATAAGGATTCAACGAATAAGCCTAGCGATAAAAGGAAATCGCGAAGCGTTCCTTAAGACTCACTGATCAAACATAGCGATAAAAGAAAATCGCAAAGTGGTTAGTCGATTACTCAAAGAAGAGTAACAATATCAAAGTTCGGTTTCGTAGAAAACCCGAATGGGGCGTGCCGACTTTGCACGGCACCAAATGGCAACGACAACATGGTGGAATGCGATCGCTGGTTCCACCTAAGTTGTGCCAAATTGAAACATACACCACTTGAGGAGGAAAGGTGGTTATGTATAAAATGCATGAGCATCGAAAAGAAGATGTTCAATCTGGAAGTAAGCATAAACAACGCTGAAACCAAAGCGGAACTGAAACCTTCCACTTCAGGAGTAATAAATGATAATAACCAAGATTGGGTTACTTATCTGAAATGGCAGGCACTGATGCAATTACCCCGTTTCAACGGATCCGCGAATACGTGGCCAAAGTTTAAGCACGTATTCGAAGTTACAACAGAGGAAGGTCGATTCTCCAATTTAGAGAATCTGAACCGATTAGAACAAGTCCTGGAAGGTCAGGCTTACAAGCGAGTACAGCAGCTTATGATGAATGCTGATAACGTACCGCGAATAATCGCGAGACTAGAAGAAGTATTCGGGAGACCCGAATTAATTTATAACGAGCTTCTACAAGCAATAGCACGGATACGGAAAGAGAGTAGATCCGTGACCTGTGAAATGGCAGATGCAATCGACAACCTGGTGTGCAACATAAATCAAATGGGTAAAAAAGAATACCTGCACGACCACAGATTAATAAAGGAAATGGTGCAAAAATTGCCATTGCGATCCAGGTCAAATGGGCAGAGACATGCCAAACAAACACAGGCTCGCCAACTCTTGAGGATTTCAATCAGTGGCTTGAGCCACATGGAAAGGTTAATCGACTCATGAATGAATCAATACTCGAGGTGAAAAGGCATAGGATAAATGCACACGCTGCGGAAGAAAACCAGTAAGATGCAGCAGTAACAAAACTAAGAAGCCCGCCGAAAAAGGAATACAGCAAGGACTGCGCGTATTGCAAAGGAAATCACCACCTCAGAAAATGTGGCGAATTTAAAGATTTAGCAATTAATGAAAGGCACCATTCCACAAAGGAAAGCCGTCTGTGTTTTGGTTGCTTGAACAAAAATCATACCGCATGGAAATGCCCGACGAAGCGGCCGTGTGGCATTAATGGGTGCAAAGCGATGCACAGCCCGATTTTCCACAAAACGCCGGTAGAAAAAGTAGATCAAGTTAATCATCACGATGAGAAAACATCGGAGATTCTGTACCAGGTGGTACCCGTTATATTAAAAAACGGGACAAATCGAGTTGATACCTACGCGTTTCTTGACGCTGGATCACCTCTCACGTTATTAGATGGATCATTGGCCAATAAGCTTGAACTCAAGGGCAACGTCGAGCCACTAACGTTAAAGTGGACTCAGAACATCACAAGGAATGAAAATGAAAGCAGACAGGTTCACCTGTGGGTAAGCGGTGCATCTCAAAGAGCTTACGCATTGAAAGGAGTGCGAACCGTAAAGGACCTGCAACTGCCGAAGCAGTCAGTCGATGTTGATAAATTAATAAAGCAATTTAAACACCTGAAAAATTTGCCGATCAACTCATACGTTGACGCACAGCCAAAGTTATTAATTGGATTAAATCACAGTCATCTGTTAGCACCGGTTGATTGACGTCTTGGTGATATAGGAGAACCAACAGCATTGAGGACCAAACTGGGATGGTTAATATTTGCCAATATATACAATACCGTGGAAAATGGAATAACGATGATACACGATGGGGAACAGAAGCTAAACGAATTACTAGAAAAGCATAACTCAACGGAAGATTTTGGTGTTAAAATAGTTGAACCACCTTCGAAAGGTAAAACGAAAGAACAGCACCTACTAGTACACAACGAGGAACCACCACTGCATAAGAGTTTTATCGTTGCTACTAAACTTAACAGAATACACGTAATGAATAGATTAGATGTCGATTCTCCTGCGACATTGGGTGTACGAGAAATAGTTCCAACGAGGAACAAGAGAAGCATACCTGTAAAACCCACCAACAACGTAGTACGGAATCGATCAAGCACGAATGAGAATCGTGAAAATAAGAATATAATTGATATACCCTTTCGCAGGAAAGCTAAATGCATCCCCGAACAAAGATGGATCAGAGGGAGCAAAAGTATATCATAACAAACGGAGAAATATAAAGAACATTGAATTCGTGAATAAACAATTGTCAAATAAAACAACGAACACAGCTAAGCAACTACCAGAATATAACTACACCGAAACAGTGGTTTACGAGCAAAATAAGTTATTGATAAAAAACGAGAAACTAATGAAATAGACATTCAATCTGGAAACATTTTCCCAATCATCCGATTGTTTCAAAGTTGAAACGAAAATACTAAATCGAACATCATTTGAAAAGGAAACGGAGGTGAAAATGGAACCACGAGATAACGATAATAAATCTCAAGAAAACAGTGATCCTGTATCATCTGATCAAAGCAAACAGGAAAGCAACGCCATCCCGACGTCGAAATCAAGTGTTGAAAAATTCAAGTCGGGAAACGACAAATCTAGACCAGCATCAATACGTCCTACACTCGAATTCTTAGTAGGAAACAATTTTGGTACAGATTGTAACGATACGGTCAACACGAGCATGAGTACTATAAACATTAGAGAGGATGTATATTGCAATACAAAATCTCCGGTGAGAAAGAAAACTATCTCATGGAAAAATCTGAATATTATCGCAGGAGTTATTGCTATAGTCGCTGTTATTTTATCTTTAACGGATGCTCTAATAATGAAACTTCTAGAAGATAATGGGTTAGTATTCGATCATTTCGAATGCTTCACCCGAAAAAGATATTCAGGAGATAGATCGAATTTTCATGAGGGTGAGAAAGGCCGTTGGTTGGTAAACGACTGGACAATGCGCAATTCAGGCCCCAATGTGGTTCTTAGCCTCTTGTCTAGTAACTCCTATCCCTACCTACTCGCGGTGCCGGCTGGGGTACGAGTAACCATAGGAAAGATCGGGTAACCAACCCCGGTGGGACCTTGGTCGTATGCTGACAGGGAAGGGGGGGGCTTGCCTTCTCATTACAGAGAGCGAGCCTACCCGAGCGTCTGTTCCCCATGTTGGGGCGGCTCGAAACAGCGTCTGTTCTCCATGTTAGGAGCGGCTGATTACCGTCCTTGTGTCAGTGTGGGACTCTAAACAGTGCTGACACGATGGCACTCCGGCGAGACAGGAGGTTGGTGCAGGCCTAACAAGCCTCCCGGAAAACACTTGTTACGAATAATCAGGATATAAATACGACTCGGAATAATCGGCAAAGACCTACGCGACGAAATAAGGACTACGATTGGAAGCTTGGCACATGGAACTGCAAATCGCTTGGCTTCCCAGGATACGACCGAATGCTGCATGATGAGCTTCAAATCCGCGGCTTCGATGTATAGCACTGCAGGAACTTTGTTGGACGGGACAGAAGGTGTAGAAAAGTGGGCATCGAGCGGCTATCTTCTACCAGAGCTGCGGCTCAACCAGCGTTCTAGGAACGGGATTTGTAGTGTTGAGCAAGATGCGCCAGCGCGTGATTGGGTGGCAGCCAATCAGTGATAGAATGTGCGTATTGAAGATCAGGGGCCGTTTCTTCAATTACAGCATCATCAACGTGCACTACCCACATGAGGCGAGACCCGATGACGAGAAGGAAGCATTCTACGCGCAGCTGGAACAAACCTACGACAGCTGCCCACGGCGCGATGTAAAACTCGTCATCGGCGACATGAATGCTCAGGTAGGCCGGGAGGCAATGTACAGACCCGTGATCGGGCTGGAGAGCCTGCACGCGAGATAACAAACGAAAACGGTCAACGATGCGTAAACTTTGCAGCCTCCCGAGGAATGGTAGTTCGAAGCACTTTCTTCTCCCGCAAAGATATCCACAAAGTCACCTGGAGATCACCTGATCAACATACGGAAAATCAAATCGACCACGTTCTCATCGACGGGCGATTCTTCTTCGACGTCATCAATGTCCGAACCTACCGCAGTGTCAATATTGCTTCTGACCACTACCTTGTCGCGGTTTGTATGCGCTCAAAACTATCGACGGTGCACAATACTCGTCGCACAAGAACGCTGGGACAAAATCTCGAGCAGCTAGGTAGCATTCGTACTGCAGAGGAATACGCGCAACAACTGGAGCTAGTGCAACCAATGGAAGAGCAGCTTGGCGCGGCGACTCTTGAAGACGGCTGGAGGAACATAAGGTCCATCGTGAGTAGCACTGCTGCCACCGTGCTAGGTACGAGGTTATCGAATCGAGGAAATGACTGGTTCGACGGCGAATGTCAGCAGTTGGTCGAAGAGAAGAATGCAGCAAGGGCGAGGATGCTGCAACACCGCACTAGAGCGAACGAGGAACGATACATACAGGCACGAAACAGACAGAACACGTTTTTCCGGAGGAAAAAGCGCCACCAGGAAGACCAAGATCGCGAAGCGATGGAACAGCTGTACCGCGCAAATGATACATGGAAATTCTATGAGAAGGTGAACCGCTCACGTAGAGGCTACACGCCACAGGCCGAAATGTGCAGAGTTACCAGTGGTAACCTTCTCACGAACGAACGTGAGGTGATCGACAGGTGGAAGCAGTACTATGACGAGCATCTGAATGGCGAAGCACAGAAAACAGAGAACGACACAGGAATCAATTTGGGTGCACGCTCTGCCGACGACAGATTCCGAGCAGCTGATCTGACGGAGATAATTGAGGAGATCGGCAAGCTGAGGAACAACAAAGCCGCGGGCAATGACCAGTTGCCAGGCGAGCTGCTCAAACATGGAGGAGAGGTACTGGCTAGAGCGCTGTTCTGGATGATTTCTAGGATTTGGGAGGAGGAGATTCTACCCTTCGAATCTCGGAGAGGGCTACGTCAAGGTGATGGACTTTCTTGTATCTTGTTCAATATTGCCCTGGAAGGTGTGATTCGAAGAGCGAGGATCGACACGAGTGGCACGATCTTCCGAAAGTCCGTACAACTTTTTGGCTTCGCTGACGATATTGATATTGTGACACGTAACCTTGAGAAGATGACGGAAACCTACATCGGACTGAAAGCTGAAGCTAGGCGTATCGGACTGGCCATAAATGCGTCGAAAACAAAATACATGAGAGGAAGAGGCTCCAGAGAAGAAACACTACGCCTCCCACCACGAATATTGATAGACGGTGACGATATTGAGGTGGTTGACGAGTTTGTGTATTTGAGCTCACTGGTGACCGCCGATAATGACACCAGCAGAGAAATTCATAGACGTATTTTGGCAGGGAATCGTGCATACTTTGGACTCAGAAAAACCCTCCGATCGAGAAAAGTACGCCACCGCACGAAATCGACCATCTACAAAACGCTAATTAGACCGGTTGTTCTCTATGGCCACGAGACCTGGACTATGTTAGCAGAGGACCAACGCGCCCTCAGTGTTTTCGAAAGAAAGGTACTGAGGACCATCTATGGCGGAGTGCAGATGGAATACGGAACGTGGAGACGGTGTATGAATCACGAATTGCAACAGCTGTTAGGAGAACCACCTATCGTACGGACAGCTAAATTTGGACGTCTACGATGGGCTGGGCATGTCATAGGGATGTCGGACGACAGCCCAGTGAAAATGGTTCTTGAATCTAATCCGACTGGTACAAGAAGAAGAGGAGCGCAGCGAGCAAGGTGGATCGATCAAGTGGAGGGTGATCTCAGAAGCATCCGTGCCTTGAGTGGCTGGCGACGAGCAGCCGTGGACCGAGTTATGTGGAGACGTATGCTTGATACAGCAAAGGACACCGTTTTTGTGCATTATCTGCCATAGCTGTTCTCGATCGATTGTGTCGTATGCCGCTTTGAAGTCAATGAATAGGTGATGCGTGGGTACGTTGTATTCTATGTGATCCGGAATGGCGCGGGCTCCAGTAAATCCCGCTTCTGTAAGTAGCAGAAACTTTACGTCTGCTTAGCGGTTCAAATTGAACTGCCGAGTTTAGCACTAAGCAGTTCAATTTGAACTGCTCTGCACTGATGAGTCAAAGACGAAACGTAAAAATAATGAAAACGGTTATGTGCCCAAGCACAAAATTTGGCTAACCCCTAAATGACCATACCTGCATCGGCCAGAAATAGTCGAAAACACGTTTTCGTTCGGCACGTCAGAAAATACATTGCACTTCGTTGCAAAACAAAAAGTGTTCTGTAAGTAGCAGAAACTTTACGTCTGCTTAGCGGTTCAAATTGAACTGCCGAGTTTAACACTAAGCAGTTCAATTTCAACATATAGGTCTATTAATCACTAAGAAAACCGATGTTTGAATTAATACCCGAAGGGCCGAGTCACTTATAGATTTCGATTCAGTTCGTCTAGTAAAATACATGTGTATGTGTGTATGTAACGTTTTTTCTCGGATATGGCATGACCGATTTTCACAAACTTACATTCAAATGAAATGGAGCCAGTTCCAAATTATTTATTTACTTGCATCAGAGTAATTTAAAACAATTCGTGGAGTAAATTTTGCAGGTTTCCTTAAGTTTAATGGTTCTATAGCTCTTGAATTGAATCATCCTAATCGACTTCCGGTTGTGGAATTACTGGATGAAGAGTGTTAATAATTTCAAACAGTTATATGGAGTAGCAAAACACAGAAAAATGGAAACTTCACTCAAATCACTTTTAATCGATAGGCCTTGTCAGTTGAAGCCCACTCGAACCGACTTCGACTCCATCAGTCCCCACTTTTCTCAGGCATAGTTTGAACTATATCGCATAGGAAATTTCTTAAGTTCATCCAAATAAGAGTTGTAGCACCGAAATTACATGGTGATGAATGTCTAAATATTCAAACCGCCATATAAAGTATGTGATCGTACACGGATAAAAATCTATTACCGGTACCATGATTGAAAATCATGAAATCATGAATAATGTCTATCATGAAATAAAACCATGATTTCACGAGCAAAACAATTGATATCATGAACATTAACACATTTCCCATGAAAATTTTCATGATATCAATCATTTGGTCATGAAATTTCATGAGAAGACATGGTTCATGATTTCATGATTGAAAAACCATGGTACCGGCAAAAGATTTTTACCCGTGTACGGGAAAAGAAAACACAATAGAGAAATTTCACCGCAAATGATCGATTGTTTTGAAATATTAATTTTGAATTTTTTGACTTGGTTCAAATTTTGTACAAGCGTTTTTCATGGCCAAACGAAACAATTTGCATCATTAATTTGCCCTTTTAAACTCTAACCTTACTTTTGAGAAGAGACTAAGCAAAAATCCCGTTAAAATGATCAATAATATATATTTCAGAAACGGTAGGTCCAATTGATTTGGTGTCTTCTGCAATGTTTAGGTAATTATGAAGACTATGTAAAAAAATGTAGCACTGTTGAAAAAAAATTTTCTTCAATTTTTATTTTAGAAGGAACACTTAAAAATCGAATATCACCAAAACGGTATTTTTGATTTTTTTTTATATATGTTGTAGCTGAGGTCAAAAGTAAAATACTGTCCAATTTCTAGAATGGAGAAATAATATTTGAAAAAGTCAGTTCCACTGTAACTATCGTGCCCATCGGACGTAAATTCGTGTTTCTCCAATAGTGCGGTGAATTGCTTTATTCCACTTTCAAGGTCATTATGTAATCTATTGTCTGCATCAGTGCGATCGAGTGATAATTCGAACTAATCCGTCCTCAAAATCGATTGTGAGCTGTGTAAAGAAGCACTGTGTGTTGTACCGTTAGCCAACGCCCGCTGGGCGCTGCTGCTATATTGTTTACAAATACATTAGACAGCGTATAGTTGAAAAACGTGTAAGGTTTCATTGTACAGTGCAGCAAGAGACTGCAAAAAGTGCTTTTTCCACAAGGAACTTGTTCGCATTTTATTAAACAAGAATATTCACCGATTGCCTAGGACCGGGCCTTGTCGGCCGTTCGCTTTTTGAGAGCTAAAGTTAAGTATCTTTTTCTTTTTCCCTGTTGTTGAATACCACTAGATTTTTTTGCACTCCAATCTATACCCGCACGGACTTTTTTCCGTGCCATGACAAAAGGTTCAAAATTGCCTGAGCTCCCTCCAGATGACGAAATGGAACCATCTGATGGCAATAAAACTCGTGTTAAAAATTATCCCCATGGGCTTCCACTTCCGGCCGGTCCGTACGCGGTTTACATCCCGATCAAATTGAAAAGAAAAAAAATTTAACATCCTTAGCCCAGACAAGCTTATAGTCTTGTTAGCCAGTGAAAAAAAAGGCGGGTGGGTAATGTCAGACATAACTGGATGTCGTGAATACGAAAAAACTGGCACGCTCCCATCACTTTTCCGAATATCAGTTAGTTGATTGATTGTATGAATTGTGCAAGCTTTCCCCTTTTTCTCCAATAGAGTTGCACCTACATTAAAGTACAGATTAGTTACTTGAAAACTTGAAACAATTCCTTTTTAATTTGCCAATATAGGAGGCTAGGTACGACAAATTTGTAGTTTATTTTTATTGAAGCTATGAAGTTCGAAGATATCTAATTCTTCTCGAAATTTCAGTACGAAACAATTGCAATGGCCTGGTCTGAAATGTATCGACGATCTTCGGTATTCAAGTCATTTTAATAATAATAACGATAGTAATAATAATGATAATAATAATAAAAATAGTAATAATAATAATAATAATAATAATACAGATTAATCTGTACATATATGTATGTATAAATAAAATACAGATTAACCTGTATATATGGCAACCCTGTATAACACGACCCCATACTAGTATAAAAATGTGTTCAACATCATCACATTCGCTTTCGCATTGCCGTTCGTAATTGAATGTGTTAGTGACGGTACAAATCTGCCTTCTTCCGGTTTTCGGAGCCATCTAGCTGACGGTGTCTCGTACGTTCAGAGTAGCTGCTTTAACTTAAATGACGCTATTTCTCACATCACATTTCATTTTATACCTGCTACTGGTAACGGTGTAGGGACCTCCCTTTCGCAGAACGGGAAACAGTGAGACGATATAAAAGAGAGAGTTAGTATAGCAGCAGCCAGTAATACTGAATTGGCTGTTAACAGCATCTTGTGGAATTTTTACGCAGAAACACGCACACAGGAGGAAGAGTTAAGGGCAAGGCAAAGTCCCGCTCGAACCGTGCTGGTATGCAGTTCCCAGTTGGCAAAATCCATCGTCTGCTCCGAAAGGGAAACTACGCAGAGCGTGTCGGTGCCGGTACATCGGTCTATCCGGCACGTGATGGAGTACTCTGGCAGTGATGGAGTACTTGGCTGCCGAAGTTTTGGAATTGGCCGGTAATGCTACCCGTGACAACAAGAAAACGAAAATCATCCCTCGCCATCTGCAGCTGGCCATCCGTAACGATGAGGAGTTGAAAACCCCGTCCTTTTCAGGACGACCGCATCATTGTGATGCAGAAATATTTAGGATTGCTTTAAGTTTAGCCAGTTCTGATACGCCTGGAAAGTAGAATGCACAAATCAAGTGGAAACATTCGTTCATCTCTTTCATTTGTTCAACTCTGTTTTTTTGTCATCTCATTCATTTGTTCAACTCTGTTTCGCACGGCATATTTGTATACTAGTATAAAGATGTGTTCAAAATCATCACTTTCGCTTTCGCATTGCCGTTCGTAATTGAATGTGTTAGTGACGGTGCACATTAATTTAGCTTCCATCTTGATGAATCTTTTGGTAGGAAATATTGAGATCTGATATGGTTCTCGTGTGTGTCTTGTTTCAGCAATGGGCCTTGCTGGACTTTTTGGCTGCCGATTTTCGGTGTCATTGTGCTGACGGTGTCTCGTGCATTCAGATCGGGAAACAGTGAGACGACAGGTCCTCGATGTTGCTCTCGTGTGTCTTGTTTCGGGAACAGTTGCTCAGCAAATGGTAGGAAAAATGAACCACTCAACTTTTATATGGATGCTCTTGTATAGATGCAGACATCTCGCGTTCTGATTGGCTGGTGCTTTCATGGGATAAATCAAACAGGTTTTTCAATAGTTTACTATTGAAAAACTTCAATGTTGTTGCAATACACGTTCAAGTTAAAAATTTTCGATTCTATTGGTAGTTAGATTATATTAATCCTTCTACAGATCACTGAGCTATGAGCTTTCAAAATACGAGAAAGGCAAACGCGCCTTATGAATTATCTTCTATGATACTCGTTTATACCAAACATTTCGGAAAAGTTTGATTTTGAACTATTTGAGAATATGTCACAGAACTGAAAATTTTATTATAAAATTGTGGTCATATTTCCGATGGCGTGAAGCAAGAATTATGTTGATTCATTAGATATAACATGAGATATTCACGATCAAAAACTTATCACTCTCTCAGAGGGTAAATTCTGAAAAGGCGCCCCATAGTAAAGTAAGTCGTATTCACGACAAAACAAGCTAACGAGATCGTTCATTGTGAGCTTTTCACGCGGGAGTATCGCGTATACATTCCAGCTCTCGAAGTTGAGATAGACGGCGTGATCACCGATACGAGTCTGACTTGTGAGGACATTCTTAAGCATGGGGCAGGCGGTTTTAAAAACTGCCTACACAAGAATGTTAAGATACTGGACTGCAAGAATGTTAAGATACTCGACCGCTGAGAATGGGACTAAATCCTATATCCCATCAGACTCGTATTGGCTGACATTCGCCGACTCGGCTTTGCCTAATTATGTCCGCCTGGACCGAGTTTGTTTATCTGTTCGCCTTTTTGTGTCGCAGGTCATGAACTGCACTAATTGCAAACAATTGGGACATACAGCATCCCATTGTTGCAATAAATCCCGTTGTATAAAGTGTGGAGGAAGTCATGCGGATAACTTCTGCGGCGGAGACATTGAAAAGTGTCTCTACTGTAAGTAGGGACCGCATGATCTCTCGGTATGCCCCGCTTACAAATTGCGCAAGGATAAGATGAGCCGTTCACTTAAGCAACATTCAAAGCGTTCTTTTGCTGAAATGTTGAAGAGTGCTACGTCTCCAGTAAATTTTTTCGCTTGTGTGTCAACTGACGAGAGCGATGCAAAATGGCCCCTTCTGTCAGCGATCGTATCTTTCGATGGGACCGTCACCCACCGAGGTCACGGACACAATCACTGTTATAAAGTGGAATTGTAGAAGTATTATCCCGAAAATGGATCCTTTCAAATTTCTAGTAAATAATCTGAAATGTGACGCATTTGTATTGTGTGAAACTTGGATAATTTCTGAAATACTCTTAAGCTTCCACGATTTTAACATTATTTGTCTGGATCGAGAGGATCCCTATGAAAGAGTACTTTTGGAGATCAAAAAGTGCTATTCTTTCTATCGCATTAACCTTCCCTCGATACCAGATATTGAAGTTGTCGCATGTCATGTTACAATCAAAGGCAAGGACCTTTGCATTGCTTCCATCTACATTCCTCCAAGAACCTCGGTTGGGCATCAGCGGCTCAGTGATAGCATTGAGCTCCTTCCCGCTCCGACGTTGGTTTTTGGAGACTGTAACTCTCACAGTGAGGGATGGGGTTGTCTTCACGAAGATAACATATCAGCTATGATCCTTGATATCTGCGACAACTTCAATATGACAATCTTGAATACGGGAGGAATGACACGGATCCCTGCACCACCAGCAAGACCAAGTGCGCTGGACTTATCCCTTTGCTCGACATCGCTACGGTTGAACTGCACGTGGGAGGTGATCCCTGATCCCCACGGTAGCGATCATCTACCTATCGTGATTTCAATCGCCTACGGAATAAGACCATCGGAGACACCGTAACTCGAGCTCAAACGAAACGTGTACCCGGCGCGAAAACTAACATCCGTCCACCCAACCCGTGGTGGGACAAAGAGTGCTCAGAATTAAACGCGAGAGAACTTCATCATTTATCGAGTTTAGGAAACACCTTTTTCGATGGTAGAGTTCTCACTTGCGCTCTTATCGTGTAACAGTAAAGCTCCGGGGTTAAACAAAATCAAATTCAACTTGTTGAAAAATTTGCCTGACTCTGCCTAAAAGCGCATATTGAATTTCTTTAATAGGTTCTTGAGGATAACATTGTCCCACATGACTGGAGACAAGTAGGAGTTATCGCCATTCAAAAACAAGGGAAACCAGCCTCCGATCACAATTCGTTTCGGCCAAATGCTATTCTTTCCTGTATCCGGAAATTGTTCGAAAAAATGATTCTGTTTCGTTTATACAACTGGGTCGAAACTAATGGCTTCCATTCAGATACACAATTTGGTTTCCGCAGGGGCAAAGGAACGAACGATTGTTTTGCGTTGCTCTCTACAGAAATTCAAATGCCATTTGGTAATAAAGAACAAATGGCGTCAATTTCCCTAGACATTAAGGGGGCTTTTGACTCAGTTTTCATAAAAATCCTATCTGAGAAGCTGCAGCAGCATGGTCGATCACCAGTTTTGAATAACTTTTTGTATAATCTATTGTCCGAGAAATACATGTATTTCGCGCATGGTGATTTGTCGACAATACGATTCAGTTACATGGGTCTTCCTCAGGGCTCATACTTAAGAACCCTTTTATAAAACTTTTACGTAAACAAAACTGATGAATGTATCAACACATCTTGCACGCTAAGACAACTTCCCGACGACAGTGTTGTGTCTATTTAAGGACCCAAAGCTGCCGATCTCAGAGGACCATTGCAAGATACCTTCGACAACTTGTCGACATGGGCTCTTCAAATATGTATCGAGTGCTCTACTGAGAAAACTGAGCTGGTTGTATTTTTAAGGAAGCGAGAACCAGCACAACTACAGCTTCAACTAGAGGGTGCAACCATAGCACAAGTCTTCATATTTAAATATCTCGGGGTCTAGTTCGACTCCAAAGGCACCTGGAGATGTTACACTAGGTTTTTGAAACAAAAATGCCAGCAGAGAATCAACTTTCTTCGCTCAATAACCGAAACTTGGTGGGGTGCACACCCAGGAGACCTGATATAGCTCAAACAACGATATTGTCTGTAATGGAATATGAATGCTTCTGCTTCCGATCCGCCGCGAACACCCATTTCATTAAACTGTAAAGAATTCAGTATCGTTGTTTGCGTATTGCCTTAGGTTGCATGCAGTCGACTCATACGATGAGTCTCGAAATGCTCGCGTGCGTCTTACAATTGTAAAATCGATGCTAGGATCTCTCATAGCGATTACTTATCTGAAGCGACATTTTGAATCCGATGGTGATTAAAAGATTCGAAAGGCTTGTCGAGCTCAATTCTCAGACCCGTTTCATGTCCTTATATTTTGATTACATGGTTCAGAATATTAATCCTTCTTCGTTTGTTTCCAACCGTGCTCATTTCTCGGATTCAGTTTACGTCGCAGAATTAGCTGCTATTCTGTACGCCCTCGAGATCATGGAAACCGTGCCCAAAGACCATTACTAGTATCCTCCATATTTCTTGGAGAAAATACGGGAACACTTGCGAACTTTATCTGAACGGTTTTATTCAATATCGTTAGTCTGGGTCCCTTCGCATTGTTTCATTCCGGGCAATGAAAAGGCAGACTCATTAGATGAGGTGGGCGCATTGGAAGGTGATATTTATGAAAGACTGCGTGAATGAATTTTTTAGTATCTCTCGTCAGAAAACTCTCGAAAGTTTGCAAACTTTATGAAGCAATGGTGAACTGGGACAATGACTACATTCCATTATCCATCGACGAAACCTTGGTTCAGGGGGATGAACGTGAGTCGCGATTTCATTCGTGCCAAGCCGCGGCTCATGTCAAATCACAACACTTTCGCGTGTTGGGCTCGCGGAGAGTGGTCTCTGCGCCTGTGGCGACGGCTATCAGGACATCGAGCATATCGTGCGGTCGTGGGTAGAGTATCGCGACGCCATTTCGAAGCTACTGGGATCCCCTAAGGCCCGATGTAGACCGCCTGAGGTTATAGTTCGCTATGTGTTGGCGAGTCGGGATAGTTTATATATGCTTCTCATATACCAGTACCTTAAACACATTGATATACAAGTGTAATGTGTTATTCCTCGCTCAGAAAGTATAATCTCCTACAGGTTCGACATTAACATCCGCCCGATTCTCTCGATCCCCGTCCCTGTCCACCATTTCATCAGAACTAACAAGATATTTTATTTATCACTAACTTATTCGTTCCCCCTTCCCTGTCTCTTCACCAACTTGATGGGTACTAATTAGATATCTGTCGTTTACAGACCTTTTGTTCCCACATCCTGTTTTCACCCCGTTTTCACAATATTTACTTTTTTGTTCATTCTCTTCCGTAATATCACCATCACCGCCCACCGAAAACCAGCATGTGGGCCACCCGAAGGGCCTTCGTAGCCCGGGGGTGTTTACCGCGGACCCACATGGACCGAGGGATGCGGCAAGCACATATATTTACCAACGCCATCTGGAAGACTCATGTAATATTCAATTCATCGACTAAATTTTCGAGAATCCGAGATGACATAGTATAATGATACTGTCCTAGTTTTAGGTAAATCGTTAATGAGGATTAGAAAATACCCTTGGCATCTTAGAGTCTAAGCAGTGTGCCTAAAAATGTATTATATTATTGAAAAAAAAAATTGAAAAAGTTACATATTTTCAAAATGTTGTATTTTTTTTAAACCCATAGGAAGCATTTATTTATATCTTTCAACAAACTTTTATGAAAAAGACGCCCAATTTCCAATAAAAAAGATGTTAATCACAAACTCAGATTCAAATGAAAGGACTTATGGTCCCATAGATTGCCATTAAATTATATTCCGATTCGAATCCCGGTTCCGGAATTACAGCGTAATACGCACCATAAAAAGGAAAGATACACTCACACACGTTTCTCAGAGATGGCTAAACCGATTTCCACAAACCTAGATTCAAATGAAACGTTTTGTAGCCTTATACAATTTCCTTAATTTTATTTGGACTTCTGGTTCCGGAATCACAAGGATATATGTTGTGCGTCAGTTCACCAAATTCAAAGAGATACTCAACTTTGGAAAATGCACGTATACATGCTGTCATTAGTTCATGTAGTCCGAAATGTTAACACGATGAAATCTTGATAGAAGTAGACTTGTCGAGTGTAGAGATCGCTGAGCAGCACAGAAGTCAAGGAGATATAACAATTTTGATGAATCAATATCGCCATTGATTACTTTAGCCTCAAGTAACGCTTGCTGCATCATTCTTCGTCGCTTTAACGATTCCAGGCCAATCAGACGACAGCAAAATCAAAGTTGATCGGTGTTGGTTGAAGGTAAGCTTAGCATCTAGCAAAACGTCGAGGTCATTTGGTCAAGAGTTTGTCCATCGATTTGATAGTCGAATATTATGGGGTTGGTTTAGAGATGAAATGTTATAACTTGACATTTCACGGTACTAATAATTAAAAAATTTCTTCTACACCAGCCAACGAAAATATTTAAAAGTTCCTGGAGACGAGCACAATCTTCAATAGATCGAACTGCCAGATACAGCTTCAGGTCATCAGCGTAAACCAGTCTGCATCCAACACCAAGTAGTAAAGTAGCGTTGTTAAAGAACAGCACAAACAGTAATGGACCTAGGTTACTATCCTGCGGAACACCAGATTTATTCGTGAAAGGAGAAGAAATACATGAGCCTAGATGCACACGTAGCAAAGTCAAAGTCCTGGCATTACATTCCTTTTGTGGAATTTGGTCTTTCTGTTTCAACAGACTTCGCAGCACACGTAGCAATCTATCGCATAAATAAGAGCTCAGCCATTTAACAAACATTCTCGAAGCACCTAGTCTGGATAAGTTTGTTACATGTATTTCATGATCTATTCGATGAAACGCTGCTTTTAGATCAGTATAAATTGCATCAATTTGGGATTTTGTCGTGAATACGACTTATTTTACTATGGGGCGCCTTTTCAAAATTTACCCTCTGAGAGAGTGATAAGTTTTTGATCGTGAATATCTACTGTAGTATCTAAAGAATCAACATAATTCTTGCGACACCCGTTGGAAATATGATCACAATTTTATGATAAAATTTTCAGTTCTGTGACATAATCTCAAACAGTTCAAAATTAAACTTTTCTTAAATGTTTGGTACAAACGAGATTCAAAGAGGATAATTCATAAGGCGCGTTTGCCTTTCTCGTATTTTGAAAGCTCATAGTTCAGTGATCTGTAGAAGGATTTATATAATCTAACTACCAATAGAATCGAAAATTTTCAGCTTGAACGTGTATTGCAACAAAATTGAAGTTTTCAATAGTACACTATTGAAAAACCTGTTTGATTTAACCCATGAAGGCACCAGCCAATCAGAACGCGAGATGTCTGCATCTATACAAGAGCATCCATATAAAAGTTTAGTGGTACATTTTTCCTACCATTTGCTGAGCATCTGTTCCCGAAACAAGACACACGAGAGCAACATCGAGGACCTGTCGTCTCACTGTTTCCCGTTCTGCGTACAAGAAAAGGAATTTTGGCAAAGGGCTCTCCGTGCACCGCTGCCAGTAGCAGGTATAACATGAAATGTGATGTGAGAAATAGCGTCATTTAAGTTAAAGCAGCTACTCTAAACGTACGAGACACCGTCAGCACAATGGCACCGAAAACCGGTAGAAAGGCAGCCAAAAAGTCCAGCAAGCAAGGCATATTCAAAAAGCACTTTTTAGTGCTAAAGAAAATCATAAAGAACTAGTTGAATTTTGTCGCTTTCCTGCCATTTTCCGAGCAACTGTTGCCAATACAAGACACACACAAGAAGTTTAAATAATTTGCACCGTCACTAACTCTCTCTTTTATATCGTTTAAAATGACTCTTCGAAGATCATCGATATATTTCAGACCAGGCCATTGCAATTGTTTCGTACTGAAATTTCGAGAAGAATCAGATATTCGTACTGAAATTTCGAGAAAAATCAGATATCTTCGAACTTAATAGCTTCAATAAAAATAAACTACAAACTTGTTGTACCTAGCCTCCTATATTGGCAAATTAAAAAGGAATTATTTCAAGTTTGGAATATATAGTTGTAGAATAGTAGCTGTTTAATGTAACTAATCTGTACTTTAATGTAGGTGCATCGCTTCAAACTCTATTAGTGAAAAAGGGGAAAGCTGGCACAATTCATACAATCAATCAACTGACTGATATTCGGAAAAGTGATGGGAGCGTGCAAGTTTTGTCGTATTCATGACATCCAGTTATGTCTCTGACATCACCCACCCGTTCATCCGAGTGATACAGGTTGGCGTAAAATCCAACAGGTTCTTGTCCACCGATCGGCCAGGCATAAAACCATGCTGATCAGTAGAGATGTACGTTTAAGTTTTGCAAAGTACGACAGTGCTAACTACCAACTCAAAAAGCTTCGACGCTGCTGACAAACTGGTTATACTACGGTAACTTTGTACATTTAGGTGATCGCCACTTTTGAACATTGGGTACATATAAAACTGATCATGATAACATTTTTTTTTGGTTCAGTGTATACCAAGTCAATTCAAGTGCTAATTTTTTCGCTCTGGAATATCAACCGTAACAGTATGAAATAATCGCCTAGACCTCAGTTTTTTTATCGCGCCGAGCTAGTGAAAGTGCTATCTACGTCGTGGATAAATAGCATCTGTTCTGTGGAACGTCTATTAAACTGTTATTCGAACATTTTTCGTCGTTTTGCAAACTCAAGAAGCTACCCTTGCCACTTATATAGAAGCTATCAACACTCACGTCTACTCTCAAATTACTCACGCATTTGAGATTTGATTGCCTCACATTAAAATGACAAGAAGCAAATGTGATGCTAGTATTTGTTTTGGTTTTTTTGGTTCGCGAGGAGCCAAAATAGTTTGCCGTTACTGTTGCAAAAGCTGTCACGTGAAGGGCGTCGATGTAAACAACTCACTCGTAAAAACCATTCTTGATTCTCCTGGAGTTTATTGGTTATGTTCCCAATGCCGGAAATCGTCAATGAGGAATGCAGATGAAACTATGCAGCTGATACTCCAACGTATTACTTCTGCCTTGAAGTTGATTAGTACCCTAACGGATACTATGCAAGTTTTTTGTCGCATGTATTCTAATTCTCATGCAAGACCCTGTTACAATCACCGTTTTGCGCTGCGTGATTAAGTTGGTTCCGAACGTTCTATCAACGATAGCGCTCCTATTCTTGAACGTCTTGACTATCTACAACTTAATCTGACCAACCTTTTTGAATCGATACTCGACGACAACAACAAGCGATCTCGTACAAGCAGCACAGGCCGACCCTCCCTTGCGCAAACTGACAAGATCCAGAAAGTCGACGTTCCAGTATTTAACGATTCTGTTTCAGAAACTATCGAGACCGATATTCCAACTACTATTGGTGCTGATGAACTTATGCCAATAGATATCGCAACTAGCACCATAGATATCAGCACTGTTCCTCCATCCCCACCACTTATTGCAATCACCAATATCTGCCATACCAGTACCGCTCCATGCCCACCGCTGACTTCTTCAACACTGCCACCCGCTCAAGTAGACCAAATTTTTTGCCACCTCCGACCGCCTCTATGACACCTGCAATCACTGAGAATCAACATCAATCCACTACCACTGCTATTACTGTAACTTCTCCGAATCAAATTCAACGAGCTAGTACTACAAACAGCACCGCCTCGTTTGGAAATGCTTTCACTTCAACCGCTAGCAGACCGTTCATTCCTATTCACCGTGACAATGGATCAAATGACATCGGATATACCGCACGAAATAACCAAACGACTTCTGTTCTACAACACTATATCATTCCGACGCAATCAAATTTGAACGTTACTCCAGCGAACACGGCACAGGTACCGATGAAAATTTCTAAACAACCAAAAGTATCAGTTTTATCACACATTCCATACATAGGATCTATTCAGTTTAAATTGACTCCAAATAGCAACAATCAGATAAACAAAAAATTAGCACCTCCCCTGTTACTCACTAGGAATACCTCATCACTAGCTAATATGCAGAAAACTGCAATTCAGGTTTCCCTTCTCACACGTCCGATCTTGAGTACGAACAGCAATATAAATTGGTATTAATTATCCAAGTTTCTACCAAGCGAGTCTGAAGACAATATTATAAGTTATGTACAGTATCAAACAAATTGCGATTGTAGTCAAATTCTGTGCTTCAAACTTGTTAGCCAGTATCAGGATAGACCATTATCTCTTTTAAACTAAGTGTTCCATAAGCTTTTGAACATGAAATCACGGCTCCGACGTTTTGGCCTAGTGGTGTGACCTCATTACCTCTTTTTTAGAACGCAACCCCGAACAGAGTACTCAGTCAAGCACACGTTAAAGGACTATTCACACATTTCAGTTCCGTGACGGTTCAGTGAAAGTGCCTTCAATGCGCCGTCAGTGTTCTTTTTTTATCGGAACCCTTCCGTTTCATTTCCGTACTGTTTCCGTTCCGGCACAGCCAATGCAATAACATACCGACTTCAGTGAAAATAAAAAATATCGGTGACCACGAATTTGAGTTTGCCGGACGGACGCTACACTGACGGCGAGTTGCACTGAAACGGCACGGTGCCGGATAGGTGTAAATGCGCGCATAGAAAACGAATGAAATAATATTAGTATCCGTGCACGGTGTAGTGCCGGCACTGAACCGAACCGGATATGTGTGAATAGTCCTTAAATGTCTCCACACCGACCGCATTCATCCCGTTCCGTTCTGCTGTTTGCAAAACAGCAGCAAAAACTCGTACAACAGCAGCGCTCAAAATCAGCCTTCTCGAACGTATCTACCTGTATCACGCCGTTTTCGATAAACCTGTACCCGCACTTCAACGAGGTTCTTGCCCGAACAAATGACTTATCACGCAACAAAAGAAATTCATTCTACATTGGTTTGAACATTTATTATCGAAATATTTGTGGAATGAATCGTACTCTCAATGATTATTATCTCGCTTGTTCTGATGCCGCTTACGTTATCTAAGCATTTACTGAAACCTGGCTGAACAATAACTCACACTCAAAACAGATTTTCGACAACTCATACTCAGTATATCGGCAAGACCGTAATAACCAAAACAGCAGCAAGAAGAGCGGAGGTGATATTCCGATTGCTGTTCGCTCTAGAATAAAATCTCGCTTGCTGTCCCTTGATCATTGTGCCAATGTTGAACAAATTTGGATTGCTCTCACGCTTACACATATTACACTATATTTATGTGTTCTTTCCGCCCGATCGTATAAATGACTTGAACTTGATTGAATAACACTTGAACTCACTCTCATTGATAACAGATCAAATGAAATTAAATGACAGAAGTATTGTACTAGGTGATTTCAATCTTCCTGGAATTAAATGGCACATGGTTATGTGCCCTAGCACAAAATTTGGCTCACCCCTAAATGATCCGAAAACAGATAGTTGCATGGGCTGCGAATGCCATTATTTAAACTGAATAGGTCCTACGTATGGATTGTTGGATAAAACTGATACTTTTGATTGTTTAGAAATTTTCATCGGTACCTGTGCCGTGTTCGCTGGAGTAACGTTCAAATTTGATTGCGTCGGAATGATATAGTGTTGCAGAACAGGAGTCGTTTGGTTATTTCGTGCAGTATATCCGATATCATTTGATCCATTGTCACCGTGAATAGGAATGAACGGTCTGCTAGCGGTTGAAGTGAAAGCATTTCCAAACGTAAATTCGTAGAAGTTTCTGTAATAGCAGTGGTAGTGGATTGATGTTGATTCTCAGTGATTGCAGGTGTCATAGTGGCGGTCGGAGGTGGCAAAAAATTTGGTCTACTTGAGCGGGTGGCAGTGTTGAAGAAGTCAGCGGTGGGCATGGAGCGGTACTGGTATGGCAGATATTGGTGATTGCAATAAGTGGTGGGGATGGAGGAACATATCTATGGTGCTAGTTGCGATATCTATTGGCATAAGTTCATCAGCACCAATAGTAGTTAAAATATCGGTCTCGATAGTTTCTGGAACAGAATCGTTAAATACTGGAACGTCGACTTTCTGGATCTTGTCAGGTTGCGCAAGGGAGGGTCGGCCTGTGCTGCTTGTACGAGATCGCTTGTTGTTGTCGTCGAGTATCGATTCAAAAAGGTTGGTCAGATTAAGTTGTAGATCGTCAAGACGTTCAAGAATCGGAGCGCTATCGTTGATAGAACGTTCGGAACCAACTTGATCACGCAGCGCGAAACGGTGATTGTAACAGAGTCTTGCATAAGAATTAGAATACATGCGACAAAAAACTTGCATAGTATCCGTTAGGGTACTAATCAACTTCAAGGTAGAAGTAGTACGTTAAAGTATCAGCTGCATAGTTTCATCTGCATTCCTCATTGACGATTTCCGGCATTGTTTTTACGAGTGAGTTGTTTACATCGACGCCTTCACGTGCCAGCTTTTGCAACAGTAACGGCAAACTATTTTGGCTCCTCGCGAACCAGAAGAACCAAACAAATACTAGCATCACATTTGCTTCTTGTCATTTTAATGTGAGGCAATCAAATGTCAAATGCGTGAGTAATTTGAGAGTAGACGTGAGTGTTGATAGCTTCGATATAAGTAGCAAGGGTAGCTTCTTGAGTTTGCAAAACGACGAAAAATGTTCGAATAACTGTTTATTAGACGTTCCACAGAACAGATGCTATTTATCCACGACGTAGATAGCACTTTCACTATTCTGCTATTCTAGAACTCTCACTAGTTCAAAAGTCATGGTTGACTATAATACCGCAGGCTTAGTTCAGTTGAATAATATCTACAACAGCAACAATCGACTTCTTGACCTTTGTTTCGTCAGTCACGAAACATCTACTACTTGTTCTATAACAACCGCACTCGCTCCGTTAGTTAAATCATGTCGGCAGCATCCTCCACTCTTGATCACGATACCTGAATATACACCCACTGCCATCGAAGTAGTTGCAGATTCTACTTATTACGATTTTAAAAATGGGAATTATGATGCTATGAACCAGTTCTTATTCTCGTTGAACTGGGGGAGATTATTTTCCGTTGCCATGTTATGGTTTCAAATATTATCCTATTCTATTGAACAATTCGTACCCAAGAAAGTACTACGCGCACCGGTGCACCCTCCATGATCAAACAAAACTTTAAAACTCTATGAACGAACCAAGCGATCGGCATTGAAAAAGTTTACAAATCGTCCCTCATACCAGCTGCGATCTTATTATCTGCACCTTAATAACCGCTACAAACGACTGAACAAAATATTATATAATAATCACTTGCTTCGCGTTCAAAACAATTTAAGAAACAACCCGAAAGGCTTCTGGAATCACGTAAACGAACAGAGGAAAGAGTCAGAACTACCAACTCACATGTTTCTAGGAGATGTCCAATCATCAACGCAACATGATATATGCAATCTCTTCCGAAAACACTTCAGCAGTGTTTTCTCCGACGAAACTCTATCTAATCATCAAATCTCTGAAGCCATCAACAATGTTCCGCATCGCTCTCCTATCGGCCCTCACCCTATCATATCAAGTTCTATGATTGAGTTAGCGTGCGTCAAGCTGAAGTCATCTTCGAACGCTGGACCAGATTGTATTCCTTCAATAGTGCTAAAAAAGTGTTCGAGAAGCCTTTTAGTCCCACTCTCACTGCTATTCAACTCATCACTCACCTCAGGAACGTTTCCTGATATTTGGAAGAGATCATATATCTTTCCAATATTCAAGAAAGGAAATAAGTCTGACGATTTCAATTATCGTGGGATTGCGGCATTATGCGCAGTTTCCAAGTTACTCGAAATTATTGTCCTGGATTTTATCACTCACAATTGCAGTAACTACATCTCCGAAACTCAGCATGGTTTTATGCCCAATCGTTCAACTTCAACGAATTTACTCTCCTACATATCTTCTTTTGAAGCACGTCTCCAAGTTGACGCAATCGATATAGGTTTCTCCGCAGCCTTCGACAAGATAAATCATCAAATAACAGTAGCTAAGCTCGATAGGCTTGGTTTCAATGGATCCTTACTGAACTGGTTCCATTCATATTTAACTGGCCGCAAAATGTCTGTAAAAATTGGTAACTGCTTGACGACACCCTTCGCCGTTAGCTCTGGAGTACCCCAGGGCAGTCATTTGGGATTATTTATATTTTCACTATACCTAAATGATCTAAATTTTTTGCTTAAATGCTGTAAGCTGTCCTTTGCTGATGATTTCAAGCTATATGACCAGGTTAAATTTCAAGAAGACAGAATATTTCTACAATTACAGCTTGATTCATTCGCCAATTGGTGTCAAATAAAGGCATAAAGAAGGGCATTAAACGCCTCAAAATGCTCTGTTATTTTCTTCTCTCGCAAGCACTCGTTTATAAGATACGAATACAACATTACTGGAAAAGTGCTGAAACGTGTATCATTTGTAAAGGACTTAGCAATGATTCTTGATGGAAACTGCTCGACGACACTCTTCGCCTTTAGCTCTATAGTACCCCAGGGCAGTCATTTGGAACCATTCACTATACCTTAAAGATCTCAATTTTTTGTTTGAATGCTGTAAGCTATCCTTTGCTGATGATTTCAAGCTATATGACCAGGTTAAATCTTAAGAAGACACAATATTTCTACAATCACAGCTTGATTCATTCGCCCATTGGTGTCAAATAAATAGAATGGCATTAAACGCCTCAAAATGCTTTGTTATTTTCTTCTCTCGCAAACACTCGTTTATAATATACGAATACAACATTACGGAAAAAGTGCTGAAACGCAAATCATTTGTAAAGGACTTAGCAATTATTCTTGATGCCAAGTTAAACTTCAAAAACCACATTGATTATATAATTTCCAAGACTTCAAAGCTTCTAGGATTTATTTTTTGCGTAACCAAAAACTTTGTCAATGTACACAGCCTTAAGGCATTATATTGTGCACTAGTCCGTTTGACGCTTAAATATGGCGCTATTATTTGGTCACCGATGATGAGCGCGTCGAAGCTATCCAGCGAAAATTTGTTCGGTTTTCTCTACGCAATCTACCATGGAACGACCCTGCAAATCTACCAAGTTACCAAGTTCGCTGTAAACTTATAAGCTTGGATCTATCATCTGTTCGTAGGAATGTATCAAAAGCAGTTTTCATAGCCGATTTGTTACAATAACGTATCGATTGTCCCGAATTCTTACAATTAATTAATTTCGACATTCATCGTCGTAGTCTACGTTGTCACCCCTTTCTAAGATTACCTTCCGCCAGAACAAACTATGTATTCAATGAACTATTTACTAGTATGTGTCAGTTGATTGCAGTTGATTCTCCAACGAACCACCGCAGCCCTGAAGTCGATCGGTGCTTTGACTGATACATTGCAGTTTTTTTGTCGTATGTATTCTAACGGTTGTGCTAGACTTAGCTGCAATCATCGCTCTGGACATCATGATTACTCTGAACGCTCTGCTAATGATGGCACTCGTTTCTTCTAACGGCTCGACGATCTCCATCTTGACTTAACTAACCTGTTTGAATCAATACTCGAGGACAACAACAAACGACCACGCACCAGTAGTACTGGCAGACCATCTATACCTCAACCTGACAAAATAAGGCGAGTCGACGTTCCAATATCTAACCAATATACACCAATTTCTACTGCTCCACTAGTTTCAGTCTCAAATTCCAACGAAAATTCAACCGCTAGCGAATTCGTTGATCCGGATATCACACCTGCTCCAGTAACGCATCCTTCCCCTACTATCATTGCTACTTCCAATATCGACGACTCTAACACCGCTATTCCAACACCGCAAATTGTTTCCACTTTGCCAGCACCGCTCGCTACCTGTACTTTCAATACTGCACAAACTGATCTTCCACTATTATCAGCACTCTTTACTTCCTGTACCACCAACATCAACTATTTGCCACCATAAACCGTTAGCAATGTCGCTGTTAATCACCATGCCACCAGTGACGATGAACCGTCCAACAATATTTTTGCTGCACAATGCCTTATGATTCCACCGCAACCTAGCGCTACCGTACGTGGAATAAAATTGTTTCTATGCGGTATATACATCCCTCCTGATAAAAGCAAAAACGTCGATTTGATAGATGCACACGTTTCAACTGTTTCTGAGCTGTGCAGTAAAGGTTCTGCTAATGATATTATTTTAGTGTGCGGCGATTTCAATCAGCCCCGGATTGTATGGAATCAACGGCATGAGGAAGAACATTTCATCTGTTCCTCTTTGCTACCCACTGCAAGTACGGCACTGATCGATGGAATGGATTATTTGAATCTTTGTCAAGCGAATCAACAAAGAAACCATCTCGGGCGAGTACTCGATCTAATTTTTTGCTCTTCAGAGCTTCAATTAGTCGTTGAGCGTAGTGTTGCTCCTCTGTTACCCGTCGACCCGCATCATCCGCCTCTAGTTGTTTCGGTGCCTGTTGACTGTGTGAACAATTCACGGCAATCGGAGCCTATTCATGAATCGAGGATGTTAAATTATCGTAAAACTAATTTTACTGCTTTACTAGAACATTTGCAGAATGTTGATTGGACATATTTACAAGGGATCGATAATGTTAATGAAATTGCAATGGTTTTCTGCGATGCGTTACTTCAATGGTTTAGCTCAAATTTACCATTCGTCAAACGGCCCATCCATCCTCCTTGGTCCACAGTAAGGTTGCGTGAATTAAAACGAATTCGCAATGTTTGGCAGCGTAAACATCGTCGATGACATAGCTCTGAAACACTACGAATGTTCAAAAGTTCTAGTGAAAACTATCGTAGGCTGAATGCGGGGTTATACAAAGCCTACGTTATGCGGGTTGTGAATTCTACGTAAATCTTCATCAGTTCCTTCATCTGTTTGTTACGATGGTGTTGTATCCAAATCAACATTGGAGTCTTGCGACTTGTTTGCAAAGTTCTTTGCTTCGGTATTTGCTGGAAATACTGCCTCTGATATCGAAGCTAAGGTTGCAGCGTTGGATGTTCCTGAGAACTTAGTGCACATCGACACTTTCGATATTACTCCTGAAATGGTTGTTGCAGCGGCAAAGAAATTGAAACGTTCATTCTCGATCGGGCCTGATGGTATACCAGCAGCAGTCTACAGCCATTGTGCAACTATTTTAGCCGTTCCTCTCTGCATGATATTCAACAGATCATTTGAGAAAGGAGTCTTCCCGACTACTTGGAAGCAGTCTTATATGTTTCCCGTGTACAAAACCGGCGATCGTAACAATGTAAGGAACTACCGTGGTAGAACGAATTTGTCTGCTGCTTCAAAACTCTTCGAAATAATAGTGAGCAATGAGTTGTTCTCTCGTACAAAACATTACATCTCAGTTGATCAACATGGCTTTATGCCCGGGCGTTCGGTCAGTACTAATCTTCTGGATTTTACCTCGAGCTGTATTTCACGTTTGGAGGAAAAAGTACAAACTGATGCCGTATATACTGATCTAAAAGCGGCGTTCGACCGAATTGATTACCGTATTCTTTTGTGCAAGTTATCGCGTCTGGGCGCAACACAAAAGTTCATTGACTGGCTTTGCTCTTACTTAAGTGGTAGAGTCTTACGAGTCAAGCTTGATTCCTGTATGTCATCCTCGTTCTCGAACATATCAGGTGTACCTCAAGGCAGCAACTTGGGTCCACTTCTGTTCTCGCTGTTTTTTAATGACGCTATTTTGCTGCTCGATAGTGGCTGCAAATTAGTTTACGCCGACGATTTGAAACTTTACCTTGAGGTACGCTCTATTAACGACTGCGTGCGTCTTCAAAAGCTTCTGGATGAATTCGTTACCTGGTGTCGAAGGAACTGGCTTATCGTCAGCATAGCAAAATGTCAGGTCATAACATTCCACCGAATTTTGAATCCATTACTTTTTGACTATAAAATTGACGGACAAACGCTTCAAAGAGTTGATCGTGTTAATGACCTTGGTGTTTTGTTGGATTCCAAACTAACTTTTAATTTACATCGTTCCACATTAATTACAAAAGCGACTCGACAATTAGGATTTATTGCTAAGATCGGACGTGATTTTAAGGATCCACATTGTTTGAAGGCATTATACTGCTCACTAGTTCGGTCTATACTTGAAAATGCTAGCATAGTTTGGAGTCCGTATCAACTAGCTTGGAGTTTACGAATTGAACGTGTGCAGAAAAGATTTGTTCGATTCGCTCTAAGGAATCTACCCTGGCAAAATCCGCTAGATCTTCCACCGTATCCCGATCGCTGCCGTCTGATTGGTTTGGACACACTAGAACAGCGCAGAAAAATTCAGCAAGCAATTATTGTTGTGAAAATAGTAAACGGCGATATTGACTCTTCGAAGCCTTTATCGAGTCTTGATTTCCGTGCATCACAACGGTCGCTACGTTCTACTAGTTCACTTCAATCGAGATTCCATCGAACGACGTTTGGATTCTATGAACCGATAACAGCATGCATCAGAACATTTGGGACTGTTGAACATCTCTTCGATTTCGGCGAACCTACACATAAATTTGCGCAGAAAGTGTTACGTTCCACTATTTTATAACTTGACTACATTATATTCATTAAAACCTTTTATTGTCGGATGAATTAGAGATAAATAAATAAATAAATAAATAAATAAATAGAGCAACTTATACTACCTTTGTGTATACGCCGCAAATATCATCTAACATCACCAGGCAAGCCAACATAAATATTATTTCTAACGTTCCTTACCTAGGGCCTACCGTTAATTTAGTTCCCAAAAGTGCACATTTACCAACTAGCAACGAGATTATGTCACCAGTAAGCACCAGAAATACCAGAACAGAACCTAACAATCATAGCTCTAGCCTTCAAGTAGCACATCCTATAAGACAGACCTTAACCGATGCCAATAATGGTAATTGGTATTATTTAACTAGATTTTTACCTAGTGAAACCGAGGAGAATATCATTAGTTATGTAGAAACACGTACTAACTGTCCTCGTAACTTTATTCAATGTTTCAAACTAGTAAGACAATATCAGGAGAGGCCACTTTCTTTTGTATCTTTCAAACTAAATGTTCCTGCAGCCTTTGAGTAACAAATAACGTCACCCAAATTCTGGCCTAACCGGTGTGACGATCGCTTCTTTTTTAGAACGCAATCCAATTCCGAAGCAACGACAGATTTCACCCCGATTCAATCTAAAATCATCCCGACCCTTGCCACAACGGTTGCAAGTCATACACAGCAACAACACTCATTCTCCACGCCCACATGCAGCCCAACAACTCATCCGTCATCTCGCCTCCCCTGCTCCAGTAAGACATCCATCAATACCAATATCGTATCTAACATCAGAAACGACAACCACAACCTTAGTTTAGGCATTTATTATCAAAATGTTGGTGGAATGAATAGCTCTATCGTAGATTATCAGCTCGCTTGTTCTGACTCGGCCTATGATATGTATTTATTGACTGAAACCTGGTTAAACAATAACACTTTATCCCAGCAAATTTTTGATAGCTCATACACAGTGCACAGACAAGATCGAAACGATTAAAATAGCAAGAAAAAGAGCGGCGTTATTGTCCGCGAGTGGGCCAAAATACCTGCAAGTCACATTCGGCCAAACGAAGCAACTCCTTCGCTCTCTCAAGTCATCAAGTCAAGGCAAAAGGTGGTCATATCGAGCAAAAGTGAATTGATTCTGAATTTTGTATTATTTTTACACATTTTGTATTTTGAATTAAGTAAAAGTAATTTTCCAAACTGAATTTATGGCCTTTTTAATTGGTTACACTTCGAGTGCCGGACCCTGTATTATGTTATACTCTGTTGATAAGTTTGTCCCCAAAAAAAAATCATCGTCATCCAGTTTATCCTCCCTGGTCTAATCAAACTCTGAGGCGATACAAAAGCGCCAAACGATCTGCTTTGAAAAAACTCACCAAGCGACCCACTCTCCATTTGAGGTCTCAATACATGTTTCTTAACAATCGATATAAACGACTAAACAAAATTTTATATTATACTCACGTAAATCGCGTTCAACAGAACTTAAGAAACAACTCAAAAAGTTTTTGGCATCACGTAAACAAACAGAGCAAGGAAATAGGTATGCCTAATCATATGTCGCTTGGTGAAGTTCAGTCATCCACTATACTTGAAACCTGGTATCTTTTTCGAAGACACTTCAGTAGCGTTTTCTCCAATGAAGTTCTTAGTAGCGAAGAAGTATCAGAGGCAATCGTGAACGTTCCTCTCCGTTCTCTTGTTGGAGCTCATCCTCCTATTACCTCGACCATGATAATTACGGCGTGCTCAAAACTAAAAAGGCGGGTGGGTAATGTCAGAGACATAACTGGATGTCGTGAATAGGAAAACAACTGACATGTTCCTTAACACTTCCGAATATCAATTGTATGAATTATGCACGCATTCCCCTTTTTCACATTTTTCGCAAAAACAAAGAAAGCTTCACTTGATCTCGATTACTGTGAATTTCACACAGCGAAAAGTGCACAAATCTAAGCAAACTGTTCTTGATTTGCAGTAAACAGAGGATATTTCCCTACGATTTGCAAACAACAAATCCTAATAGTTCTTTAGAAAACTTTTAGAGCCATTAGAACGGCTGATATTGTGCAATGCTCTCCACCGTTGTTTTTTTCCCAATGCTAATGACTGGCAGCTGTGACGTAATCGCTCTTGTCGAAAGCGAACTAGCTGTGCAGACGACACAAAACACATCTGCTCGCAGGGGCGATAGAATCCAAACTGATTCAATTTTTGTTAAGAGATTTCCTTTTATGTGATTTCGTTTGTAGCTTTTTCACTAATGGGCGGTCCTAACGGCTATAAAAATAGCCGCATACAGAATTTTATTGTCGATTATTTCATTTCGGATTTGCATAATTTATTGAAAGAAATTATCAATATGCTGAAGGGACTCGTTTCTAGCATTCAAAAAGGTCAAATTGCGTAATTCTCTACGGCATTAAACTCTGGAACATTTTTCGCAAAAACAAAGAAGGCTTCACTTGATCTCGATTACTGTGAGTTTCACACAGTGAAAAGTGCACAAATCTAAGCAAACTGTATTGATTTGCAGTAAACTGAGGATATTTCCCTACGATTTGCAAACAAATCCTAATAGTTCTTTAAAAAACTTTTAGAGCCATTAGAACGGCTGATCTTGTGCAATGCTCTCCACTGTTGTTTTTTCCCAATGCTAATGACTGGCAGCTGTGGCGTAATCGCTCTTGTCGAAAGCGTGCAGACGACACAAAACACATCTGCTCGCAGTGGCGATGCAATCCAAACTGATTCAAGTTTTGTTGAGAGGCTTGTTTCTACCTGATTTCGTTTGTAGCTTTTTCACTAATGGGCGGTCCTAACGGCTATAAAAATAGCCGCATACAGAATTTTAATGTCGATTATTTTATTTCGGATTTGCATATTTTATTGAAAGAAACTATCAATATGCTGTAGGGATTCGTTTCTAGCATTCACAAGGACCAAATTGAGGAACTCACTGCGATATTCACCACTTTTCGAAACATTTTTCCCGGACGATTTGTTGTACAGCAGCAGATATTTTGTTCTTATCCTTAGAACGCATTCTGATTGGCAGGTGTTGACATGGAGCAAATGAGACAGGTTTTTCAATAGTGTACTATTGAAATACTGCAATGCTTTTGCTATACACGTTTAAATTGAAAAAATTTGATTCTATTGGAAGTTAGATTATATAAATCCTTTCACAGATCACTGAGCTATGAGCTTTAAAAGTACGAGAAAGGCAAACGCGCCTTATGAATTATCCTCTTTGATACTCGTTTATCCCAAACATTTCAGAAAAGTTTAATTTTGAATTATTTGAGACTATGTCACAAAACTGAAAATTTTATCATAAAATTGTGATCATATTTCCGATGGCATGTCGCAAGAATTATGTTGATTCATTAGATACAACAATAGATATTCACGATCAAAAACTTATCACTCTCTCAGAGGGTAAATTTTGAAAAGGCACCCCATAGTAAAGTAAGTCGTATTCACGACAAAAGCTCTACTAACGCAGGACCCGATGCCATTCCTTGGATAGTCCAAAAAAATGCTTGAATTCACTCTTAACACCACTGACTATATTGTTCAACGATTCCCTTAATGCGGGGACTTTCCCAGACCCCTGGAAGAAATCATATATTTTTCCGGTTTTTAAGAAAGGTAACAAATCTGATATTAGTCCAAGTTATTTGAAATAATTATTCTCGATTTTGTCGTGAATACGGCTTACTTTACTATGGGGTGCCTTTTCAAAATTTATTCTCGGAGAGAGTGATAAGTTTTTGATCGTGAATATCTCTTGTTGTATCTAATGAATCAACATAATTTTTGCTACATGCCATCGGAAATATGATCACAATTTAATGATAAAATTTTCAGTTGTGTGACATAATCTCAAACAATTCAAAATTAAACTTTTCTGAAATGTTTGGTATAAACGAGTATCAAAGATTATAATTCATAAGGCGCGTTTGCCTTTCTCGTATTTTGAAAGCTCATAGCTCAGTGATCTGTGAAGGGATTTATATAATCTAACTACCAATAGAATCGAAATTTTTCAACTTAAACGTGTATAGCAAAAGCATTGCAGTATTTCAATAGTACACTATTGAAAAACCTATCTCATTTGACCCATGTCAACACCAGCCAATCAGGACGCGTTCTGAGGAAAAGAACAAAATGTCTGCTGCTGTACAGAGATGTCTATCTCCTCTGTGTGACGAAGAGCAAGCAAAATTTCTCCCCTCGCACTGACAACTTCAACGAGAGCTCTTCTCTTTCACATTTATACACCACTGTTGTGTAAGTGTGCACGCATCATGAGTGCGTTTGTTTATTTCCTTTTACCTCTTCCTCTGAATCGCACCAAAGTGCTAGAGCATTAGCTAATAAATTCTCTGAGGTGGATGCAGATACTTTCACAGAGGTGTACACGCCGGTGAGCACTCTGCTGTATGGTTTTCGTAGATGAAGCGTGGACACGCAAAATCAGCAAAATAAAACAATTTATCGTAAAATTTTCGGTTTTCCTTGCAAATTTTTCATAGCAAGGCCAGATCTACTTTCTATTAATTGAAGTTCACAGAAGTGTTCGCTCACAATCACGCGCCAGTGGTCACTTGGGTGTATTTAGACGAGAGCGCGTGTGAGCGATTCATGCGAAGAGAATGTGTTTCACTCGCGCCAGCTGCTTTAACCACAAGCACACACTCAAATGCTGTCTATTCGACACTGAGAAGAAGTGCGCTTTCCTCTTTGTGCGGTGATTCGTTTTTTGCACCACGGCGTGGCAAAAATCTGACTCTAGCGTGTATAACTCTGGTGAAATGCCATCTCTGCTGCTGTACAACAAATCGTTCGAGAAAAATGTTTCGAAAAGTGGTGAATATCGTAGTGAGTTCCTCAATTTGGTCCTTATGAATTCTAGAAACTAATCCCTACAGTATATTGATAGTTTCTTTCTATAAATTATGCAAATCCGAAATGAAATAATCGACATTAAAATTCTGTATTTTTATAGCCGTTAGGACCGCCCAGTAGTGAAAAAGCTACAAACGAAATCACGTAAAAGAAAGCTCCTAACCAAAATTGAATCAGTTTGGATTCTACCGCCAATGCGAGCAGATGTATTTTGTGCCGTTTGCAAAGCTAGTTTCGCTTCCGACAAGAGCGATTACGTCTCAGCTGCCAGTCATTTGCATGGATGAAAAAGCAACTGTGGAGAGCATTACAAAAAATCAGCCGAAGGGATGTCGGAAATTTCGAGTTACTCGATTATTCAATAATCGAGTAGAATTTTGAAACTAATCGATTGAAATTTATTCGATTATCTGGGCTATTAATCGATTACTCGATTATTCATTCGATTATTACTATGGGATTTTTTTTAATTATTCGATTAGCTCAATAATCGAATATTAGTTTTAAGTTATTCGATTAAATATTACTCGATCATCAGGGTTATTAATCGATTACTCGATTAATCGATCGATATTACGACATCCCTAATCAGCCGTGCTAATGGCTCTAAAAGTTTTCTGGAGAACTATTAGGGTTTGTTGTTCGCAAATCGAAAAGAAATATCCTCAGTTTAGAGCAAATCTAGAACAGTTTGGTTAGATTTTTGCACTTTTCGCTGTGTGAAATTCACAGTAATCGAGATCAAGTGAAGCCTTCTTTGTTTTTGCGAAAAATGTGGAAAAGGGGAATGCTTGCATAATTCATACAATTGATGAACAAATTGATATTCGGACAATGTCAGTTGTTTTCGTATTCACGACAGCTAGTTATGTATCTGACATTACCCATCCGCCTTTTATAACTCACAAATGCAAGGACTGCATATCTGAAACTCAACACGGTTACATGCCTAAGAGGTCAACATCTACAAACCTTGCAGCTTACACATCTTTTATCATTCGATCTCTACAATCGTATCTACAGGTTGATGCTATCTACACAGATTTTTCAGCGGCTTTCGATAAAATAAATCATCAAATAACAATAGCTAAACTCGACAGACTGGGCTTTAGTGGCGCTTTACTGGATTGGATGCGTTCATATCTTACTGGTCGCGAGATGTCGGTGAAAATAGGAAACTTCACAACAGTTCCTTTTACTGTTAGTTCAGGAGTATCTCAAGGGAGCCACTTAGGGCCGTTTATATTTTTACTCTACCTCAATGATCTCAACTTCTCCGTGAAATGTTTTAAACTATCATTTGCTGATGATTTCAAACTATATCATCCTATAAAGGAACTAGAAGATGCACGTTTTCTGCAAGCTCAGTTTGACACATTCACCAAATGGTGCCACAATAACAGGATGGTATTAAACGCTTCCATATGCTCCATTATATCTTTTTCCCGTAAACGCTCAATAATTACATATGACTATCATCTCTTGCAAAATGTCCTCAAACGTGAATTCTCGGTTAAGGACTTAGGTGTTATTCTCGATCACAAATTGGATTTCAAGAATCATGTCGATTATGTAATTTCGAAGGCTTCTGAACTCTTAGGCTTCATATTTCGGATCACTAAGAACTTTACCAATATACACTGCCTGCAGACTCTTTATTGTGCGCTAGTTCGATCAACATTAGAATACGCAGCTATCGTTTGGTCGCCTCATTATCAAATCGACATTGATCGTGTCGAAAGTGTCCAACGCAAATTCGTTAGATTTGCACTCCGCAATCTACCATGGAGGGACCCATTCAACCTTCCTAGTTACAAAGATCGCTGTCGGCTTATTGAGCTAGATCCGCTGTCTGTACGTAGGAACGTTTGCAAGGCTGTCTTCATTGCTGATCTAATTCAATCACGTGTTGACAGTCCTGATCTCCTACAATTGATCAATTTTGACAATTCCGAAGTCTTCGTTCTCATCCATTTATACGTATTCCCCATGCTAGAACCAATTACGGATATAATGAACCCTTTTCCGGTATGTGCCGTTTATTCAATAGTTGCTCACAGGAATTTGAATTTCATCTCTCTCGTAATGTGATACAACGATTATTCCATGATTCTTTATTTTTACAGTTATAATACTAATGTTCATTCTTTCCGCTCGACCACCCCTTCGTTCTCTCCACCATCTCCATTGAAAACTAATAAATTCGCTCGTTGTAACTAATCCTGTTGTATCTACTCTTCTCCGCTCTTAATCGTTCTTCTCTTATCTTTTTGAACACTAATTAGATCTATATGTCGGTTCTAACCTCGTTTGCTAGCCCTCTTTTTGTCGTGAATACGACTTACTTTACTATGGGGCGCCTTTTCAAAATTTACCCTCTGAGAGAGTGATAAGTTTTTGATCGTGAATATCTACTGTAGTATCTAATGAATCAACATAATTCTTGCGACATACCATTGGAAATATAATCACAATTTTATGATAAAATTTTCAGTTGTGTGACATAATCTCAAACAGTTCAAAATTAAACTTTTCTTAAATGTTTGGTACAAACGAGTGTCAAAGAGGATAATTCATAAGGCGCGTTTGCCTTTCTCGTATTTTGAAAGCTCATAGTTCAGTGATCTGTAGAAGGATTTATATAATCTAACTACCAATAGAATCGAAAATTTTCAGCTTGAACGTGTATTGCAACAAAATTGAAGTTTTTCAATAGTACACTATTGAAAAACCTGTTTGATTTAACCCATGACAGCACCAGCCAATCAGAACGCGAGATGTCTGCATCTATACAAGAGCATCCATATAAAAGTTGAGTGGTACATTTTCCCTACCATTTACTGAGCATCTGTTCCCGAAACAAGACACACGAGAGCAACATCGAGGACCTGTCGTCTCTCTGTTTCCCGTTCTGCGTACAAGAAAAGGAATTTTGGCGAAGGGCTCTCCGTGCACCGCTGCCAGTAGCAGGTAAAACATGAAATGTGATGTGAGAAATAGCGTCATTTAAGTTAAAGCAGCTACTCTGAACGTACGAGACACCGTCAGCACAATGGCACCGAAAACCGGTAGAAAGGCAGCCAAAAAGTCCAGCAAGCAAGGCATATTCAAAAAGCACTTTTTAGTGCTAAAGATAATTATAAAGAACTAGTTGAATTTTGTCGCTTTCCTACCATTTTCCGAGCAACTGTTGCCAATACAAGACACACACGAGAAGTTTAAATAATTTGCACCGTCACTAACACGTTCAATTACGAACGGCAATGCGAAAGTGGAAGTGATGATGTTGAATACATATTTATACTAAAATACAAATATGCCGTGCGAAACAGAGTTGCTACTTATACAGATCAACATGTATTTTTGTCGCGAATTCTTTAGTATGGGGCGCTTTTTGATCGTGATATCTAACACATTCAATTACGACAGTAACGCTGTCTCGCAATACGAAAAAAAAATTTTGATTTAGAAACATCTTTAGTATATTTTATACAAATTGTTAGAACAAAAGTTTCCACTTAATTTGCGCAATCTACTTTCCAGGCGTATTACTAAACTTAAAGCAATCTAAATATTTCTTTATCACAGTGATGTGGTCGTCCTGATAAGGACGGGGTTTTCAACTCCTCGTCGTTACGGATGGCCAGCTGCAGATGGCGAGGGATGATTTTCGTTTTCTTGTTGTCACGGGTAGCGTTACCGGCCAATTCCAACACTTCGGCAGCCAGGTACTCCATCACTGCCACCAGATAGGCTGGTGCACTGGCACCGACACGCTCGGGGATATTTCCCTTCCGGAACAGACGATGGATTCTGCCAACTGGGAACTGCAGACCAGCACGGTTTGAGCGGGACGTTGCCTTGTTCTTAACTGTTCCTCCTGTGTGCGTGTTTCTGCGTAAAAATTCCACAAGATGCTGTTAACAGCTCGACAGACAATTCAGTATTACTGGCTGCTGCTCTGCTAACTCTCTCTTTCATATTGTTTCACTGTTTCCCGTTCTGCAAACAGGAAAGGTATTTTAAGAAAGGGGACGTCCGTTCACCGTTGCCAGTAGCAGGTATAAAATGAAATGTGATGTGAGAAATAGCGTCATTCGTCATCTAACACTCGATGTGGATAGACGAATAACCTACTACGACTAATTTCGAGTTTATTTATTTTTTATTCGCAGTTGTCTACCTACCCAAGCTATGGGTAAAACGCGCCATAGATCCGAGGAGGATCCAAAGGATGCTAAGCGTCTGAAGCCAAGTGATGTACAGGTAAACGATCGTTTGCTGAGTAAAATCCAATATGCTGATCTGCCAGTTGATGTCGAAGAGGAACTGCAGAAGAAGGAAAAAATGCCGCCTTTCTACCTGAAGGGCTTCCCACCAACTCTACGCTCGGATTTCAATACGCTGATCAGCAAAGGACTACAGGCAACAATCCGTTTATGTACTGAAGGCTACAAAATAACTGTTCCGGCTTTGAACCACTACAAAGGAGTGGAATGTTATCTGAAGCAGACAAAAGCGGAATACTTCACACACGATATTGCCGCCAACAAACCTATGAAGGTTGTACTTCAAGGACTACCCGACATGATGGAAGCCAAACTAAAGCAGGCACTGTCGGAGGCTGGACTAAAGCCTATGATTCATCTGGAGAAGGGCTCCATCACCATGAGTCAACTGAAAACGATTAAATCGTTATTTCACATAATCGTCGAATGGCAAAAGTATAAACCGGTACATCGGGATGTCACACAGTGCACGAACTGTTTGAACTACGGCCATGGAGCGAGGAATTGCCACATGAAAAGTCGGTGCGGGAAATGTGCCGAACCACACAATACCAACGATTGCCTACTAGATGACATCGCTGTAAAATGTGTGAACTGTGATGGCGACCATCCATCTACTACCAAATCGTGTCCCAAACGTGCTGAGTTCACAAAAATTCGACAACAGGCATCCCGTAAGCAATCAACGCGCAAGAATGTTCCACAGAAGGATGAAATTAATTTCCCACGGCTCCCATCGAAGAGGGATATGCCGCCACTTCCTCGCAGCAATCCAAAAGGTTCAGCCGCTGGATCACAAAAAGAATCCTCCTCAAAAATCCCTCCTGGATTAGTCAATAATCAACCACAAGCAAAGGATGACTCCGGTGATTTATTCTCTGCTGAACAACTGATCGTCATTTTTGAAACAATGACAACAAAACTACGAAACTGCAGAACGCGGTTAGATCAAATCAACGCCTTAGGCAAATTCATCATCGAATATGCAATATAATGAGTTGGTTATAGTTCATTGGAATGCTTGCTCACTCAGGAGCAAAACTGCTGAATTGTCCGACTTTCTTCAAGAGAAGAATGTCGATATTGCTATTTTAACTGAAACTCATCTTAAACCTGAAATTTCTATTTTTATTTCCAATTACAGAATTCACATGCTCGACAGGACAACTACCAGAGGAGGGGGAGTTGCCATTGCCGTTAAACGATCCATTCAGCACAGGCTTCTGTCAGCCTTTAAATTGCAACTCATAGAAGCCATCGGAATTGAGATTACAACGACGATGGAACCCATCATCGTCATTGCAGCGTACTGCCCCAAACAAACCAATCTTCGAGATGGTACGTGTGCATCATTGAAGCAAGATCTGGCTATGCTCACTCGACGACAGAACAAATTCATCATTGCTGGGGACCTGAACGCACGGCATGAGCTGTGGGGAAACAAAAGACAGAATCGAAACGGATTCGTACTTGCCGAAGATTATGAAGCTGGACAGTACAACATCCTCGCTCCGGATCAACCAACGTGACTTTCCAGATCGGGAGTTCATTTCATTTTGGATATATTCATCAGCAACATCGCCATAGACAGCTCTCCGGTTGTCTTCAACGAGTTCTCTTTCAACCACTTTTCAGTAATATTGACGTTGGGATCTTCACCAGCAACAGTGCCTATTCAACCTCGGAGGAACTATTATCGCACCGATTGGGTCCAATTTCAACAAATCGCCGACCAACATATTAATATCGATCTGAACTTGATAACTTGATTCCCCGATGGAAATCGATGCGGCCCTATCTTCCTTCCAGCATTCAATCACAGTCGCTCGTGATAGGACGGTTCCAGTACAACATATGCCGAGTTCCTCTCTTCAAATCGACAGTGTCACCAAGAAACTCATCCGACTTCGAAATATCTACCGGAGGCAGTATCAACGAACCGGCATCCTAGATAGGAAGACTTCTTATAACAACTTAACTAGGATAATCCAAGAAAGGATATCTGAGCTTAGCAACAGGAACTTCCAGCATAAGCTTCGAGAAATTCTCCCACATTCAAAGCCCTTCTGGTCCTTAACGAAGGTGCTTAAGAAAAAACCGAAGCCTATTCCTCCTCTGATGTCACCCCAGGACGCAACTGAAGGAATACCTTTAATCACACCAGTAGAGAAGGCAAATGCGCTAGGCCAGCAGTTTGTGTGTTCTCACAATCTAGGACTCAACATTGTTAGTCCACATGAAAGAGCCGTTGCTGATAGCGTAGCTGAGGTTGACCAATCAGACAGCTTGGTTCCTGAGGAAAGTAGAGTCACTGCGAATGAGCTGATGGATATTGTGAAAAAATCCAAAAATATGAAGGCCCCCGGTTTCGACAACACATTCAACATTGAGCTGAAACATTTGAGTATTCCCTCATTTGTCTTCTTAGCTAAAATTTTTAACAGGTGCTGGGAGCTTGGGTACTTCCCTTCAAAGTGGAAGTTAGCTAAAGTTATCTCAGTTTTGAAACCGGGGAAAGATCCTTCCCTTTCCAGGATATATTTCTGGAAGAACAGTTTTTTTTCCGGAAAGGAAGATCCACAATCCACCAACTCACAAGGGTTAACAACGTCATTCAACAAAACAAACTGCCATGGCAATATTGGATATTGAAACGGCATTCGATAATGTGTGACACGATGGCCTGTTGTTTAAACTGCATCGGTATAATTTTCCCATGTATCTTATTAAAATTATCAAAAATTATCTTGCAGATAGAGCCTTTTAGGTTTCTCTGAATAATGCACTTTCAGAAAGATTTACTATTCCTGCTGGTGTACCCCAAGGAAGTATCCTAGGTCCCATTCTATACAACATTTTTACATCAGACATCCCACCTCTTCCGGGTGGTGGTGTTCTGTCACAATTTGCTGATGATACTGCCATTCTTTACAAAGGTCGTATCATTAATGCTCTGAAGAATAAACTACAGACAGGTCTGGACGCTCTAACTGAATATTTTACAAGCTGGAAAATTGTGATCAATGCAGCAAAAACTCAGGTCATCTTGTTTCCACATTCAAGATCTCCAAAACTTGTTCCATCAGACGAATGCAGAATACGATTCGGTGATGAGGTCATCCAATGGTCCGACGAAGTTACCTATCTAGGACTCACCTTTGACAGACATCTGATATTAAGGTCACATGTTGACAAAATAGTTCAAAAATGCAGCATACTCATTAGGTCTCTGAATCCGCTGATTTGTAGAACATCTAAACTGTGCCTGAAGAACCAGATGGCTGTATATAAACAAATCATCTACCCCGCAATTGAATACGCAGTCCCTGTTTGGCGGGGCTGTGCACGAACACACAAACTTAGGCTTCAGCGCATTCAAAGTAAGATCTTAAAGATGATTCAAAATCTACCCCCCTGGATATACTAGAACAAAAATTCGAACAATACTGCACGAAATTTGAAGAGAGGTGCTCAATCTCTGAAATACAAATAATTTAAAATTTGTACGTATTAGGTTAGGGATAGTTATAAGTAGGTAGATATTTTAATAATTAAAATGAATATCATGAGTAAACATTAGTATGTAAAACAAGAGTAACTAAAACACCTATTATTAATATCGAATCGTATGAACAACAAAGATGAAAGGCCAAAGGGTCAAAACACTTGTACTGTAAAATGTTGATGTAACTAACTGATATTGGGGAAAGTGATGGGAGCGTGCCAGCTTTTTCGTATTCACGACATCCAGTTATGTCTCTGACATTACCCACCCGCCTTTTTTATCCGTCTTCCACCATCTTTTCGACCACTAATTAGATCTACATGCCGAACCTAACCCCGTTTCGTTCGCCAACTCTCATTCACCACTCCCTCCTTCTACCTCCCATTTTAAAGCATATTTCTTTTCTTCTTTAGTTTTAATGCAAAATCACCATCGTTTACCCAATGGGTTTAGTGTCAGAGTTAGTTAGCTACGATTAGTTTTAATTGATAGTATTAAGTACAGTCAGGCAGCCTTAAAAGCACTCAGTTCGAATGACTCACGGTCGAATCTAGTGATCGCATGTCGAACTCAAATTGAAGACCTCAGCATTTCAAATGCTGTTTACTTCTTATGGGTACCCGGCCATTCTGGTATTACTGGAAATGAATGGGCTGATGAGTTGGCTAGAGCGGGTGCAACGAATGATTTCGTTGGTGCTGAACCAGCTTTATCACTTTCAACTAGTTGGATAAAGCACAAGATTCGTTCTTGGGCTGCATCCAAACATGCCAGCTACTGGCGCAGCTTGCAAACTTGCGCTCAGACAAAAGCATTTCTACCAGATTTAAATCTGAAAATGTCAAAGTGTCTACTGCATTTCTCCAAGCATCATTGCAGTATTCTGGTCAGAGCTCTGACTGGACATTGGAAACTCAATTATCACATGGCTATTATTCAACGTGCTGAGTATTATTCGTGTGATTTGTGTGAATGCGATTACGGTACTTCATATCATCTGATATGTAACTGTCTCACATTGGCGCAGCTACGTATCCGGGTTTTTAGTTCTCCATACATGGTTGAGTCTGTGTATGCGGAGCTAAAATTGAAGGATATTCTCTCGTTTCTCACCCAATGTGGTAAGGAGCTATAGTCAGAAGGGTTCATCGTTCTTCCTGGAGTGAATGAATCCCTTCTGTATTCACCATAAATAGGGTTTAGCAGATTGTTTGGCATCCTCTAGGGGGTACCGAATTTACTTCTGCTCGTACATACTGCGAATCGTTCTGCATTCTTCAGGGAGTGCAGAATGGTGTCGCTTTTGTAAGATCTCTAAATCCTCTCGGGGGTTGGAGGTTTTATTAATAGCAGACTGTTCGGGACCTCGTAGAGGTTCAGAATTTACTTCTGCTTCCACTAAATGTGATCCTCAGCAGATTGTTCGGGGTCCCTTAGGGGTGCAGAATTTACTTCTGCTTTTATGTGTTTTTGTGTCGTCAATTTTCCCCATCCTCCTAGTCCAACCCTTACCATTTCCTTTCAATCTTTCTCTCTTATATATCGGGAAAATGATGCTAAAAACAAATTGATGGCAAGGCACAAATCTCCAAGGCACAAATATCAAGGGGAACGTGCCATTTGAGCCAATTTGTTCTGATTCCTGATAGTATTAAGTACATACATGTATCTGTTGGATTTTTGTAATCTGTTGATATAAACGATGAGGAGATTTTATGCCTGCTGGAGTGAGAGATTATTATTTCAGCTCCATTGGGCTTTTTCCTGCTGTAAATATATAAATGTGTCGTTTATTCGTTAACTTATATAATGTCATTGATTTTCATGTATCTCGAAATGTAATCAAACGATTGTTTTTTAGTCACTTATTATGTTAGTTTTAGAATCAAAGATGAGGAGGTTTTATGCCTGCTGGAGAAAGAGGTTTAAAAATTCTCAACTTCAGTGGGCTTTTCCCTGCTCCACATACATGCATACACACATTATTGTATTTTCGTTCAACCCCTACTCCTCTCCACCATCTCCGTTATAAACTCACTAGATTCGCTCGCCGAAATTAACCCGGTCATCTCTTTTTCTTTCTCTCTGTCTTCCACCATGCATTCTTCGATCACTAATTAAATCTACATGCTGATTCTACACCCGTCATTTTCTCTGCCTTCCACCATCTTTTAGGCCACTAATTAGATCTTCATGCCGATTCTAACACAGTTGCTAGCCCACGCTCGTCTACCACCTTCTCCACCAACCCTTGTATACTATTCCCACTTTTTTATTCTCCCTCACTTTTCAATTAAGAGTACTATTACTGCCATGTAAAGCTTGATGTCAGTTATATGGTTATAGATTTAGTTTTAATTGTTAGTTTTAATTGTAAGTGATAAGTCCAAATGCATATGTTGAATCATTGTGATCTGTTGATACAAATAATGAGAAGGTTGTATGCCTGCTGGAGAGAGAGATTACCAAATTTCATCTCCATCGGGATTTTCCCTTGCTCCAAAAATAAACAAATAAATATAAATAAATAAACAATGTTATTCTATAAAAGTACACTTATTACCTTTCCCATATAGAAAGTTTATGAAGTCCTTCCATTTGAATCTAAGTTTGTGGAAATCGGACGAACCATCGATGAGAAAAGTGAAACCAGAAACCAACATAGTCGGAATCGGTTTGTTTAGTTGCCTACTGATAATAACTACCAATTTGTGTAGTTTTGAGACCAGTTTAGGATTTTTTATACGGTTTTGTTTCGACGGTGAACAATATTGAACACACCCTATAGCTCCGGAACCAGAAGTCGGATCCGGATGAAGTTCAGGAATTTCGTATGGGACCGTAAGACCTTTCATTTGAATTTAAGTTTGTCAAAATCCTGTCAGCCATCTCCGAGAAAACCTAGTGATATTATTTGACACACACACACACACACACAGACATTGCACAGCTCGATAAACTGAATCGAATGACATATAAGACAAATTTCAAAATCTCCTATTGAATTTCATCATGCTTTCATAGGGTAAAGTGTGTTTAAGATTGCACACCATCATTTAGAGCAACAATGCAAAAAAGGATAAGATTTTTTTAGATTTAGTTCAAAACTGATTTAATTTGTAGGCTATATTAGCTACTTACTAAACTAACAGCCTTCGGCTATACTGGTTCCAGAAGAACCGGAAATAGTGGCCAAAAACTCTAATTTTTTCAGAGATGATCGATCGATTTCCAGAAACAGTAGACTATATATTGTGCCTCAGAATTTTTTTGAAAAAGGATTGCTTTTCGTTTCTGAAATGACTTGTTTTGTTCGGTAGCACTACTGAGACGGGAATAACAACTTATCAGTACGACCAACTCTGAGTGAGAAGTGAGTTATAAGAAAATTTTACTCTCCGCTGGCCAAAGGCAAAGGTGTAGTGAAGTTCTTCGACGTTGAAATTTGTGTATGCTAATCTAAGAGCAACAAACATAAATCAGAAGAAGGCGTACATTCGATTTGAGGCGTTGTGTTGTGTTTTGCGGAGGCGACTCTTTTGATTTGACGAGCGTCGTCGTCGTCGTCTGGCAACGGAGACAACGCAAAGCGTATCGCGAGGAAGATCCTCCTGTGGAAAACGTCAACTTTAGAAGTGCGTGCAACGAGCAGAACACCGCAGACGTACACCCACAATGATGCTGCTATAAAAAAGGTAAATTTGTAGGGACAGCCCAGGAATAATCTAATCTTATTGAATCTTCATGAAATCATCAAAGATACTATAATGGATAAAAGGAACTAGAGGAAATCATAGAACTTTTAGACGATATAAAGAAAGGAAAGAGTACATGAACTTTTGCCCCTCTTGAGAAAAAAACGATCTAATTCAGGCGCGTATACAGGGGGGGGGGGGGGGTTTAGGGGTTCAAACCCCCCCCCCCCCCCGAAACAAAAAATTATAACCCATGGGAAACATTGTGATATAAATTATATAAATTGTACATGTGTTGATTTATCACCATGTTCTAAAACCCCCCCCCCCCCCCCCCCCCCCGAAAATTTTCTCTGGCTACGCGCCTGATCTAATTAATAATCAAAACTCTGCCAGGAGACGATCCACTAACCAGGGTAAATTATGTAGAAGAAAAAGAACAATTAGGAGTCAATGAAAAAAAGTAATAAGTAGATTTTTTTTTAATTATTTTCTTCATTACAAATGGAAGACCCTTTCTGGAACAATATCGAGTTGTAGGAAAGAATCGACGATTTCCTCCAGGAAGTTATAAACAGCCGAAGACGCAGCTAGCGCCGTAGAAACATTTCATTGTTTTCCTTTCCGTTTTATTTCAGTTTGGTATTGTAGATATTGAATACTATGGAAAAAGGCCAATCAAAAGAAGAAACTAACCAATCCGGTGACACTAATATTCAGATTAGTGAACATATTGAGCGAGTCACCAGGATCGCGAGCTCAAATTGTGGATTATAATCGCAATTTTGACAATTTTACTCCTACTAGAACTACTGATGTTTATCAATAACTAAATGCCTATGACAATAGAGCAACTTCACGAAGAAATAAAAATACCTATAGCTATAAATAACAACTTAAGAAAATCAATTAACAAAAAATTTAAAACAGAAACATTAACGACAAAATTAAATTACGACAACGCGCTATATGTACATCACAAGTAGAAAACAACCTACTAGAAAACGAAGACTCATCATCAAACACAGAAATAACATTTCTTATTAAAGCAGCAAGAAATGCAATTACAGACACTCGTACTACTGTAACCATGAAACTACAAGAACAATTAACTATAACCAAAATATCAACCTAAACGATTCCATTCTACATTCCTAACTACAAAACAATCCATTCACAGCAAGACGAAATAGGAACACAAGTCAATAAAATGCTGAACGACAAAATTATAGAACTCTCTGTGTCACCCTACAATAGCCCCATCCTTCTAGTACCGAAAAAATCAAACGAAACAACAAGAAAATGGAGACTTGTAGTAGATTTTAGACAACTAAACAAAAATACTACTGGCAGACAAATTTCCTTTACCAAGAATTGATACAAGTTTGGATCAGCTTGGTAGAGCAAAATACTTTTCGACACTAGATTTAATGTCAGGTTTTCGCCAAATACCTTTAGAAAATAACTCAAGAAAATTTACCGTCTTTTCAACGCAAAGCAGACACTACAAATTCACACGTTTCCCTTTCGGACTAAATATTAGCCCAAACAGTTTGCCATGCACAGTGGTTTGAATTGACAAAAATGTGAACTTAATTCTCTAGCAGCTAAACCGTTGATCCGATATACACAGTTTCTTTGGAGAACTCATTCACGAAAGTATACTTTCGTGATTTGATCACCATAAAAAATGTACAAAGCCTACTACGATAAAAGTTCATTTCAACAACTTTTTTCCCTTAGGAGATAGAAAAATAATGTATCTACAAAGTTTTAGAACTTCTAATGAGAAAAAACTTTGCCGAAGAAGCTAATGGTCTAACGCATATAGTTTCGGATATATGAAGCATTTTTATTTGAAACCACTTAAAATCAATTTTTTGTACAACACTTTTTCGCAATTATTTTCAGTGTCTACTATGTTCGAGACAATTACTAAAAACGTAATGTTACACATTTTTGTTGAAGACTGTGCACGGTTTGGCCGACAACACGACCAGACACTCCGAAGAAAAATCAGAATAAAAAGTGTTCGTGAGCGATTTACCACCAGTTACCATAAATATAGCGACCCCTTGAAAATGACAAAAACTAACTATTCGAGCAACACTGTTTAACTTTTTATGAACTAGTTACCAAGGAGCACCATAATAAATAAACAAACAGTTTGAAATTGTTGTGGAATAATTCCACATTTCATTATTAAAATCTTTTACAAAAAATTACTGATGACGTGTCTGGATCGATAGCTTCCGTTCGAAAAGCTGTTTCTACACTAGAACAAGCAACGACACAGATCCGCAACGTCGTGTGTCAAAAGTTTGATGATGCAATCAAAAAAGATAATTTGGCATCGGTAGAACGATTCTTCAAAATTTTTCCTTTACTTGGAATGCACGATCAGGGAACACATCTGGTGGTGGATCGGTTGATAAACTGAATGCGAAAGACATTGATGCCGTCATTGGTGGAATAACAATAATTCATTCGAGGGCTGAATTGTATATAAAATTTGTCAAACGCCGGCACTTTAAAGTTCGATCCAGCAAGAGCAATTACAAACTAGTGACGTTGAACAGGCACGTTCAAAGTTTTTGACAACCTTAAACAATGCTGATATGTCCACCAAATCTATGGAAACACTGTGGTCGCCTGGAGCGAGTTATCAAAAAGTCTACATTCAATCGGCTTGGTGGACTATTTTGAAACCAGGAAGCTCGAGCAAAACTTAAAACGAGGAATGTAATTCTGGGAACGTTATGAAAGTGATAAATGCTTAGTTAGATGAATATATTCCCTCTGAAGATAACACACGAGAAGTTTTTTATTGCCTTAAACAACCGAAATCAAATTTTTGGTAGTGAATAATTTGCGTTGCCGGTACGGTACGCCACTACGAATTACATATTCGTTATGAGACAAGTACTCCAGAAGTGTCGAGAATACAACGCGCCATTGACTTCAAAGCGGCATACGACACAATCGCTATGGAAGATTATGCACGAATGCGGATTTCAGTATAATTTGACGTGATTGGTCGAAGCAACGATGGGTAGAGTAATGTGCTACGTCGAAGTATCTGGGACGCTCTCGAGTCGTCTCAAGTCTCAGAGAGTGCTACGGCAAGGTTTTGGATTCTTTTGTCTCTTGTTCAATATTGCTTCGAAGAGCGAAGATCAACACGATCTTCCGAAAGTACGTACAGCTCTTTGGCTTCGCTGACGATGTTGATATTGTGACACGTAACTTTGAGAAGATTATGGAAAGAAACATCGAACTGATAGCCGAAGCTAGAGATATCTGACTGGCTATAAAAAGATACAAATTTTAAAAAAATGAGCAAAAATGATTCAAAACTCTCTGAAAGAATAAGTTTAATACCTGCCAGCGGGCCAAATGGTTTCGTTTCAAGTGAGAATCTCTTGTTTTTGTTTACATTCCATATGTAGTTACCAAGGCTACTGGTAACTGTTTTTCAAAATCAATAACTTATCAACTTGTGTTGCCAGTTCCAACATTTTTTCAAGCAAATCCGTTTTGACATTACCAATTACTGAGGGGTAGTTAAATTTGCGATACAGTTTTGATAGTCGAGTGGCATGTCGTGTCGTCGGTTTGGCCTTTTCTCTAAAAGGTTATTTAACATTTAAACTTTTATATACACTAACTTTAACTATTAATAGGAAGCAGGGTCGCAGACCAAAAGGTACATACATATACTTTTTGGAAAGTTTAAATCAAGTTATATAAAGATAAGATGTGCGTAACGTGGCCCTTTTAAATTGTGTAAATAAGACAACAAAATATAGAGTGCTTTTTTGACAATTTTCTTAGGAAAAAAGTACATCAATAAAATTGTTTATCTTCATATCACGCGTTATTTGTGATATCGACCGATAAGTTACCTTAAGGTAAAAACTTTTGCAAGAAATTGCAGTTTTAACACCAGACGAAAAAGAAGACTTTTCATTATAGCTTACTATTATGACTTACTCTCAGCGAATACCGAGTTTTTCGGAATTCCTCTTCAAAGTGAATGGTGATAGGTGTCTTATAGACCGTTATCACAAAAAAATCGCGAGACATTGCCGACTTCAGTAGAAAATGGCAACAGATTAGTTACAAATTTCCTAGCACCAAACAATCTTTTTTTTTGTTAATTATGATTCTTTATTTTTAGGTTGATATCAGAGTGAGCGCGGAACGCGATGCGGAGCGAAGCGATTCAATGCAATGCACTGTTTTCGCATCGCATTCACTTTGACAGGTTTGCTTTGATCAAATGTAACTAGCTCGCACGCGTACCTCGACGCTTCGTGTTACGCTTTCACTCTGGCAGCCACCTTAGTCTGTGCACGTTTTTATACTCGAGCTCAGGCATTTCTCTTTTAAAAAAATGTCTAGCCTCAAAATTTACATAATTTGATTTGATAACTTACCATGTAACGTTGAACCACTCACGCATGTTATTGTAATATTATCATCGACCAAATGCTCCAGCATTTGTATTATCAACCAACTCAATATTTCTTTCTGTGTATGGCTTAATTCATAAAAACGTATTTCGTAGAACGACATGATTTTACAAAAAGGACTCAGCCTTTCAAGCAGGTTACACTTACACATTTCTACACATAAAAAGTTAATCTCAGAAGACTTAAATTTAACGATATTTTTGGGTGTACTGGTAATGGTGTAAGATATCATCCTTGAAATGAATTGGAATTAAAAGAACGGATAAGGAATATTCTATTAAAAGAATAAGTAAAACTTGTCGAAATTTAATGACCACGTTAACATGCTTCTTTAGTTTGATCAATTGCATACAAGAATGCATCATGAAATTATATACAATCATTACACCATTGCATCAAAGCTACACTAACGACCGATTCCAATGTATTAACATTTCCTACAAAGCTCTTTTTGGTAAAAGAAAATTAGTCGTTTTAGTAAAAAAAAGTGTTGAAATGAATGCTCTATTTTTATACCTGAACTGCAATTTCTTGCAAAAGGTAACTCGGTCGATATCACAAATAACGCGTGATATGAAGATAAAAAACTTTATTAATGTACGTTTTACCTAAGAAAATGGTCAAAAAAGCACTCTACATTTTGTTCTCTCATCCACTCAATTTAAAAAGGCCACGCTACACACTTCGTAACTATATATTACTTGATTTAAACTTTCCAAAAAGTATATGTATGTGCCTTTTGGTCTACGACCCTGCTTCCTATTAGTAGTTAAAGTTAGTGTATATAAAAGTTTAAATGTTGAATAACTTTTTAGGGAAAAAGCCAAACCGTGCACAGCGTTCAACAAAAATGTGTAATTTTACGTTTTTAGTAATTGTCTCGAACATAGTAGACACTGAAAGTAATTACGAAAACAGTTATGTACAAAAAATTAATTTTAAGTGGTTTCAAAAGAAAATGCTTCATATATCCGAAACTATATGCGTTAGACCTTTAGCTTCTTCGGCAAAATTTTTTCTCGTTAGAAGTTGTAAAACTTTGTAGAAGACATCATTTTTCTATCTCTTAAGAGAAAAAAGTTGTTGAAATAAACTTTTATCGTAGTAGGCTTAACGGTTTAACAGCTATAGAATTAAGTACACGTTTAGTCGATTCAAACCACTGTGCCATGGCTGGACTTACAACAAAACATGCATTCGTTTACATTGACGATATAATATTAGTAGGATGTTCCATCCAAAACCATTTAAAAAATTTAACAAAAGTTTTTGAAAGAATCAGAAAATACAACCTAAAATTCAACCCAAACAAATGTAAATTTTTTAATACCGAAGTGACATATCCAGGACACAAAATTGCAGATAAAGGAATACTACCTGACAGTACAAAATATGACGCCATCAGCAACTACCCGATACCGAAAAATAGTGACGACACACTAGACGATTTGTAGCTGCAATTATTACCGTAAATTCGTACCAAATTTCGCAACGATAGCACACCCTCTCAATCAACTCCTTAAACAAAACAAACAGTTCGCTTGGACTAATGAATGCCAAACCGCTTTTAACACATGAAAACTATACTTAATGTCACCTAAACTACTTCAATATCCAGACTTCGCACTACCCTTCATACTAACAACCGACGCTTCAGACGTAGGTTGCGGAGCTGTACTTTCTCAAATCAGAAACGGAAACGACTTACCTATAGCTTTTGCGAACAAAAGCTTCACCACGGGCGAAAAGAACAAATCAACAATGCTATAGGAACGAAAAGGAATACACTGGGGAATAAATTATTTTAAGTCTTACTTATACGTGAGAGAATTTACGGTCAAGACAGACCACCGACTTCTAGTATATCTATTTAACATGATAAATCCTACTTCTAAGCTAACAAGAATGAGATTATATTTAAAAGAATTCGATTTCGACATAGAATATATTACTGGAAAAAGCAACGCTACGGCAGATGCCTTATCCAGAATTACCCATAAATATGTTCAATACTTTAGTACAACAAACGAATAAAAACATACAAATAAAAATATATCATCCACCCAAGTTCATCAGTGAACCTGGAAAGATACAGAAATTTTTAAACAATTATTACGAAACCCCTACGGGAGGACATGTAGGACAGCATCATACAAAGCAAAGTCTTGGCATTACATTCCTTTAGTGGAATTTGGCCTTTTTGTTTCAACAGACTTCACAGTCGCTTCTTAGTGTACAGAATCATTGCATGGCTAGTACTATGGATCCTACTGACACTAAGAATCCTTCCAGGTCGGGGCTCGAACATACGACAACTGGCTTGTAAGACCACCGTCCTATACGTTGAACCGCCAACCCGGGTCTGCATCATCATCTGTATCTCAAAATAAGAGAATATAATAATTTCAAAGATATGAAAGGAGATATTTCGCGATTCATAAAGGCCTGTGAGTCATGTAAAAGAAATAAAACTTTCAACACACACTAAAGGAAAACAAGTAATAACCAACACACCGTCAAATCCATTCGAAATAATTTCAATAGACACAATAGGTCCATTACCCAAATCCAACAATAACAATCGCTATGCAATTAAAATAGAATATGAACTAAGCTAGTAGTACTTAGCAGTACTTGAGAAAGTATACAAATACTTACAAATCAAACAAAATTTCGCAACAGCTTATCATCCACAGACTATTGGGTCATTGAAGAGAAATCATAGATGCCTCAACGAGCAGTGATGGCCCAGCACACGAACCAGTTCTCATACAGCCCGTGTGGTGTGCTTTCTCAAAAACACGCACACGAAGTCTGAAGCATACGCCCGTGTGCGTGTTGCTACTAGATCGAGAGTCGTGTGTTTCGTAGAACCAGCTCGCGATTCAACTGATGTGCTGTCTCATCTGCTGGTTCATGAGCTGGAATGGGGGGCTAGCTCGTGAGCTGACTCATGCGCTGGCTCATGTGCTGACTTGACTATCCGCTCTTTATTTTTATTCAATAATATAATATAATTTTTAAGCACACCGTGTCCGCTCTTGTCTTGTCTCTTGTCAGTAGGTAGACTACACAAATAGCACACGCTCATGAGTCTGGTTTGAAAAAGCACAGGACACGAGCTTAATAGGCACACACAGAAGGTATAGAGAAGCTCGTGTGCTGAGTTCGGACATCACTGTAAACGAGTATCTGCGATCCTTCGTCAATGAACATCAATCTGACTAGGATGACTGGTTACCATATTACGCATTTACCTACAACACTACACCAATTTACACCATACGAATTCGTTTTTTTTATTAAAGCCAAATTATCGCAAAAAATTACCCAAAAACAAAGACCACCGATTACAATTTTTACTGAAATACAAATTGGAAAAATCTAACGCAATAACAAAACAAAGATTAAATAAAAGTAAAAACTCCACATGCAACTCAAATATCCATATAAACCCACTACAAATACCAATGGGCGAAATAGTGTATTTACAAAACGAAAATAGGAAGAAACTTGATTCATTTTATATTGCACCGTACACCATAATAAAATTTTTAGATGTAAATTGCGAAATCGAAAACAACATAACAAAACAGCGAATGATAGTACTCAAAAACAAAAACTTGTACAAGCTTTAAAAAAATTATATATATTTTTATGACACACATACAAACCCAATTGAACCACATTTACAGTAGATTATATACAGCAGATGCACAGCACACTACAACATACACTATCCATACACTATTCCGGAAGAACCAGAAATTATATCTTATTCCTTTTGATTTCGGATTATTGTATTCAAATCATCATTTAAATTGATGATATAAAACGCATATTTTTCAATTACTACTATCGAACGATCACTTCACTTCAATTCCACGTTTTCAAACTCCACAAATCCACGTTTTTTACTTGTGCCATTAATAAAGAAAGTAACCGAATTCTTCCGGAATTCATCATGCCAGTGTTAAAACCATCATTAATAAGTTTGGAGAACATCATTCTTTGAATGAGCTACCAGGAAGAGGCAGAAAACCTACTTCTTCCAACCCGAAACTGGACCAGAAAGTGGTATCTCTAATCATGAAGAACAAATCAATGTCAATACGTGATTTGGCCGCAAAACAGCAACGAGTGTCGGAATGATCCAGCGTATCACGAGGTGAAATCACCTGAAGACCTACAAGAAGCAGAAACTCTCGAAACAAAGTGTAGAACGGAAGAAGCGAGCAGCAAAAACGGCCCGGAAATTGTATTCGCGTCTTTTGCAGTGTCCGGATGCATGCGTTTTGATGGACGATGAGACTTATGTAAAAAAGGACTCTAAAACCCTTACAAGTCCTCAATACTTTATTGTCATCGTTGGGGAGGATGTGAGCGATGCGGAAAAGGTACTGGTATGGCAAGCACTATGTTCCTGTGGTTTGAAGTCAACAATTTTGTACACTACCGGAACTATTAATGAAGAAATCGATCGATCTGAGTGTCTCCAGAGTGGATTGATGCCTTTATATAAGAAGCATAGTACACCTCCACTGTTTTGGCCGGATTTAGCGTGGGCTCACTATGAAAAAAAACATTCTCAATTGGCTTGCGGAGAAGGGTAGAAATATCGTTGAAAAAATATCAAATGCCCTCAGCTACGACCCATCGAACGTTACTGGGCAATCGTGAAGAGGGTCTTCAAGACCCCTGCAAGGCATCTGGGAACATGCAGGAGTTCAAAAAAATTTGGGCTCATGCGTTCAAAACTTGCGATGCAACACTTGTCCGGAACTTGACGAAGAGCGTTCGACCAAAGTTTGAAAATTCGTGAAGGAATAACTTAAATTTCATCCAGTTTTCATTATGCTCAAGTTTATCCTCGTACAATAAAGAATCAATTTTTAGTTTGAATAAAACATCGTTTTGCCTTTGTAATATGAGCATTCAACGCTAAATCTCCTCACACATTTCAGACCATAAATCTCTTCACACATTCCAGTCCATGTAATATGAATACTCGAGACTAAATCTTTCTCACATCCCAGACCACACGCAATTGACAAAATTCAGTAAAAACACCATTCCACGAAAACCTAGAAACCTACATAAAACAAATACATTACCTATACGAAGGCAACTAAAATATCAACACTTGCACCTCACGCTGACCCAAAGAAAGGAACGACGTTGACATAAATTTCGACTGCAAAGAAACAAGGAAGCATCAAGTTATAAATGGTTATATCATCGTCGAACAGCAGCATAAACATGACCTACTGTGTCACTTCCTCTTTTCTTGACACCCCTCATGCCTACAATTGAATACCAACCGGCACGACCTCGAATAACAGTAACTCACGAACGCACACTAACTCAAACCGACACTCACGAGAATAACCCAACCTGCTATCGCCCGCTCCTCTCCGTATCGCACCCGCTCACTCTCATCAAAAAGCTTATTTCCCCTCTTACTCCCCAAGTATACAATGGCCGACTCGATACAACTAGTCCCATTGGTTAAACCCGGCTTACACTGCGCATTCTAACTTCTCCCCAAGATTCTCACCAATTGTAAAAACTAATTAGTTAGACTAGGAGAGGATAGGATATATAAGTTAACAACTGATAAAAATAAAGACATTCTGAATCGCAACTTAAAACGTATAAATATCTTGTTTCATGTTTCATTGTAAACCTTTTTCTATAGAAAGGTATTAGAATTGGTGGAAAACCCGATTTTCGAACGGAGCCTCGGAGACAGTGTTATATACCATTTAACCAGACCCTGTCAGCTTGGAGCGATCTCAATCTTCAGTTCAGCAACGCCATCGCACGGCGTCTCATTCAACATGTCATGTCAATTGTATGGGTGCGCAGTGCTGCTATTTTGGCGCGTACGAATTTGACGTTTCTCTCCCCTACTTCTATGTACGTGATTCGATGCGGACTCGCCTGAGGGCGCCATGGGCGCAAAAAAGGATGTTGTCAAAAATTTGTTCGGGAAATGTGAGAGCTGGATATCTTGTTAATATGATGTCTTTGATTCAACGCAGTTCGACGAGATCGGAAAATGTCTTTGTGTGTATGTGTGTGTGCACTATTCGAAGATATTTATACGCGCTTAATTTTCTCAGAGAGAGTTCCCATCATCACATTTATAACACAAATATCAAACCGTGAGAGCCTTCCGATTCGTTGGCTCATTTGTATATATTGGGATTTTATGGTACACTTAATATTTTATTTGTTTTGATGTAATCAGCTAACACCATGATCTCTCGTGTATTTAAATTAATAGCGAGAGGACAGTTTACAGCAGATATGAATTATAGCAGTTAAATGGGAGTTACAATGTATACTTTGTCCCGGGTTGGCGGTTCAATGCATAGGGCGCTGGTCTTACAAACCAGTTGTCGTATGTTCGAGCCCCGACTTGGAAGGATTCGTAGTGTCAGTAGAATCGTAGCACTAGCCATGCAATGGTTCTGTACACTCTGAATCGGCTGCGAAGTCTGTTGAACCTTATTCAATTTCAGATTTTTCAATATTATATGGGTATACGCCACTTTCATATGTTACTCCTCTCAATATCAACGGTATACGCTACGATCATATTTTACTCCTGAACAATTGACGTTTCTTGACAGGTGATAAAATGGGTGAAATTGGCTCAATCACCGGTGATAGTGAAAGTGATCACCTTCGTTGATTTCAAACAATCTGGTGATCACCTCTTTATCACCAGGAGGTTATTGTCACTTATAACCTTACATGATTCCACCCCTGTTTACCCTGTAGTTCCGAAACCGAAAGTAGTATACACAACGAATTATGGACGCTCTATTTCGATTAAACCAATTAAACGAAATCTAACAAATGAAACGAACCTGCGTTCCTGTTACTTCTGCATATGTAAGTCAAGCTAAATAGCATGACTCAGCAGCATAAAACTTGTAGTAAGATTTTGCAGTGTCCGGATGCATGCTTTTTGATGGACGATGAGACTTATGTAAAAAAGGACTCAAAAACCCTTACAAGTCCACAATACTTTACTGTCATCGTTGGGGAGGATGTGAGCGATGCGGAAAAGGTACTGGTATGGCAAGCACTATGTTCCTGTGGTTTGAAGTCAACAATTTTGTACACTACCGGAACTATTAATGAAGAAATCGATCGATCTGAGTGTCTCCAGAGTGGATTGATGCCTTTATATAAGAAGCATAGTACACCTCCACTGTTTTGACCGGATTTAGCGTGGGCTCACTATGAAAAAAAAACATTCTCAATTGGCTTGCGGAGAAGGGTAGAAATTTCGTTGAAAAAATATCAATTGCCCTCAGCTACGACCCATCGAACGTTACTGGGCAATCGTGAAGAGGGTCTTCAAGACGACTGGTAAGGCATCTGGGAACATGCAGGAGTTCAAAAAAATTTGGGCTCATGCGTTCAAAACTTGCGATGCAACACTTGTCCGAAACTTGACGAAGAGCGTTCGACCAAAGTTCGGAAATTCGTGAAGGAATAACTTAAATTTCATCCAGTTTTCATTATGCTCAAGTTTAACCTCGTACAATAAAGAATCAATTTTTAGTTTGAATAAAACATCGTTTTGCCTTTGTAATATGAGCATTCAACGCTAAATCTCAAGACTAAATCTTTCTCACATCCCAGACCACACGCACTTGACAAAATTCAGTAAAAACACCATTCCACGAAAACCTAGAAACCTACATAAAACAAATACATTACCTACACGAAGGCAACTAAAATAACAACACTTGCACCTCACGCTGACACAAAGAAAGGAACGACGTTGACATAAATTTCGACTGCAAATAAACAAGGAAGCATCAAGTTACAAATGGTTATATCATCGTCAAACAACAAAATAAACATGACCTACTGTGTCACTTCCCCTTTTCTTGACACCCCTCATGCCCACAATTGAATACCAACCGGCACGACCTAGAATAACAGTAACTCACGAACGCACACTAACTCAAATCGACACTTACGAGAATAACCCAACCTGCTATCGCCCGCTCCTCTCCGTATCACACTCGCTCACTCTCATCAAAAAGCTTATTTCCCCTCTTACTCCCCAAGTCTACAATGGCCGACTCGATACAACTAGTCCCATTGGTTAATCCCGGCTTACACTGCGCATTCTAACTCCTCGCCAGGATAGGATATATAAGTTAACAACTGATAAAAATAAAGACATTCTGAATCGCCTTAAAACAGCGATGTTTTATTGTAAACCTTTTTCTATAGAAAGGTATTAGAATTGCTGGAAAACCCGATTTTCGAACGGAACCTCGGAGACCCATAGTGTTATATACCATGCAACGCAGTTCGACGAGATCGGAAAATGTCTTTGTGTGTGAGTGAACTTTTCGAAGACATTTATACGCGCTAAATTTTCTCAGAGATGGCTCAATTTTCTCAGAGAGAGTTCCCATCATCACATTTATAACACAAATATCAAACCGATAGAGCCTGCCGATTCGTTAGCTCATTTGTATATATTGGGATTTTATGGTACGCTTAATATCTGGTTTGTTTTGATGTAATCAGCTAACACCATGATCTCTCGTGTATTTAAATTAATAGCGAGAGGACAGTTTACAGCAGATATGAATTATAGCAGTTAAATGGGAGTTACAATGTATACTTTGTCCCGGGTTGACGGTTCAATGCATAGAGCGCTGGTCTTACAAACCAGTTGTCGTATGCTCGAGCCCCGACCTGGAAGGATTCGTAGTGTCAGTAGAATCGTAGCACTAGCCATGCAATGGTTCTGTACACTCTGAATCGGCTGCGAAGTCTGTTGAAACAGAAGGTCAAATTCCACTACAGGAATGTAATTCCAAGGCTTTGCTTATGTATACTTTTCGCGTTGGAAGTAAAGGTAGCTCGAAAAGCTCGTAATTCCAAGTGCTAACACAGTAGATTTCCGACGTTCCATTATGTACTACGAAAAAGTCAGAGTAGATTTCATGAATGTTAAAAAATCAAAATATGCGGTTGCCGAGTATATGGAAGAAATGAGCATGATGACCTGGCTCTTGATGCCCATTTCTCATGCTTTTCCGTTTTGCTTATCTGGTTTTTTTCTTTTAACAATTGTCTTTTTAAATTATGGTTTCGAAATGAGTGACAATGTTGACATTTGAATCTGCTCTACTCAAGACACACTTTAATCGAAATGATAACAATGTAATAAATCTTGCGCTCCACCAGGCGGTGAGTGAGGTCATTTTAGAAAGTACCGGGTAGGAACCAGATTTTTTTAAATTATTGTAGGCACATACATGTCTTTATTATTTATCTTTGATGAGCCCAAGTTAGTGTCACAAATTATTCAATAAAAAGATATAAAATGTTTTTATTAGACTGTTTTGAAGAAAGAGAAAGGTATTATCATACCACTAGATGGATTAAGAAGGGTTTTCATCATAATTTGATAGAAAAATTTGTGGATTACACATTTTCGATACACTGATGTTCGATTTTATCAAAATTCATCGATTGAAAATCAAGTAATTTGTGAAATAACGTGATGACTCTGCTAATGATATGACTATCGGTACAATGCCCCTTATGATGAATAGATTATTGACATTTTTTATAGCTTAATAGGAGCCCCGTGAATATTTACTTTGTTTTCTGACTCAGATTTAGATAGTTCTCCATCTTAAAACATTCAAGAGTAATTGTTCAGTTAGAAGATTCTATTAATCGTACACTGGAAATCTAGTTTGCCGTCGTTTATATCAGATCTCAAAACTATCATCTTGATTAGGATTGACAAAAATGATTGGTTTTCGATAGTTTGTACGACAGGCAAAATATGAACGATCGGCAGTATGAAATAATCCAAATGTCAGATAATATTGGATGAACAAAAACACTTGTTGGAATGACTACATTGTATCACATACGAAATCGGTAAGAAAATTCCTTTCAATTAAAAATGCCAAAGAGTAGTTTAGTACTTTACCGTAGCCTGTTCAAAATACAACGTCATAACTTTCAGTATAAGTGTCACTCTATTTTCACGCCATTGTGACAGGCTGTGTATGTCAAAACACTACATTCATAATGTTCTTTTAATTAATTTTTTAGCAAGCAAGCTATCACTAGGAAAAATAGCGGAAAAAAGTTCAAATATAAAAACAATTTTAGTATAACAATATGCGTTTTATTGAAAAAAAACTTGTATTACAACATGAATCGAGTTAATGAAAATGATTGGAAATTCTACGAATAAAATTTCAGATTTTTCAATATTATATGGGTATACGCCACTTTCATATGTTACTCCTCTCAATATCAACGGTATACGCTACGATCATATTTTACTCCTGAACAATTGACGTTTCTTGACAGGTGATAAAAGGGGCGAAATTGGCTCAATCACCGGTGATAGTGAAAGTGATCACCTTCGTTGATTTCAAACAATCTGGTGATCACCTCTCTATCACCAGGAGGTTATTGTTACTTATAACCTTACATGATTCCACCCCTGTATATCCGAAAAACCTATTTTAATGCACCTAGTGGTGTAATGATGCCTTTCTCATATTACTCGCTACATCATAAATATAACCGTGAAATTCGCAAAAACAACTGTTTATTAAATAGAAATAGGAAAATTTGCTCGGACCTAATCTCACAATCTCTATAAATCCTGTTTACCCTGTAGTTCCGAAACCGAAAGTAGTATACACAACAAATTAAGGACGTTCTATTTCGATTAAACCAATTAAACGAAATCTAACAAATGAAACGAACCTGCGTTCCCGTTACTTCTACATATGTAAGTCAAGCTAAATAGCATGACTCAGCAGTATAAAACTTGTAGTAAGATTATTAACATCACTACACAACGCGTACGTAATAGAACAAAGCACACCTGTTTTTTTCTTAATAACGAAGGAATATGAGTTAAAATTAAATAATTAGGATTTAAATTGGGTATTCAGGAACAAGTGGTGACTTTTCAGCCCTATTATATATACGATTTGGTTGCTACCATGAGGACATCATTTGCTTCCGCAATTCTGAGATTTTTGTGTAGGGAAAATTCTAAACCTACTTTTATTGTGTAATGGGGAAAAGTAACTTATATACTAACTTACTAACTTATACAGAGAGCGAATCGATTCAATTGAAGGTTGCATCGATTTTTGTCGGAATTTGCTTAAAATATTATGTGACATTACATCTAATGGTTCTATATTTGTGAGTCTGTGTAACTCATTTGTACTAAACCAGGGAGGACGCTTCAAAATCATTTTCAGAATTTTATTCTGAATCCTTTGAAGCGTTTTCTTCCTGGCGGAACAACAACTTGACCAAATTGGTACTGCATAAAGCATGGCTGGTCTGAAAATTTGTTTATAAATTAACAATTTGTTTTTTAGACAGAGCTTAGAAATTTTGTTTATAAGAGGATATAAACATTTATTATATTTATTACACTTTGCCTGGATTCCTTCAATGTGATCCTTGAAAGTGAGTTTTTTGTCATACGTTAATGCCCCGTTTACACTTCTGCGGGCTGCCAGCATGCTGGTGTCAGTGTACTGCCCTCTTAGGAAAAAACGTTCAACGGTGGTCCTTCGTTGGTCTAATACTTTGGATCATTGGACCACAGTTGAACGTTTTTTCCTAAGAGGGCTGATCGCGCAAAAGAGTAAATCTATGTTTAATTTCTTTTTGTAAATCCTTAACTATGTTTTTCATAGCAGGATCACGAGAACGTTGATATTGTCGTCGACGAACATTCTTCAACCGAATAAGCAGTTGAAGATTGTCATCGATGATAGGAGAATTTAATTTAATTATCAATTGCTGTGTCGATGTCCGCAGAATTTTCTAAAATAGTTTCATGATCCACATGATTTTCTATGTGAGATCTGCAATCCAACCAATTAGCTCTATGATAGTTGAATATAGAACTAATTGGATTAATTAAAGCTTCGTTGGAAAGTCTTAATATTACAGGAAGATGATCTGAGTCATAATCAGCATGTGTAATCGTTTCAATACAAATGTGACTGATTTGTTAGAACCAGATCAATTGTAGACGGGTTTTTCACAGAAGAGAAACAAGTCGGATTACTGGGATGAAGAACTGTGAAGTAACCAGCTGAGAGTTGATTATGAAGTATTTTACCATTACTGTTATTTTGCCTACAATTCCACTGGACATGCTAAGCATTTTAGTCCCCTATCACGAAAAATTTCGGTCGATATCTTGTGAGTTTTTGCAAATCGCCTTTAAAGAAATTTAATTGTTCGCCGGTGCATTGGAATGGCAAATATGCTCCAGCGATGAAATAAATTCCATGAATGGTTTCAACCTCGATTCCCAAGCTTTCAATAACTTTAGTATTGAAAGAAGGTAAAATTCGATGTTTAATTTGCCGTTGGACAAAAATGGCAACTCCACCACCAATTCCAGTAAACCTGTCAAATCGATGAACCACATAATGTGGGTTACTTTTCAATTTGACATTTGGTATAAGAAAATTTTCTCTCACAATGGCGATTCCCAAGCTTTCAATAACTTTAGTATTGAAAGAAGGTAAAATTCGATGTTTAATTTGCCGTTGGACAAAAATGGCAACTCCACCACCAATTCCAGTAAACCTGTCAAATCGATGAACCACATAATGTGGGTTACTTTTCAATTTGACATTTGGTATAAGAAAATTTTCTCTCACAATGGCAATATGAATTTTGTGAACTTTGAGAAAATTATAAAATTCATCTTCACTCGATTTCAAAGATCGAGCATTTAAAATATTCAAATACTAATTTAACATCACTGTTAAATTTAAAATTCATTATAATATTATTTGCAAATTGCCATGCGATTTGAAATGCTTCAAAAAGTGATGAAGTCGAATTCATTCGGATGATCATTTGATAAAGTTGATCTTGTAGGTAGATCATTTTATTTTCAGTTATATCGCCTAAATCAACTTCATTTAAAGAAGCGAATGACATTGAAGGAATATTTGTAGGTAGACTGCCATTAGAAGAAGATGATATGGCCGATCTACCTATTAATAAATTGTTTTCGTTAGAAGATGAACTGCAAGGCAGTCCTGTGTTTTGATTATTTACATTAGAGATTTCTACCTGTTATATTGGAATAACTGACATTAGAAGAAGATGATGACGAGGTCGATCTACCTATCAATAAATTGTTTTCGTTAGAAAACGAATTATAAGGCGTACCTGTTTTGCCTTTCTCTATAGAAAGGTATTAGAATTGCTGGAAAAACCGACTTTCGAACGGAGCCTCGGAGACCCATAGTGTTATATACCATTCGACTCAGTTCGTCGAGATCGGAAAATGTCTGTGTGTGTGTGTGTGTGTATGTGTGTGTGTATGTGTGTGTGTATGTGTGTGCACTTTTCGAAGATATTTGAACGCGCTCAATTTTCTCAGAGATGGCTGAACCGATTTGAACAAACTTGGGCTCGTTTGAAAGCTACTGTCGGGCCATTGATCAAGTTCGAAGATCAAATGGCTGTGATTTTTGGTTCCGGAGATATGATTCTATAAGTGACGTAACCGACAAAACACGTTGATTTTTACCGCTCTTGTATATATAAGGGTGCCAAAATTTTGGGATCAACTCTATTTTCGTAAAGTTCTAGTGCTCAAAAGTTTAAGCACCTCGAAAAAAGCCTTCATGCAAAATTTGACCTAAATTGGACATGCTTAAGGGGTGCTGCCCGGTGGTAAAGGTTTGACAATTATCGATCTTGAAAAAGCACCATAGGGGGGAGTACATGAAATTTCCAAAATAAAAAATTTTTTTTGATGCCAAAACTCTTAAAACTGCATTAAACATCGAAATTTAGTGTTATCCCGAAAAAATTTTTTTTTGAAAAAATCAACTTTCTGGGACTTACAAAAATTTTCATATTTTTTCTAAGTCCCAAAAAGTCGACTTTTTCAAAAAAATTTTTTTTCGAGATGACACTAAATCTCGACGTTTCATGCAATTCTAAGCCTTTTGGCATCAAAAATTTTTTTTCGATTTCGAAAATTTCATGTACTCCCCCCTATGGTGATTTTTCAAGATATATGAAAATTCCACTAAGTGGACTAAGAAGGGTTTTTGCCTTTCTCTATAGAAAGGTATTAGAATTGCTGGAAAAATCGACTTTCGAACGGAGCCTCGGAGACCCATAGTGTTATATACCATTCGACTCAGTTCGTCGAGATCGGAAAATGTCTGTGTGTGTGTGTGTGTGTGTGTGTGTGTGTGTGTGTGTGTGTGTGTGTGTGTGTGTGTATGTGTGTGTGTGTATGTATGTGCACTTTTCGAAGATATTTGAACGCGCTCAATTTTCTCAGAGATGGCTGAACCGATTTGAACAAACTCGGGCTCGTTTGAAAGCTACTGTCGGGCCATTGATCAAGTTCGAAGATCAAATGGCTGTGACTTTTGGTTCCGGAGATATGATGGTATAAGTGACGTACCCGACAAAAATCGTGCTATTTGAACGCGCTCAATTTTCTCAGAGATGGCTGAACCGATTTTAACAAACTTGGGCTCGTTTGAAAGCTACTGTCGGGCTATTGATCAAGTTTGAATATCAAATGGTTGTGAGTTTTGGTTCCGGAGATATGATCGTATAAGTGACGTAACCGACAAAAAGCGTTGTATTTGAACGCGCTCAATTTTCTCAGAGATGGCTGATCCGATTTTAACAAACTTGGGCTCGTTTGAAAGCTACTGTCGGGCCGTTGATCAAGTTCGAAGATCAAATGGTTGTGACTTTTGTTTCCAGATATATGATGGTATAAGTGACGTAACCGACAAAACACGTTGATTTTTACCGCTCTTATATATATAAGGGTGCCAAAATTTTGGGATCAACTCTATTTTCGTAAAGTTCTAGTGCTTAAAAGTTTAAGCACCTCGAAAAAAGTCTTCATGCAAAATTTGACCTAAATCGGACATGCTTAAGGGGTGCTGCCCGGTGGTAAAGGTTTGACAATTTTCGACCTTGAAAAAGCACCATAGGGGGGAGTACATGAAATTTCCAAAATCGACATTTTCTTTGATGCCGAAACTCTTAAAACTGCATGAAACATCGAAATTTAGTGTTATCTCGAAAAAAAATTTTTTTGAAGAAATCAACTTTCTGGGACTTAGAAAAATTTTCATATTTTTTCTAAGTCCCAAAAAGTCGACTTTTTCAAAAAAAATTTTTTTCGAGATGACACTAAATCTCGACGTTTCATGCAATTCTAAGCCTTTTGGCATCAAATTTTTTTTTTCCATTTCGAAAATTTCATGTACTCCCCCCTATGGTGATTTTTCAAGATATATGAAAATTCCACTAAGTGGACTAAGAAGGCTTTTTTGTTTAGATTAGCATCACTGTTCTCATACAAATAGGCAACGCAAATGTCAAGCACTAGTTTGGAAAAATGGTGCTGCCTGTGTGACATAAACACTGAAGCATGCTTTTGTGAACTACTTGAAACAATCTGAATAAATTGGTGTCAAAATTAGTATCCGAAATTATTTAATAAAAGTATGAAATATATTTTCATGAGACTGTTATAAAAGAAGAGAAAGGCATTATCACACCACTAGGTGGATTAAGAAGAGGTTTTTTGTTATAAAATTGAAGAAATAAGTGCCTTAGAAATATTAGGCGTGGCATTTTTTTATTTTCAGGTATGTTCTGTAAATTTGAAGTCATTGATTTGACTTGTTGTCTAAGCAAACGAGCGTTTAAAATTTTTTCCCTAACAGGACATTTCAAATAATTAGATTTATGATTTCCATCACAATTTGAACATGAAAATTTATCATTGGTTTCATTCATTGGACAAACGTCTTTCGAATGCGATTTACCACAATTCAAAAACCGTATATCCGTTTATCAGTGGTTTCATTTATTCGACAAACGTCTTTCGAATGCGATTTACCACAATTCAAACACCGTATATCCATATGACAATTTTTGGTTCCATGGCCGAAGCCTTGGCAACGACAACATTGCGTTAAGTTTGCAATACGATTATGCTGTTTATAATGTTCCCAATGAATTTTAATTAGGGAAATGAAACGTACTTTTTCTAAAGTTTTCAAATTGTTTACATCACTTCGATTGAAGTGTATTAGGTAAAGTTCATGGGAAATTCCAGAGCGTGGTTTAGAAGTACCATTCGCTCTTTTTTCGTAAGTATTACTTGGGAAGGGGGAAAACCAAGCAATTCTTTTAGTTCATTAGTTCATTAGTACTTTGATCATTTGATAAGCCTTTCAAGACAGCCTTGAAGGGTCTGTCTGATTTTATATCATATGAATAAAATTTATGAAGTTTCTCGGACAAATATCGAATAAGACGTTCGTAATCTTCCAATCCATCAATCAAAACTCGACATTCTCTTCTTCGTCCGATTTGAAATGAGACTTTTACTTCCGGGAGAAAAGTAGAAAGCTCAATCCGGAATGCTTTGAAGTCGGAAATCATCACCGTCACTGGTGGCATAGATTGATGTTTCTTCCCAGAACGACAAGCGTCCATTTTGGGAATTTTTGAAGATTTTTCTTCTATGTCGCTACAATCGGATTCAGGAAGAATCTCGTAAATATTGTTCGACGGCATAGAATCAACGGAAGGGAAATCCGTCCGTTGTCTTTTATTTTTACATTCAGATTCTATAAGATCGTGAATGTTATTAGAAAAATTATGAATAACGGATTGTGATCTATTCCGTATTGAAGAATTTTTAGCCTTAGGCTTGTTGCGGTTGGACGCAGGCATTTTTGAAATGAATGAAAATTTAAATTAAATTAACTAGGCTAAAATAGTCTTCGATTAGACTCCTAGTTTGGAAAAGTCTTGATAAAGACTGTTTAGTTCGAAGAATAGTTCTTTGAATAGTTAGCTTAAAAAAAGGCTGATTAATTTCTTAGTCACTCTAATATCACTCTTTGTATCACTTAGTCACTCTAATATCACTCTTTGTATCACTTAGTCACTCAAATATCACTCTTTGTATAGCCTTGGGAAAGGCTGACTAATTGATAGTCTTTAAAAAGACTGTTAGTGATTCAGGTAGCCTTGAAAAAGACTGAAGCCTTGAATCAATGAAACTCTAGGTAGCCAGAAAAAATTTCCAGGAGCCAAGAGCTATATGCGTGCGGTGCGAACGACTGTTCAACACCGACTGAAGCACGTCTTGTTCGTTTTGTGTTTTCTTCTTCTTTCGGTGTTGTACATATTGTCACTCTACATGGCTATTTGAAAATTTTGACACTCATCGCCCTGTAACTGCGGAGCCGGAACTCGGATCCGGATGAAATTTCACAGTAGCTTTAAAGACAGTATGAACTTTAATTCATTCAAATCAAGATTTGTGGAAATCGGTTCAAGCATCGCAGAGAAATCGAAGTGAATTTAGTTTTAGGAGTTTTTCTTCTCCACTTTCGGTGCAATCGGAACAGGAAAAGAGGGGACCAGTAGTGCCGAATTAAGTTTTCATGCCCACAAACTAACAAGAATGTATCAGACTAGAAGAATGTATCAGACAGTTTTATGGGATTTGTACCTGTTTTTAACCATCGTTCGAGGAAAAATACTAATAAAATTGGTAATTTTCCGCTTATAACGCTTTAGTTCCGGAACTGGAAGTCGGATCCAGATGAAATGTTCTACAAATTTTCAGAAAGCGGGTAGTCTTCAACGGGTGGTCGGCAGTGGCTGGTTGGATCTTGTACGCTGGGTTGAACTGGCACGACGTTGGTACGCATCAATGGTGGTCGCATCTTTTCGTTTGTGTGGGTCCGCGGGAAACACCCCCGACTACGAAGAGCCGGCTGATGGCCCGCATGATCATCGCCTTGAGCAGTTCTCCGTGGTGGTGAATTTTGTGGAAGAGAAGGAAAAAAATAGAGAGAAGTTTATGTTGTTGAAGAAGGTGGTAAGGAAGCGAAACTACATAGGTCAGCGATAAGATCTAATTAGTTGACATCGAGATGGTGAAGAGACGAGGAAGAGGTAGCTAAAATTAGTGACAGCAGAAAGATCTTGTTAGTTTTTCGACGGAGCTTGTGGACCGACGACAGTTGGGGAGGTTCGAGCGAATGTTAGGGTCGAGGTTGAAGGAGGATGTTATTCTTAGACATGGTTGAAACATCATCGGGGAAAAGGAGCAGACTTTCTACTATTAGTTTATTTTGCTACAAAGCAAAAACTCGTTTTTCTTTTATTTAGTTAACTTAAATTTCCACCTGGAATGGAATGGAATATTGTTGTGGAACCCTTCAGCAGATCAGACTTGTAAGTTAATGTTCTTTATGAATTGATATAAGAGCAGCATATAGCGAAGGTCTCGATGGGCCAACACGTTTCGTACTGGAACCCTGGGTGACATACCTCGGGCCCGAAGGGAGTCAATTAGCTGTGATCTGGCGCCATAATACTCGGTACATACCCAGACAACATGTTCAATGTCGTGATAACCCTTATCGCATGTGCAGAGACCACTCTCCACAAGCCCGATACGCCGGAGGTGCGCATCTAAGGTGTTATGATTAGACATGAGCCGGGACATCACACGAATGAGATCCCGACCCACATTCATCCCTCTGAACCACGGTTTCGTCGATACCTTCGGGATAATGGAGTGTAACCATCGTCCCAGTTCCCCATTAATCCATGAAGTTTGCAACTTTCGAGCGTCCTTTGACGAGATACACTGAAAAATTCGTTGAAGCAAATTGGTCTTTCGTAAATTTCACCTTCTAATGCGCCCACCTTAGCCGACGCGTCTGCCTCATCATTGCCTGGAATGGAACATTGTGATGGGACCCAGACTAAGGATATTAAATAAGACCGACCAGATAAAGTTCTCAAGTGTTCCCGTATTTTCCCCAGAAAATATGGGGGATGCTTTCCTGGCTTCATTGTCCGAAGAGGCTCTATTGAACTTAGGCTGTCCGTGACAATGAAGTAATGGTCTTTGGGCAAGGTTTCAATGATCTCAAGGGTATACTGAATAGCAGCTAATTCTGCGACGTAAACTGAAGTCGGATCATTGAGTTTGTACGAAACGGTGATGTTATTATTGAAGAGACCGAAGCCTGTGGACCCGTTGAGATTTGATCCATCAGTGTAAAACATCTTTTCACAGTCGACTGTTCTAAATTTATTATGAAATGCGTATGTGGTCCGAAATTCCACGAACCTCTTCTCTCATGGATGTGTCGAAAAACACCGCAGAATCAGAAGTATCCGAAAAATGAACACGACTGGGAACGTACAATGAAGGATTATTATTCTGAGCCATGTAATCAAAACACAAGCACATAATACGGGTTTGAATTAAGCTCGACAAGCCTTTCGAAGTTTTCAATCACTATAGGATTCAAGATGTCGCATCGGATAAGCAATCGATATGAGAGATCCCAGAATCGATATTTCAGCGGTAAGACACCCGCAAGCACTTCGAGACTCATCGTATGAGTTGACTGCATACAACCTAAGGCAATACAACGATACTGTATTCATTCCAGCTTAATGAAATGCGTATTCGCGGCGGAGCGAAAGCAGAAACACCCATATTCCATTACGGACAATATCATTGTTTGGTACAGCCTAATCATATATCCTTGGTGGGCATCCCACAAAGCTCCGATAATTGTACGAAGAAAGTTGATTCTCTGCATCCCCAGGTGCCTTTAGAGACGAACCAGACCCCGAGATATTTAAATGTGAAGACCTGAGCTATGTTTTCACCCTCTAGTTGAAGCTGTAGTTGTGCTGGTTCTCGCTTCATTGAAAATACAACCAGCTCAGTTTTCTCAGTAGAGAACTCGATACCCATTTGAAGAGCCCATGTTGACAAGTTATCGAGGGTATCTTGTAATGGTCCTTTGAGATCGGCAGCTTTGGACCCTATAATAGACACACCACAACTTGTCGTCGACAAGTTGTCTTAGCGTGCAAGATGTATTGATACATTCATTAATGTTGTTTACTTAAAAATGGTATAAAAGAGGGCTTAAGCATGAGCCCTGAGGAAGACCCATGTAACTGAATCATATTGTCGACAAATACAAAAAGTTATTCAAAATTGGTGAAAGACTATGCTGATGCAACTTCTCATATAGGATGTTTATTGAAACTGAGTCAAAAGCCCCCTTGATGTCAAAGAAAACTGATGCCATTTGTTCTTTACGAGCAAATGTCATTTCAATTTCTGTTGAGAGCAACGCAAGACAATCGCTCGTTCCTTTGCCCCTGCGGAAACCAAATTGTGTATCTGAATGAAAACCATTAGTCTCGACCCAATTGTCTAGACGAAACAGAATCGTTTTTTTGAACAATTTCCGGATACAGGAAATCACAGCAATCGGTTGATACGAATTGTGATCGGAGGCTGGTTTTCCTTGTTTTATGAATGGCGATAACTTTTAGCAGAGTCAGGCAAATTTTTCAACAAGTTGAATTTGATTTTGTCTAAACCCGGAGCTTTATTGTTACACGACAAGAGCGCAAGTGAGAACTCTACCATCGAAAAAGGTGTTTCGTTTCCGTTTGATGAAGCAATGCGCATGATCGTCTGTTCCGGAACAGAGTCAGGACATACTTTTTTAGCGAAATCGAATATCCAGCAGTTAGAATATTCCTCGCTTTCGTTCATGGTGTTTTTGTTGCGCATTCGTCGGGCTGTATTCCAAAGAGTGCTCATCGATGTTTCTTTTGTTAATCCGTCAACAAACCGTCGCCAGTAACCTAGTTTCTTTGCTTTAACTAAGTTCTTCATGTGTTTATCTAGTGTCGCGTAAATGCGATAATTATCAGGTGTTCCATATTTTCTGAACTTTTTGAATGCTAAAAATTTTTTCGCGTTCAGTGTTGAGCACTTTTTGTCCCACCACGGGTCGAATGTTAGTATTCGCGCCGGGTACACGTTTCGTCTGAGCTTGAATCGCGGAATGGAGAATCAAGCCAGTCAAAAACGTGTGCTCTTTCACCGGAGAAAGTTCTTGTGTTGTTTTGAGTTTCTCAGACATCGAATTAGCGTATTTTTTCTAATCAATATTTCGTGTGAGCTCATACTAAACATTGATTGTCGTAATCCACAGGTGAATGTAGATGGAAGCAATGAAAAGGTCTTTGCATTTAATTCTGACCCGACATGCGACAACTTCAATACCTGGTGTCGATGGAAGGTTAATTCGAAAGAAGGAATAGCACTTTTTGATCCCCAAAAGTACTCCTCCGTAAGGATCATCTCGATCCACGCGAATTATGTTAAAATCGTGGAAGTTGAGGGTTACATTTGAGGTCAGCCAGGTTTCACACAGAGCAAATGCGTTGCATTTCAAACTATTTAAAAGAACTTTGAAGGAATCAATTTTCGGGACGATGCTTCTGCTATTCCACTGTAATACAGTGATTGCATACTTAACCTCGTTCGATGTATTAGCCATCGAAGGATACATTATTTGAAAGGAGGGGCCATTTTGCAGTCAACTGCTTCAAAAATGTTTTAACTGTTGGCATAAATGTCATCAACAGACTCTTGAGAGGATCAGTGACATTGAAGGTTCTAAGAATCCAGTCCACAATGTTAGAGAATTTCAGTATTCCAGCACTTGATTGGTTTTCAGTTTGTATTTTAGGGGTACTCGGGGTTTTTTGTGTACCGGAAAGTGTAGGAAACTCTTGATCTGATCCTAAGTTCGCTAGACCAGGAGCCTTTTGCTTCGGGTTTTGGGAAGCACTTCGACTATTTGTAATTTTTTTGGTCCCCGCAATGGATATCCTTGGGCTTTTACAAGGTAGTTTAAGTGATGGGATCGTCCTTCTTTTCCTAGAACTGCTAGGCATAGTAAAGGATTATCCCTCTTGAAGATCATCGGAATCATTCTCTTCTGTAGGCAAACAATCAAAGAGATTAATCAATTCGACAGGTGACATAGTATTCTTCAGCATCTCTGCGAAAGTTCGTTTGGAACGTTCTTTAAGAGATTGCTTCAATTTTTCTCCACGCAGTTTGTACGCGGGACATAAATTCAATTCATGTCGGTTTTCTCCACAGTAGACACTTTGAAACTTCTTTGCCACATGATTCGTCTGCATGTTCCCTTCCACATTTAATGCATCTTTGCTTATTGCTTATGACCCAGCTGCTTGCAATTGGTACAATTCAAGCAAACCTTTCCCAGAAGGACGTAATTGGGAAGAGCAGATCCAGCGAAAGTCACCCGAAATGAGTCTGATGAAGAATAAGTTTTTGTCTTATCTTCTGCAGAAGGTCTTCGCAGGTCAAACTCGCCTCAGTAACCACGTCTCCACTTTCCGAGCTGGTATGTAAACGCGGTAATTCCTCGTAAAAGCATCATAGCGAATGATCTGATTTGCCTGCTCGAGGGTTTTCACGACAACTTTCAACTTTTTCGCTCGAACTTTTGCTATCTGGATAACGTCCGAGTAGTACTTAGCCAGCTCACTTGATATTTGCATTTGATATGATTTTTTGGACCGGAAGTATACTACATAGGGGTTATCAGGGGAAGATAAATTATCCAGGAGCTCTATACCATCCATTTTTATAGAGAGATTATCATTTGAGGGAGGACACCCTCCGCCCTCGTTCATAGTAAAGTAAACAAACGCTTTATTGGGATATGTTGAGATAAACGGGTAGAATGATAAAAAACAAAACACTAGGATTATTTAGGTAGACACCACTACTCCAGTTCAAGGTCAGCCAGATGATTGTCTCTGCTGCTAGTGTGCGGAATCTTCGCACGGGAATAATCACTAGCACCGCAAACAAAAGGCTAACCCTCTTGGATGCACAATAGAATAGCGGCAGTTTTTGATGATAGGCACCGTCTGATCACTATTATACTAGTCTGGTAAACTATCGAATGTGTGAGAAAAAAACCTTTAGCAAGGAAAAACACACACGGCACTGCTTAAGAGCACGAAATAACGTCCGATCGATCGGAGAGATGCGGTACGAATGATCACGCTCTTATGTAACAGACTGTTTTAACGATGAGCCTGATCAACTCACCGTTTATACAACGGAAAACTCTACCAAAGCAAGAAAATTACTAAAAATAAGATGTTTTTTTTCTCGAAAACAATCATATTACTATCGAAAGCTATCAAGGATTACAGAATCAAAATAATTGAAATGGTACCAAGGGAAATGATTAAAATACTCATTGCACCTCCACGCACAGAAAAATTTACAGATAATAAAGTGCAAACCACCAAAGTTTATCAGTAATTTACGCAAAATACAAGAAATTTTAAAAAATTATCATGAAACCCAAACAGTAGATCATACAAGACAACACAGATTGTACCTAAAATTATGAGAAATATATACGTGGAAATATATGAAAACTTTAATTGCCATAAGACCTGTGAAAAAAAAAACAAAATAAACAAACACACCAAAGAAAAACTACAAATTACGAACACAGCCTCTAAACCATTTGAGGTCGTAGCCATTAATACAGTCGGACTATTACCTAGAATGATTCATAACAACAGATACGCTGTAAGCATACAGTGTGAACTTACAAAGCACGTTGTGCATATACCGACAAACGAAGCTAATGTGGTAGCTAAAGCATCAGTAGAAAATTTTATTCTTACCTATGGTAAATTCTTAGAACTAAAAATTGATAGAGGAACTGAATATAAACATGAGGTTCTAGAACAAATTTGCAATCTACTAAAAATTAAACAAACATTCTCAACTGCCTATCATCCTCAGAAAATTGGTTCATTGGAAAGAAATCACAGATGCCTCAATGAATTTCTGCGATCCTTTATCAACGAACATCAATCTAACTGGAACGATTGTCTACAGTACTACGCATTTGATACAACACAACACTATACTCAGATCATGGGTATACGCCTTACGAGCTAGTGTTCGGCGTAAAAGCAAAATTACCACAGGAATCATATCCAGACAAAAGCAAACCAATATATAACTTTAACTTGTACATTAAAGAATTATAACACCGACTGCACAAATCACACGAAACTTCAAACAAACATCTGATACAACAAAAATAAATTAGAATGTCGACAACAGATCATTTGTCCAACCCAATAGGAATATATTTGAACGACATTGTGTACCTACAAAACGATAACAGACGCAAATTAGTCCCATTTTATTTAGGTCCATTCAAAATAACACAACTACAAGACATAAATTGCGAGATACAAAATTTACAATCAAAAGAAAAAACCGTGGTGCACAAAAATAGACTAATTAAAGCATAAAATTCATAGATTTGTAAACACAACTCTGTAGTATTAAGTCTAGCTCACTGAGCCTAATTCCCACGTTAAACAAAAAAAAAACAACAGAAAAATAAAAAAAATCAATGCTGTGAAAGTAGGTGATGTTTTACTCAGCTCAGCTCAGTAATATACATTAGAATTTTAATATCCCTAGAACCCGAACGGCAAAACATGAATGCTTCCCTTTCAGTACACCATTCTTCCGAAAGAGGGATGATGTAATATGAATATCTATTCTACACTAACTTTTTCAAGCAATCAAGTCAAAATATAGAAAAACTTACAATGATAATAACAATAATATCTTATGTTTATTATTATTATTATTTTATTATCATAACTTGAAAATATGTTGGAGAAGCCAAATGAATGAAAAACTTAACAGAAAAGATGATTTTCTGTTAAGTTTTTCATTCAATCGTTAATAAATCGTTATCAGAAGTATGTTCCAGCTAAGTAAACAAACCGCTATAATCAATAACTATTTGCAAAAATATATACCAGACATGATAGAAAAATTTAACCTAAAAATAATACGTCGGCTTCCAATCAAACCCGGATTTTGAATCCCGTTCACTCCAAACACTTTTTAAACAAATGTGGATTTTTATCGGTGTTAAGAAATTCTGTCATTTCCCAACATTCTGTATTTTTCAGGAGAAATAAAGTATAGATTAATCTGTGAATGTATTAGTGACGGCGCAAACTTTTCAACTTCCATTTGGATGAATCTGATGCTTTTGGTATGAAATCGAGAAAATTAAACTAATACTTAATGATAATCTATGGAACTAAAAACTGCCTTGAATTGACACGAACAACAGGATCTGCATTTAGACAAAACTGAGATGGCCCTTGGCGTGTACAATCGGTAAACTCCTCCAAAATGTGACAAAGAATTCATAGTGATTACCAATTGGATTCCAAAGATGAAACAATCCATTTCGGGCGGAATCAGTAGTTGAATTTGGAACTCACAATGAATTCCAATACAGCGCTCCCATGACGACTAGCAACTTCCACTGGTGCTTTCGCTGCGTGTCTGGCGGCGACTGTTCTTCGGATCGCTTCATTCATATTCGAATCTATTGGTAGTAAGATTACATAAATCCTCCAGCTTTCAAAATACGAGAAAGGCAAACACGCGTCATGTGTTTTCCTCTTTGATACTCATTGATATGAAACATTTCAGAAAAGTTTAATTCTGAATTATTTGAGATTATTTCACACAACTGAAAATTGTATCATAAAATTGTGATAATATTTCCGAAGGCATCTAGCAAAAATTATGTAAAGTCAAAGCAAAGTCTTGGCATTAAATTCCTGTGGTGGAATTTGGCCTTTCTGTTTCAACAGACTTCGCAGCCGATTCTTTGTGTACAGAATCATTGCATGGCTAGTACTATGGATCCTACTGACACTAAGAATCCAAAAATTATATTGATACGTTAAATACAACAAGAGACATTCACGATCAAGGACTTATCACTCTCTCAGAGGGTAAATTTTGAAAAGGCGCCCCATAGTAAAGTAAGTCGTATTTACGACAAAAAATGTTTCGAGGATTGGATCAAGCGGTGACATTAGTGTGTTGCAGTCGATAGGGAGTACTTTGAAGAGGACAATATCGATTTTGATTAATAAACTTGTATTTTTCATTTTCTGAATGAATTCCGGGAACTTTTTGATCAATGTAGTACTGTACCTCGAAAATCACTTTTTTAACGAGTTATCAATTAAGAGCTTAAAATTGAACCGCTCTGTAGTGGAACGAAAAACTAACTTCTGCCCAAATTTTGTAAAAATTATGGCAAAAATATGCACTCAATTTTCTCGGAAATGGTTTACTGATTTTCACAAACTAAGACTCAATAGTTTTCTGAAAATTTTTAGAACATTTCATTCAGATTCCGGTTCCGGAACTAAAGCGTTATAAGTGGAACATTTTCAAATTCATGAGCAAACGATGGTCAAAAACCCAAAAACCATTACAATTCTCGTAAAACTTACTAATAAATGCTTCTAGTTTGAGTAAATACGTAAAACTTACTAATAAATGCTTGTTTGTTTGGGGGCATATAAACTTAATTCGGCACTACTGGTCACTCATTTTCGTGTTCCAGATGTAATATATTCAATTTCTCAGTGATGCTTGAACCGATTTTCATTTCATCCGGGTTCGACATCCGATTCCGCAATTACAGGGCGATGACACAACATAACAATAGTACGCACCGGTACCTGCTGTCACGCATGAAGAAAATCGATTACGAACGATGCGTGCTGTGTTCAATTTTGTACATGCTTTGATGAAAACGACACAGTTAGGAAAGTCTGCTACTGGTGTGTGATTTTGGTAAACTATGGTACTGCGGTTGATAAGTTGATAAAAATCATTGTTATTTTACGATAAGTGCGACCGAAAGAATAAAAGAATGTTAACGAATAGAAATTTATTTGAAAAACTATACATACATCAAAATTTCAAGCTTCGCGTTGTATATGGCATTTTTATAGTCGTGGTGCAGTAATATTGTGCCACAGATGTAGTGATGTCAATGAAAACAGTAAATAATACCAACATACACACTGTTATGAACATTATTTACAATAATATACATATATATACATATATATATATATATATATATATATATATATATATATATATATATATATATATATATATATATATATATATATATATATATATATATATATATATATATATATATATATATATATATATATATATATTTATATGTATATATATATATATATATATATATATATATATATATATATATATATATATATATATATATATATATATATATATATATATATATATATATATATATATATATATATATATATATATATATTTATATATATATATATATTTATATATATATATATATATATATATATATATATATATATATATATATATATATATATATACATATATATATATATATATATATATATATATATATATATATATATATATATATATATATATATATATATATATATATATATATATATAACATAACTTTATTTTTTAAACATGCAATAAAATACAAACGGTTCATCCGATTTCAAAATTAATTTTCTCATATTAAAGTACAATGCTACCGGTTAATTGTGAAATATAATTTCATTCAAATGACTGCCTCGACTGGCCTTGCGGTCGGTCCAGTTTTTTTAGTACATTTTCGATTGCATGCAGTTTTATTTCAGCTATGGCTGCACGAATGTTGTTCTTCAAGGCTTTAATTGCCTCTGGCTTGTCCACATAACACTAAGCTCCGACAGCCCCCCAAAGCTAATAGTCTCACGGCGTCAAATCACAGCTCCGAGGCGGCCAAAAGACATTTCGACTGATAATTCGATCTTCGAAGACTGTGCGCAGAAGATCGATCGTAGCGTTGGCTGTGTGGCACAGAGCACCGTCTTGTTGGAATCAAATGGTGTCCAAGTATTCCTCTTATAGTAACGGGAAGAACCAATCGCTAATCATGGCGCGGTAGCGCTAGTCATTGACCGTGGCGTCGACTCCTGCCTAATTTTCGAAGAAAAATGGCCCTATGATGTCGCCCGACCAAAATCCGCATCAAACCGTCACTCTCTGAGGATGCATCGGCTTCTCCATGATAACGTGCGGGTTTTTCGTCCCCCAGATGCGACAATTTTGCTTATTAACATACCTGCCGAGATGAAAATGTGCCTCATCCGAGATTTTGTGGCAAAAATCGGCGTCTTCTTCAAGCTGATCGCAAGCCCAGTTAGCACTATTTTCACGAGTTCCTGAAGCGTATACACTACCATTCTCGTTCAGCGGAAGGATAAAAAGAAGTTTCTGTCTAATCAGAAGTGACATTAAGGTTACCAATGTCTAAATAACCGCTAGTTCAAAAAACTGTTGAATGGTGGAACACACACACACACACACACATATATATATATATATATATATATATATATATATATATATATATATATATATATATATATATATATATATATATATATATATATATATATATATATATATATATATATATATATATATATATATATATATATAGATAAACACGCAACTGTTTCACCGAACCATAGCTGACATCGAAGAAACACGAATAGTCAGTATTATCACCGACTTGCGACGGCCACAAGGAGAAACCGGACGACAGAGGAAACCCATCTTTGTTACCAAGTACAAGACTAGCGGTTTTAGGCAAGGCTCGTCCATGTATCGAACATTCACGCAATCAGTTATAATCTAGACTCCAATGAAAACATTTGGTTTTTAAAAAACCTTTTCTATTGAATATAAAACTTCACGAACGAATATAGTGAATTTGTTTTCAAAAACCGGTTAAATTCGCGAACCTAAAAGTTCCACCCGCGAGTGATAACAGTAATAAATCACTATAACCCAGGTAAGCAGCGTAACTTTATGGCAAGCTATCGCATATAATCTCACTTTAGATAAACCAGCTTTGTATAACAGAAGCAAACGGTGTAGTCATAACAGCAAACACCTGTTTTAATCCACCTAGTGGTGTAATGATGCCTTTATCATATTACTCATAACTTCAAAAATATTACTGTGAATAGAAATAGGAAAGTTTGTTCGGACCTAATCTAACAAACTCTACAAATCCTGTTTACCCCGTTGTTCCGGGACCGGAAGTAGTATCCACAATAAGTTTAGGAATTCCGTATGAAACTGTAAGACTTTTCTTTGAACTTATAATTTTGTGAAAATCGATTTGGCCATATTGAAGGAAAGTGAGTGAGACCCTTTTGCAGTTTTGAATCACCATTTCCAATTCTTCCGAAACCAATTCAGATGACCGGCGAAACAATTCAGATGACCGGCATAGCCGAAGTTTGTCTGTTTGCCAGCATCAAATATGACCTAAAAATTGGAACTGTTTTGAACCTAGTTCAACCTAGACTTACTATCTCCTGTTCAATTTCGATTCAATTAAACGAAATCTAACAAACGAAGCGAACCTGCGTTTCTGTTACTTATGCATATGTAAGTCAAGCTAAACAGCATGAATCAGCAGCATAAAACATGTAGTATGATTACTATTTTTATTATTATTATTATTGACCTCACTACACCACCTTACGGTATTACCAAATACAAATTATAATACGGAATACTTCGACAAATTTTCAAGGACACATTTTGCATCGTGCGGTACACTGTCATGATACACTGTTATAGTGACATATGACAATGTACGAGTTTTCTATAAAACTAGCCACACTGAAGGATAAGTACAAGTTCACCATAGTTACTGTTTATTATAGTGAAAAATAAATAAACAAACAGTTTTTATCTGACAATCAAGATCATAAGCGAAATGTAAGTTAAACAATAATCTAGAATGGTTAAGCAACCATGAATATACTACTAGCTGTATTGATATTTGTAGATTCGTAGGTGTTTGTGTTCATTTTCCATCTTTTGTGCTAGTACCGGTGATATTTAGACTGATTGTTGCAGTTTAATACAGCAACGATAAACATAAACAAACAAGTTTGTTTGGCACCGTAGCAACTAGCATAAAGTGTTGCCAGAAACGATCTGCTTCCACATTTTCAAACTATCGCAATGAAAGGGAGTAATTTGCTAGGCTTACTTGTTCAGGCTGTGAACCAAACATTGGCGGTTCGTTTGTATGGGACTTAGGGGTATTATTATTTGTATTTGGTATTACTACACTACCGGATGTGAAAACTTGTGAAAACTTCATATTTTTGCCTTTCTCATATAGAAAGGTTATGCAATCACTTGAAATACCGACTAGTGAAAAGTGTCATATAACATTCGACTCAGTTCGTCGAGCTGAGCAATATCTGTGTGTGTGTGTGTGTGTGTGTGTGTGTGTGTGTGTGTTCGATACCGAACGCATAATGCAGAGAAAAAATCACTCATGTCTTGTCTTTTCCCAAAATTATTGTTTTGTCATACATTCCCGTTCCCATATTCCCCACTGAACTCAAATTTAATCCAATAGCTTGTATCTCTTCCCTAAAATTCACACGCATTGATCATGTCCATTCATGTCCGCACAGGAAAGTCTCCCCATCAGGCGCGTAGCCAGAGAAAATTTTCGGGGGGGGTTTTAGAACATGGTGATAAATCAACACATGTACAATTTATATCACAATGTTTCCCATGGGTTATAATTTTTTGATTCGGGGGGGGTTTGAACCCCTAAAACCCCCCCCCTGTATACGCGCCTGCTCCCCATGCAAGCATTCTCTGCTAACACGCAATTCGTGTTGTTGTATTGAAAGGGGGTGGGGCTTAATCCTTGCTGAATGAATGCACACGTCGAACTGAAAAATAGTATATAAGAAATCGTTTCACGCACTAAAATTCATTATTGTTGTATCCATTGTACAATAAACATCGCGAAATAAAATTAAAGAATTAAATCTGGAATTTCTTTTCTGCCACCGAAAGAACACCATTTGAGGTTTGGTATCCGCTGTTTGAGTGAGGATTCCGACTGCTGCTGCTGTTGAGCCTGTCGCCATCGAGTATAGTTCGTTTCAGCGTTGCAAGTCGCTATCGAACTTCGTCCATCCGTTCTGGAGCACCGCCGAGAGAACCATAAAAATTTGTCTATCGATCCGATCCTCAATCAGACCTTACCCAAGGTAATCTGTTGTGGACACCGGTTTGAACTGTACGGACAATTTTAGTTCTCTGGTGTGTTGGTGTTAGCCGTAACGGAATTAGATTGCCCCCTGAAGAGATTTGTTCCTGTGCCATTATCCCTACATGGTACGCCGTACATTGTTTTGGTCCTTCGAACCGGATACCAGCATCGGTAGCTTTGCGATTGCAGCTGGAGTAATTTTATCCTGCTCTGGTGGAGAAGTGAAATCCGTAAACATTTTGACCAGATTTGAGTCGTTTGCGTTCGAAAGTATAGTCCGCGCGAGAGACTAGTGAACAAGTGGAAACACGTCCGAACAAGTTTCGACAAGGCAGTTAATGGTGAACACCCAAGTGATTGAACATTTAAGACAATAGTGTTTGTGCTTGATTGAACTAAATAAGTGATTGTTTGAATTGAACTGATGTCGTTAATGTACACACCGCAAAAAAGTGATAAAATGGTCGAGTTAAAAATACTCGTGCATTTTCGTGGTCAAACCAAGGCAAAAGTGACCAGAATCCGTAAAACCGTCGAAGAAGTGTCGGGTGCTGGAGCTGTGCAGTTTACATTAGCTCAGTTAAAAGTGTATTTAACAAATTTAGAAGCCCATTATCAAGAGTATTTAAATTTACACCATCAAATTATCGGAATATCACTGAAAAGTCTGATGATAATGATGCCACGTATCTGCAATTTGAATCACTGCATACTGAAACTGCAACTATGGTGGAAGCACTCATTCAATCGTCGATCCCGCAACCCATCTTACCAACAGGATCTGCAGTTCTTTCTTCAAGTGTGTATCAACCGCAGATTGTAGTCCAACAGCAACCGCTTCCGATTCCCATTCCTTCGTCCGATGGGAAACCGGAAAATTGGCCGATATTTCAGCAGGTGTTTTCGGACATCATATCAAAATCCAGAGACTCTGATGCCGTCAAATTGCATCACCTCGAGAGGGCAATTTCTGGCGGTTCCGCTGCCAAACTCATCGATCCAAAAACGCTTAGAGAAGGAAATTTCGCCCACGCTTGGGAGCTACTGCTGGACGTATACGAAGATGAAAGGAATGCAGTGGACTCTCACATCCATGGATTACTGAGACTTAAACGCATGCATAAGGAATGCTCCAAGGAAATGAGGTAGCTTTTAAACGAAACAACTCGTCACGTCGAAGGTTTGAGGCTGCTGAAACAGGATCTACAAGGCGTTTCTGAACGTTTTGTCGTCGTCGTTCTATCTGATGCTTTCGACACCGAGACATGGAAACAGTGGGATGCAACCATTCCTCATAAGCAGATTCCCAAGTATGAAGACGCTGTTCAATTTTTGAAGAAGCGATGTTCTTTGCTTGAACGTTGCGAATCCAGCCATCCTAAGCCAACATCAGCCAAGGATATTAGTCAGAAAATTACTTCAAAACTACACCCAGCGAAATCATTTGCTACGATTGCGCTCGTTTCTAATAGTAGTGCTACTTGTAAGATTTGTAGTGCGAGCCATCCCAATTATAAAAGCGATAAGTTTCTTGCTTTGACGGTACCCCAACGTAGAGTTAAGGTAAGAGAACTGAATCTATGTTTCAATTGTTTGAGGAAAGGCCATATTTCCTCGAAATGTACGTCCAACATAACTTGCCAGGAGTGTCAAAATAGACACAACACATTGCTACATGAGCCCAAGATAACAAAGCCCAATATAAATCCCGCCGTAAACGATCCAAAATCTGTTACTGATAACTTGAAATCTGATAATCCAAAACCAAAATCAGGAGATTGTCAAGTGGTCATTAGTTCTCAATCATCTCCCCAACCCGTAGATCAATCGTCTTTTTCCAATTCAATTCACAAGGTTCGTCGATCGGATAGCACTATTCTACTAACGGCCATGGTTGACGTCTTGGACAGCCATGGAAATCCCCATCCCTGCCGTGCTTTCCTCGATTGTGGTTCCCAATCAAATTTGGTTTCCCGTTCCCTTGTTGAGTACTTGGAAATAGACCAGGTACCAACTCATGTTGAAGTATTTGGTGCCACCGGCAAAAGATCGTTGTTGAATAAAAATGCAACACTTAGGTTCCATTCCCGTTGTTCTGATTATCATGCTCAAATAGAATGTTTGGTCACCGATGTGGTGACTGGTCCCCTTCCCGGTCAAAAATTAGACTATCGGTCTTGGAATATTCCTTCCGGTTTATCCACAGACTAACAGACAGGACACTCAAATTAGATTCTTCAATCATTTTAACGGTCATTTCGAATATTCCTTTATTTGGGATAGTACTCACATGTGTCATGATGGCGCCACGTTACCCTATCAAAAACATCTTGTCTGTCATCTAGACTGTGTTTATTTTTTCAGTTACCAACCGAGTTGCCATTCATACAGTATTACCTGTAATGTATTGATTTGTATACGCCCATGCGTATTTCATGCAGGTTACAGATTTATTACATATCGCCAAAACTATATACAGAATTGTGCCTACTTCTCATCCTCCAACTCAATACAAAATCGAACCCGTTTTGTTACAATATTTATTTACTTCTGGTCTGCCGCCACTTAATTTCGGGTGAAAATTACCAACACAATTAAAAATCTATATGAACAACGTTGAGAAAAATTTATGTTTACCTTCCAATATCGCTAAAAAAGTTAAATATATTATAAACGTAATCCAATAATTTATTGTGACGAATATTTTGATGAAATCAGGCATCCCTGCAAGCAGCTGATCGGTGTTGACAAACGAGGGAAAACCAACTAGTAAAAAACTTTTACATAACACAAGGGGTATACAGATAGTAAATAGTTCGCACAGTACAATATAGGTGGAACTAGTGCATCACGAAAAAATTATTTTTATAAGAATTTACTCATAGTGTCATGTCTGTTAGTCTGTGATTTATCTCTTGCCGACCCAGCTTTCCATTCCCCAGGAGAAGTTAGCCTATTAATTGGAATTAAGTTGTTTTTCCATTTAATGCTCCCCGGCAGATAACACTCGGTAAAAATTTACCAATTCTTAAGGAAACCCGCTTGGGATGGGTTGTTGCTGGTGGTGCTGAAGATCTGCATGAAAATCAGCATTGTTATACAGCTAATCTCAAACAACTTTCGGTAAGCATCGAAAAATTTGCTGCTGTGTCCAAAGAAGAGCAAGAATGTGAGCAAATTTTTCGTTCAACCACAATTCGTAACCACGATGGTACCTATACTGTTCATCTGCTACTTAAAGAAGCCGTTAGCGAATTACAAAATAATCGCTCATTAGCTCTTAAACGTTTCCATATTCTTGAGCATCGTTTCAAGAAAAATCCCGATTTGAAAAAGGCTTATACAGATTTCATTAATGAATACAAATTGTTATCCCATTGCAAACAAGTTTTTGAATCCGACGATCTCCCTGGGAAACTTATTTATTATTTGCCACACCACGCAATTCTGGAACCAAGCAGTTCCACCACCAGTTTAAGAGTTGTTTTTGATGCTTCGGCTCGAGCAACTGGTCCATCACTAAATGACGTTATGATGATTGGACCCACAGTTCAAGATGATCTTTTCTCCATAGTTCTCACATTTAGAAAACATCGTTTCGCAATAACAGCTGATATTTCCAAAATGCACAGAAGAATCCGTGTTAATGAAAATCATTCCAGCTTACAGCGAATTTTCTGGAGGGATAGTCCCGATGATTCCTTACAAATCCTTGAATTGACAACCGTTACCTATGGAACATCTAGCGCCACAATTTTGGCCACCCGAACATTACTACAATTAGCTAGAGATGAATAATAAAAAAAAGGCCATAAAACTTCGTTGTGATTTAACAAACTTGTTTGATTCCGGTGGCTTCCCGGTGCATAAATGGTGTGCGAGTGATTCCACTATTCTTGATACTGTTCCTGAAGAAGATCGCGAAAAGTTTCTTGAATTCGAATCTTCTGATATAAACAAGGTTATCAAAACACTAGGGCTACTGTGGGACCCTGAAAACGATATTTTACGTTTCCATTGTGATTTAAAACCAACTTTGTCTATACCAACCAAACGTATTGTTTTTTCTGAGATCTCCCGTCTGTTTGACCCTTTAGGGTTGGTGGCTACGGTAATAGTTCTGGCGAAGGAAATTATGCAGCGTTTATGGAAAGATGGATTAGGATGGGATGATCCATTAGAAAACGATATATTGCAGTCTTGGCTTTTATTCAGAGAATCATTGAGTTATGCAAACCAAATTAAAATTCCACGTTTCGTTGGACTAGAATGCATAGAATATTTTGAAGTTTGCAGACGCCTCCAATTGCGCTTACGGAGCTGTCATTTATTTAAGAGCTGTTTCTAATACCGATGTTAAAATTTCTTTGCTTTGTAGTAAGTCAAGAATTGCTCCATTAAAACCATTAACAATTCCTAAAATGGAATTATGTGCCGCTTTGTTACTTTCGAGGCTAGTTCAGAAATGTCTGTCTATGGTCCAACAGTCGTATTGTTCTAGCATGGTTAAAGAAGTCTCCCACTCAGCTTGAAGCTTGTTCGCAATCGTGTGACAGAGATAAACACCATCACCGAAAGCTTTTATTGGTCTTACGTACGTTCAGAGGATAATCCCGCCGATATTGTGTCCCAAGGGCAACTCCCGCAGACTCTTTCGAACAATAATTTATGGTGGAGCGGAGCTTGTTTTCTAAAATTCCATCGATACGAAACCTTCTATCCTGATATTTCTCTGGATTCAGAGCTTCCGGAAATCATACAAAATGTGACAATTATGTCTGCCGCAGTTGTTTTACAAGATGTTCCTTTTCTTGTAGCCTACAGTTCGTTTCGGAAATTGCAAAGAGTTATTGCATATGTCCTACGATTTGCAGCTAATTGTAGATCTAGCCATGCAAATCGTGTGCATTCCAAAGGGTTGACGGTACCAGAATTACGAAATTCAATGCTTACTATAGTTGGTTTGATTCAACGGCTTGAAATGTCGGATGAAATTCGTTTGATTTCATAAGGAAAACCTAGTCGTCATCTAGGCACGCTTGATCCAGTGTTTGTGGATGGTTTATTAAGAGTTGGTGGAAGATTAAAAAACTCTTGTCTACCTTATGAAGCCCGACATCAAATATTACTACCGAGTAAAAATCCAGTTTGAGATTTATTAATCCGAGACATGCATTTAGAAAACCTTCATTTAGGTCCCTCCGGCTTGATGTCACTTTTGTGTAAGAGATTTTGGATAATTAATGCCAAATCAACCATTCGTAAGGTGCTAAGAAAATGTATAATCTGTTTCCGATCTCGTCCACAATGTCTTCAACCCATGATGGGTAGTTTACCAGCAGCCCGTGTTGTTCCATCTGATCCATTTTCCAAGACAGGTGTAGATTTTGCCGGACCGATATTTGTGAGGACTGGTCTCCGAAAATTCGTTCGAGTAAAGGCTTACATCTGTATATTCATATGCCTTGCTACCAAAGCCATTCACCTAGAATTGGTTTCTGACTTGTCGTCAGCAGCATTTATAGCTGCTTTGCAACGATTTGTTAGTCGTAGAGGATTAGTAGAAGAAATACACTTCGATCACGGCTCAAATTTCGTTGGTGCCAGATCAGATCTCCATGAACTTTATTTGATGTTTCGCGACGATCAGGCCAAGGGAAAAATAGACCAGTTCTGTTCCGCAAGAGAAATTGCATAGAAATTTAATCCGCCACGATCTCCTAATTTTGGTGGATTATGGGAGGCTGGTGTGAAAAGTACAAAAACTCATTTGCGTAAAATTCTGTCCAATGCTTGTCTCACCTTCAAGGAAGGAAATAATCGTATCTATTTTCACTCGGCTAACACTCATAGACACGTTTCTACCTGATGTCTCACCTTCAAGGAAGGGAATAATCGTATCTATTTTCACTCGGCTAGCACTCATAGACACGTTTCTACCTGTTGCGAGTCACTCGATTTTATTCGTGCATAAGTGTGCTTCTGCCGAACACCCGATTGCCTCAAGTAACACCCGATCGGCAAAGCGCAATAGTTAATTCTCTCGCATTTATTCTCTCTTTCATTCGTTATGGAGCGCTGCCATTTCAATTCTGCTTAGTACATGTTCGGTTTTAATTCGAACCAATGATGAGTTAACTCGCTCGGCAATCCGAATATTTGCAAGTATTTTGAATCGTGATTCAAGACGATCCATTCTTTTTACGCTCTGGAGTATAATGAAGGCAGGCGTAAAATAATCGTATCCGTGGGGTGATTTCACGAGCCGACGGGAACTTTAAGTGCATTTTTGATTCATGCTGTAAATATGTGAAAAAAGTTGTTATTTTCTAAATTAAAGCGACATTATTTGCAGTTTTCACGATGTTGTTTCTAGTGGCCCGCTCACCTAGAAAATTTATGATACCGTATTTTCAGGTGATTGTAGTATCTCGATTTGCTATATTTCAGTAGAGGCTTGACAGTTGCCGAAAGGAACTAACATTTTCAACTGAAAACCTATTTTCTATGCACATTAGATTTTCACATATATCTTTACTTTTCGATCCAGAATCGATAACATGTGACAAACGGCTCTCCTCATAAAAATTGAATGTTTTGGAATACAGCTCACAACGATCCCATAAAAGTTTTTGATTTTTAGTAGTACTATCAATCCTTATATTATAGCTTCATGTAGGTTTTTTTGGGGCTGGAAAAGTGCTGTATTCACTTACAAGTTCGAAACAAATGTTTATACAAGTCATACAAGTTGCCAAAATTCATTATATTGTTCAAGGTATTGTAGTTTCCATTACGAATACGATAACATGTGGGCGGGTGCCAATTTTATTACAACTTTTGTAACAGCATATTACAAGAGAGCAAAAGAAATGAATGAACAATTTATGCTTCAATCGATAAATAATTATAAGAAATCATGAATGCAAAATTGGAAAATCAGTCTTACAATTCTTTCGGAGATATTCCCTTTGCGCGTTCTCTCGAAAACGTTAGGGAACACACGATAACAATAAAACTACTGGACCAAACTGGATATTTTGCTTTTCCCTATAGAGAGGTAAAAGAATTGCTGCAAAATCCGACTTTCAAACGGATCCTTGGAGTCCCATTTTCAGAAATGGTTGAACCGATTTCCGCAAGCATCCCGTTTGGAAGCTACTAACAGATATTGAGTGGGGGGTAATATAAATATAACACATATCGAAAAAAATAGAAATAATTCTTTATAATAACGCATGCGCAATCCAAAATAATAAACATTTCAACTGTTGTTGTTTACAAATCAGCGGAAACATTCTGTTAACAATATTATTCCTTGTATCTAAAACCCTGAATCGTGATTTTTTAATAGTCTAAAATTATTAATATAATCGCTTGGTGTATGTTAGTCCCATCAGCACCCAATAAATTAAAATTCGATGAACGTAGAGTAGTTCCCAATTTTCGTCTAATATGTCAATTATGGTGTTGTTTAAGTGAAACTAAATTTGTCCTCTAGGGTATCAGAGGAGGAATCACGTACGGTGATCAAGCGGTGATCACCAGAAATTTAGAAATCACAGAAGGTGATCGTGTATCACCAGTCTGGTGATTGGGTAATGGGGCAATAATTTGTTTATAATATGACTAAGAAAATAAAGTTTTCCAACCAAACTTTTTCCTATTCAAAATAATTTATTTCAGTATCTTTTTATCGAAAACTTCGAAAACTAAACTGAATAGAATGTCGTAATCATTCAAGAATTCAATGAAACTAAAAAAAGTATCAGTACTTGACAAGAAGTGATGATCCATAAACTCGAACGTGATAATAAAATCATAATCATTCAAAAACATTCTCACTATTATCAGTCATGCAGAGATTCTCACTGAAAATGCTGATATTCAATATGGTGGGTGATGTATTTAAAATCAATTTAAATCTGATCTTAAGGTAGCGCTTCGCCGTGGTCAGGTCGAAGCTAGACAACTCACTGCTTCCTCTTGCTTTGTCGCCGAAATTTCACCCTAAATTTCAAATTTCTAAAATACTAACCCGATTCACGAAAAATCAAAAACATACGATTGTAGGGAAATGATTTTACTATGCATTTGGCGAAAAATATCAGTTAGAAAGCTTTTCTTTCGCGAGATTTCGTGCGAGTTTTGTTAAAATTTGGTTTTCTTTTTTCCTTTTCTCGCTATAAACAACTCGCATATGTAGGGATGTGCTACGTTTTCAACAAAGCGTCAAAGCTAGTAGCGATGCAAATCATTACTGATTTCTGGTTCTACTGAAACATGAATAGAAATTATTTTACAAAGTAGTAACACTTACTTACATTTTCTACTCATCTATATTCAACGTTTACGCAGAGAGAACGGACAACGAAAACAAAAGAAATGTTGTTAGCGTCTACCGCATGTAGCATTTTGCACACCCCAATGCATGCGTTGACATTGTGTGCGTGCGAAAGAATAAGGAAAAACTCATTTATTTTTATAACTCGCACGAAATCTTTCGATAAATATGTTTATCAGGCACAATTTATATACGAATCGATAGAAAAATTAATTATCTAGAATCGTATGTTCTTGGAATTTCCGTTTTCTTCCCCGTTTTCTCACAATTTTGGGTAAAGTGTGTGAAACCCCGGGATAGGCAGCGAATTCCCGTGACCACGGCGAAGCGCTACCTTAATATGCCACTCTGTGATTAAAAACAATTATAATGTCAATAATATAACTTCAATCACGAAGCATGTTTCATGCAGAGTAAATTGCAGGTACATTTTTTATGCAGGTTTAAAAAAATATGCCACTGTTGCTTGCATTTCATACACCGAAGTAACAGGAGCGGAGAACTTGGCTAGAGCGAACACAAACAAGCGCTCAAACCAGCCCGGTGGAAGAGTGCTGTAGCAAGTGTTATCGTAGCCAACAGGCTTCTCAGTAGAGGGCTGGTTCAAGTGCTGCGCACAAATATTTGCACTCTTGTTACTTCTATACACAAAATTCATGCTAAATAGCGTTTAATAAGGGTAATAAAGTTACTTAGACCATGAGATTTAATCAACCCTAGAATTAAAACAAAGTCCTTTGTCTCTATAATCAATATTCAGAATGTATTGTTTTTTCGCTGTATCCTATTGCGCATATTACTATTGCGTACTGGACTTCCGACATCTGAATATCATCATCTGCTAGTGCAAATCGCTGCTAGTGCAAATAGTGAGAATGATCATTCATAATCATGTGTGTATTTAAATAATATTACTGTAGTGATATTGAAAGGAAAGAAATTTTCCCCATATTTAGCGGAGGTGGACTAGGTGATAATTGTGCAGCACTGATCAGCACCCAATATCAATCTCAGAAAATCAAAAAAATTTCGTTAACATTATAATGCAAACACTGGTGGTATGAAGATTTTTCGAAGGAAGGTTTTCCCAGTGTCACTTGTTTGATCTTCCTGAAATGAGTCAGAATATGCATTGATTGATATGATTAACAGAAATGCATAAAACGGTTGCTTGAGGAGATTGAGCAAGCAACAAAGGGAACAACTGCTTTGGAATAATATGCCTATTGAGAGGTTTTACATGAAGATACAGTTGTGATTATGTCCAGATTTCCAAAACAAACTTATATGAAATGCACCATCACACCACTAGGTGGACCGAATCAGCATGCCTTGCAATAACGCGGATTATCTGAAACCTAATGCATAAGAACACTGGCCGTTTCAACAGATTGCTGGAATCATTCGAACTGTTCAATTACAATGATGAAGCTCTACTTTACTTGAAAATCATTCCGAAGTGAAGTCGATGATCGGCGGACAAATTTGTTAGAGTTGGAACTAATTGATTTCCTCATTCGTCAACTAACAATCTCATCTTATTTTTCTTAAAAGACCTAATTAACTCTGACTAAAATAGCACATCAAACTTGTAACACGTTAACATAACTGGCAATGTAACGATCATCATAATGCACATTGCCCTTCAAGCAAAAACTTATATTCAGCCGACCGAACTCATCATGCAATCTTGCCATAACCAGTTTTTTTTCCACCCTACCCTACAACAGATCGTTTCGATCTAACTCCTGCTGAATATATCCAGTCACACTTGTCAATCGTTCGGATTTTCGATTGCACACGAACAGTTGGCTCATTTTTACGAACGAACATAATCGCTTCCGATGATGTTCGCTGGCACTCTTTAACTCATGCATTGGCAATTGGGTTCGTGATTCAAAATTTTGCGATTTTCAATTCTCTCATTCTCCGCCATCGCACGCAGTATGATACCGAACGAGTTTGAGTGACTCTGTTTTGTATTATTGAGTACGCAATGGAACGATGATGCATAGTGAAAGATGATCGTGTGTATTCAGGGTGATGATTGATTTTTTCAGTCCTTGCTGGTCATTGTATAATATAAAGCTTTAACTGCTACGAGCCCTGCGTGGTCAAATTTCGTTCACATTGGCATTTTTTTCTTTATTATTGAGCCAGCCCAACTCGGTGCTCTCAAATTTGTCATGTCCGCCGTGTGCGCAAACCAAACTGTCTTCGTTAATTCCGTTATAAAGGTCGACGGCATAGGCTTCAACAGCGCATCGTACCATACTCGTGGTTTAGCATTATACTTTACCGTACGCGACTTAAAGTCAATGTCGGTTTATTATTATTATTGTCATATACCGCTACCGTACTCTGTTTTTATTTCGGTTGCCAGACTTTTACCCGCAAATATGGCCGCGATTGTTTTTGGTGTGTTACCTAGCAACGCATTTTGCTATAGGCTCCGCCCATACGGGTTGGTTCTTCACCAAATTTGAATATCTACTTCGTGGCATGCACTCTTGGTGCCTAGCTCGCTGACTTGTTTTGTTGTGTCAGACGGCTACCTTTGCTTATTTGCAAAATGATGCGTCAGATTGCCGATTCCTTCGCTCATACGCGTTGGTTTCGAATGGTCACCTTGACCTTACAATCATTACACCAGTGCTAACTGTTCCGCTGGTCGTGATATTCGTGTCTCTTCAACGAAGGGAAAAAACTTCTTAGGCCTTTATGCTAGTGTGGCCACTTTTGTAAGTATTATCGCGGTGTTGTATTTTTTTCTCTTTTTTCTTCAACACATGCGCTCGTATTGACCGTGGTCAAAACGTAAACAAATCAACTGTGAGCGTAATCTATACGTCCGCAGTTTTCAAGGAAACTTGAACAAATTTATTGCTTGCCAAATGGCTCAACAATGGAATATATATAACTGTTCTAGAAACCCGCTGTAGGCATGAGAAAAAGTTCGTTTACCAGTTGATGGATTGTGGGTAATGGAGTTAGACAAATAATCAAAACAACAAAAAGAATAAATAAAATAATGGAGACTCGCCATACTAATACAACTTCGCCCAACATCCTTAATTCCGAATTCCTATTCCTTAGTCCTGACGTATCCTTGCCCCTTTCGGCCAGCACCGCTGTCACCACTTGCAACCCCCTCGGCCGAGCGGTTGCGGGAGAGGAATAACGAAGAGGATGTTTCTTTCAGTTCTATACGGAGTAACACTCTCCAATTCGGTTTTTCTTTTATGTCATTGTATTGATTCATCCATGTACTTGAGTTTAATATCACGAAATTCACCTTTTCTGAGTATCAATTTTTTTGTGCTTTTCACTTGACAGCTACTTATTCTCAATAGTGAAGGATTAGGCTGTTTTAGGAGTTCTTTCCCACAATCTAACAAAAGTCACTAACGATTGTTAATAAGGCTAACACTTCACGCAGTCTCACTAAGCTCGGCACATCATTAGGTGTATGCACATATGAACGTATGTCCTACTACAGTAAGAAAAACAAACACGTTTACACCATTCCACACCGACTCTGCATTAAAATTGGAACCTCTTACCTTTCACCATAAATTCTGTGCAATTATGGTACAACCATAGTATGTTGAGCTATTTCTTTAATTTGACTCATAGTTCTATTGCATACTCCACGAGTTTGTAAATCTATTCACAACACTTCATGGTGATCTCTTCGAATATATGTCTCAACATTTACTTGTTTACATTAATAAAAGAAGTTATTCTTCAACACATACTTTTGTTGTCGTATATTATCAACACTACCCTGACACGAGCAATGGTTGTGTCTAACTATTTTTTTTCCGCATGTGAATATCAAACCTGCACATGAAACTGTTAAATCTTCACTCATCACAGCAATCTTTCACTCAATTCTTTAAAGGTCTTAAGAAATCTATTATATCCCATTTTAAACAATATTTCTTACTTGACTTTGAGGTCACTTGATTCTTTTAATGCCAATAGGGCGAAATTGAACCATAATTCAAAATTATAATGCGAACCATTTGTGTAATTTCGACAAACTACCTCAAGCCTCACAATGCACACATATTCCTATGCATACTGTATCATACTCCGCTACTGAACTAGCCACTAACTTGTCTACGGGCCGACGCCCGAGACTAACGGATATTTTCCGCGCACTCTGAGACTGAACTGGCCCCTAACTCTTCCCAACTATGGGTTTTTAAGCTCCTAACATTTACTTTCGGGTGAAGCCCGAAGATTTTAGTACAAGCCGAGCTTGTGATTTCAAGTAGAAAGTTCATCCGACTTTCTCCCGAAGATCTACCGAAAGTCGAGACCACTGTCGCTAGGCCAGAAGCAGTGACCAGTGTCCGTGAAAATAATAGCTTTGTTTTTACAACATTGCTGCGCTGACTAATGCCCGGAACAGTTTTTGGTTTTATAACAAAGTTTCTTAAACATCGTTGCGATGACTAATGCTCGAAAATGTGCACGCTTCTATAACAAAGTTTATACATGAAGGTTGCGGCTACGCTGATATGAGAGTTTCCTTCACATTTTCATACTTTTTCTACAATATTAGCAAATTCGAAGGAAAATTTGCTAAGGGCGCTGCAATAGTCAGAGTAGTAGACATACAAACATCGACTGGGGTATACCGTCGTTCAGTATCCAAACTCGCACCTCTGCCAATTGAAAAGAATGATCAAGCACTCGCATCTACAGATCCACATCGTAGCCCGGCGGGTGACTGTTCGATACCGAACGCATAATGTAGAGAAAAAATCACTCATGTCTTGTCTTTTCCCAAAATTATTGTTTTGTCATACATTCCCGTTCCCATATTCCCCACTGAACTCAAATTTAATCCAATAGCTTGTATCTCTTCCCTAAAATTCACACACATTGATCATGTCCATTCATGTCCGCACAGGAAAGTCTCCCCATGCAAGCATTCTCTGCTAACACGCAATTCGTGTTGTTGTATTGAAAGTGGGTGGGGCTTAATCCTTGCTGAATGAATACACACGTCGAACTGAAAAATAGTATATAAGAAATCGTTTCACGCACTAAAATTCATTATTGTTGTAACCATTGTACAGTAAACATCGCGAAATAAAATTGTAGAGTTAAATCTGGAATTTCTTTTCTGCCACCGAAAAAACACCATTTGAGGTTTGGTATCCGCTGTTTGAGTGAGGATTCCGACTGCTGCTGCTGTTGAGCCTGTCGCCATCGAGTATGGTTCGTTGCAGCGTTGCAAGTCGCTATCGAACTTCGTCCATCCGTTCTGGAGCACCGCCGAGAGAACCACAAAAATTTGTCTATCGATCCGATCCTCAATCAGACCCTACCCAACGTAATCTGTTGTGGACACCGGTTCGAACTGTACGGACAATGTTAATTCTCTGGTGTGTTGGTGTTAGCCGTAACGGAATTGAATTAGCACCTGAATAGATTTGTTCCTCTGTCATTATCCCTGCATTGTACGCCGTACAATGTGTGTGTGTGTGTGTATGTATCAAATAATCTCACTAGGTTTTCTCGGAGATGGCTGAACCGATTTTGACAAACTTAAATTCAAATGAAAGGTCTCGTGGTCCCATATGGAATTCCTGAATTTCATCCGGATCCGACTTCCGGTTCCGGAGTTATAGGGTAAAGTGTGTTCAATATTGTACACCGTCACTTAAACCGGCGAAACAAAAAACGTAAAAAATTTCCTAAACTGGTCTCAAAACTACACGAATCGATAGTCATTCTCAGTAGGCAACTAAAAAACCGATCTCGGCTATCCTGGTTCCCCGTATCCGGTTCCGGAAGTTCCGGAAATAGTGGTCATATATACCAAAATGGATCTCACTCACTTTTCTCAGCGATGGTTTGACCGATTTCCACAAACTTAGATTCAAATGAAAGGTCTTCCGGTCCCATACGGAATTCCTGAATTTCATCCGGATCCAACTTCCGGTTCCGGAGTTATAGGATAAAGTGTGTTCAATATTGTACACCGTCACTTAAACCAGCGAAACAAAAAACGTGAAAAATTTCCTAAACTGGTCTCAAAACTACACGAATCGATAGTCATTATCAGTAGGCAACTAAAGAAACCAATTTCGGATATCCTGGTTCTCGGTATCCGGTTCCGGAAGTTCCGGAAACAGTGGTCATATATACCAAAATGGATCTCACTCACTTTTCTCAGCGGTGCTTTGACCGATTTCGACAAACTTAGATTCAAATGAAAGGTCTTCCGGTTCCATACGGAATTCCTGAATTTCATCCGGATCCGACTTCCGGTTCCGGATTTATATGGTAAAATGTGTTCAATATTGTACACCGTCACCTAAACCATTGGAACAAAAAAAGGCGGTCTCAAAACTACACAAATCGATAGTCATTATCAGTAGGCAACTGAACAAACCGATTCCGGCTATCCTGGTTCCCGGTACCCGGTTCCGGAAATAGTGGTCATATATACCAAAATGGATCTCACTCACGTTTCTTTGCGATGGTTTGACCGATTTCCACAAACTTAAATTCAAATGAAAGGTCTTCCGGTTCCATACGGAATTCCTGAATTTCATCCGGATCCGACTTCCGGTTCCGGATTTATATGGTAAAATGTGTTCAATATTGTACACCGTCACCTAAACCATTGGAACAAAAAAAGGCGGGTGAGTAATATCAGAGACATAACTGGATGTCGTGAATACGAAAAAACTGACACGCTCCCATCACTTTTCCGAATATCAGTTAGTTGATTGATTGTATGAATTGTGCAAGCTTTCCTCTTTTTCACTAATAGAATTTGAAGCGATACACCTACATTAAAGTACAGATTAGTTACATTAAACAGCTACTATTCTACAACTATATATTCCAAACTTGAAACAATTCCTTTTTAATTTGCTAATATTTTCTACCTGTTTTCGGAGCCATCGTTCTGACGGTGTCTCGTACGTACAGAGTAGCTGCTTTAACTTAAATGACGCTATTTCTCACATCACATTTCCTTTTATACGTGCTAGTGGTAGCACGCTAGGACGTCCCCTTTGTTAGAATTCCTTTCCTATACGCAGAACGGGAAACAGTGAAATGATATAAAAGAGAGAGTTACCAGAGCGGCAGCCAGTAATACTGAATGGGTCGTCGAGCTGTTAACAGCATATTGTGGAGGAACAATTAAGGGCAAGGTAAAGTCCCGCTCAAACCGTGCTGGTCTGAAGTGCCCAGTTGGCGGCAGAATCCATCGTTTGCCTCGGAAGGGGAACTACCCCGAGCGTGTCAGTGCTGGTGCATCGGTCTATCTGGCGGCAGTGATGGAGTACTTGGTTGCCGAAGTGTTGGAGTTGACCGGTAACGCTGCCCATGACAACGAAAACGAAAATCATCCCTCGCCATCTGCAGCTGGTCATCCGTTGAAAACCCCGTCCTTTTCAGGATGACCACATCACTGTGATAAAGAAATATTTAGAATTGCTTTAAGTTTAGCCAGTTCTGATAAGCCTGGAAAGTAGAATGCGCAAATCAAGTGGAAACATTTGTTCTAACAATTTTTGTTTTCGGCCGCATACTAAAGTACTCGCGATAAAAATACATATTGATCTGTGGCAACTCTGTTTCGCACGGCATATTTGTAAACTAGTATAAAGATGTGTTCAAAATCATCACTTTCGCATTGCCGTTCGTAATTGAATGTGTTAGTGACGGTGCAAATTATTTTAACTCCCATCTTGATGAATCTTTTGGTAGGAAATATTGAGATCTGAGATGGTTCTCGTGTGTGTCTTGTTTCGGCAATGGGCCTTGCTGGACTTTTTGGCTGCCTTTTTCGGTGTCCTTGTGCTGACGGTGTCTCGTGCATTCATATCGGGAAACAATGAGACGACAGGTCCTCGATGTTGCTGTCGTGTGTCTTGTTTCGGGAAGAGTTGCTCAGCAAATGATAGGAAAAGTGAACCATTCAACTTTTATATGGATGCTCTTGTATAGATACAGACATCTCGCGTTCTGATTGGCTGGTGCTGTCATGGGTTAAATCAAACAGGTTTTTCAATAGTGTACTATTGAAAAACTTCAATATTGTTGTAATACACGTTCAAGTTGAAGATTTTCGATTCTATTGGTAGTTAGATTATATAAATCCTTCTACAGATCACTGAGCTATGAGCTTTCAAAATACGAGAAAGGCAAACGCGCCATATGAATTATCCTCTTTGATACTCGTTTATACCAAACATTTCAGAAAAGTTTAATTGTGAACTATTTAAGAATATGTCACACAACTGAAAGTTTTATCATAAAATTGTGATCATATTTCCGATGGCATGTAGCAAGAATTATGTTGATTCGTTAGATATAACAGGAGATATTCACGATCAAAAACTTATCACTCTCTCAGAGGCTAAATTTTGAAAAGGCGCCCCATAGTAAAGAAAGTCGTATTCACGACAAAACGTAAAAAATTTCCTAAACTGGTCTCAAAACTACACAAATCGATAGTCATTGTCAGTATGCAACTAAACAAACCGATTCCGGCTATCCTGGTTCCCGGTATCCGGTTCCAGAAGTTCCGGAAATGGTGGTCATATATACCAGAATGGATCTCACTCACTTTTCTCAGCGATGGTTTGACCGATTTCCACAAACTTAGATTCAAATGAAAGGCCTTTCGGTCCCATACAGAATTCCTGAATTTCATCCGGATCCGACTTCCGGTTCCGGAGTTATAGGGTCAAGTGTGTTCAATATTGTACACCGTCACTTAAACCGGCGAAACAAAAAACGTAAAAACATTTCTATACTGGTCTCAAAACTACACAAATCGATAGTCATTATCAGTAGGCAACTAAACAAACCGATTCCGGCTATCCTGGTTCCCGGTATCCGGTTTCGGAAGTACAAATAGAATAGCACAATAGTATATGTACATGAGAAAGGCATTAGTACACCACTAGGTGGATTAAAACAGGTTTTTTTTTAATTTTTATTTCATTGACATTGTTATATTCTTTTGGTCGTACTGATTATAAAATAGCTATAATTTTTATCAACCACAACACCGTCTTTTACCAATATTATACACTAGTAGCAGACATCCGTAACCGTTTCGATTTCTTCATAGCATGTACGAATTAGAACAAAGAACGCACCGTTTGTTTTGTGTTTTCTTCTTCTTTCGTTTTGGTACGTATTGTCTTTGAAACGATTTGAAAACATTGACACTCATCGCACTGTAACTGCGGAACCGGAAGTCGGACCCGGATGAAATTTCACAGTAGCTTTAAAGATAATATGAGCTTTAATCAAATCAAAATATGTGAAAATCGGTTTAGGCATCGCAGAAAAACGAAGTGAGTTCTATTTCTTAAGTTTTTCAGCACCGCTTTCGGTGCTTCCGGAACAGGCAAAGGGGAGACCAGCAGTGCCGAAATATTCTTTCATGCACACAAACTAACAAGCTCTGAAAACTAGATAAATTTATCAGACAGTTTTATGGGATTTGTACCTGTTTTTGTCCATCGTTCGTGAAAAAGTACTAATGAAATTGATAATTTTACACTTATCTCGCTTTAGTTCCGAAACCGGAAGTCAGATCTGGATAAAATGTTCTAGACATTTTTAGGAAACTATAAGAGCTTTCATTTGAATCTTAGTTTGTGAAAATCGGTTGAGCTGTTTCACAGAAAATTGAATGCACACTTTTTCTCTAATTAACTCTTTTGAATCTTAGTTTGTGAAAATCGAGTCAGCCATCTCCGGGAAAATTGAGTGCATATTTTTTGTTACACACACAAACACACACACACAAACACACACACACAAACACACACACACAAACACACACACACACAAACACACACACACACACACAAACACATTGAATTGAATGCACAGAAGTACTTCTGAACTATTATAGCAACCAGGTAATTCTGAGAACGGGTCCAGAAGAACAAAACACACACGAACAAATTATTCCTAGAGTATATCGAAGGACTATAACTAAACTGACATTTGGCGTTCCCGCGATTATACGAATATCCAAGGAATACATGGACTTGAATAGGACGAACTGCATATTTAGTTCTGAGGGTTTGATGAATACTATACAAATAATATATAAAAACCGCTTTGGCAGATGCAAGTCTTTCAAAGTCCTGTTTATCCAAAAATTAATGATCGACCTAAAAACACTTGAAAAGCAAAATTTCATGATTGAGCAAACTCATGAAAAGGCTTGGGAAAATAACAAATTGCAAACGGTTTTATTTCCCAAAAATTTCAAGGATCAGCCCCAAGGGGTTGTTAGAGATATTGATGTGGAACAAGGCAACCAAAATTTCGAATGATCTACAATCGAAGAGTTCAATCAATCGTCACACTTTTGAATCCGCAATTGCATGAGAGTCTGCTTAGATTGATCTTGATTAAGAACCGACACCGAACATCGTTTGTTTTGATTTGTATTTGTTTTATAGCAAACGAAATTACACCAATATCCCAAATACATGCAATTGTATCTTTGTAAATATTTGCGATTTCAATTATTAAGCTTCTCTTCGCTAAGCATGTGTTCAAGTTTTGTATGGAAGCAGTTATTTTTATAGCATTAAGCATCTCTACCATTCTGCGATTTCGGTTGAAGCGATAAACTTTTTCTCATTATCAATCGAGTTCATCTAAAAAGCTCTAAAAGCTCTTTACCCCACAAACTTACCAAAATCTGTACGGCTAGTAAGCCGAAACTTGTTTCGTTCGGGACGTCGGTTTTGATATTACACTTAGGTGTAATATCAAAGAAGTGTTTTGCAAATAGCAATAACTTTACGTCTGCCTAGCGGTTTATGTTGAACCGTCAGGTCGGAGGTAGCAGTTCAACATAAACTGCTACGCACTGATGAGTCTAAGACGAAACGTAAAATCAAGTGAATTGGTTCTGTGCACCTAGCATAAATTAGGGGGTAAAAGCTCTTTACCCCTCAAACTTACCAAAATCTGTACGGCTAGTAAGCCGAAACTTGTTTCGTTCGGGACGTCGGTTTTGATATTAGACTTAAATGTAATATCAAAGAAGTGTTTTGCAAATAGCATTAACTTTACGTCTGCCTAGCGATTTATGTTGAAACGTCAGGTCGGAGGTAGCAGTTCAACATAAACTACTACGCACTGATGAGTCTAAGACGAAACGTAAAATCAAGTGAATTGGTTCTGTGCACCTAGCATAAATTAGGGGGTAAAAGCTTTTTACTCCTCAAACTTACCAATTTAAAGTCGTTATCTTTGTGTTTTTTACTTCACTTTTTATACCATATGTCGAAACCATTAGTTTGAGAGAGATCTACAATCGTTTTTTATGAATTCATCGCAGCCAAGGAATCAGTAAAATAATGGAAAGATACATGAACAGCACAAGACCTTTGACAATTCTACTGGTCGAAAACATAAATTCAAAAAAAAAACGGACGAAACAAAGTTCGACGAGTCAGCTTGTAGAAAATGAAGATGTGTTCCACATCAATACGAAACTTAAAATAAAGCAGTTCACTACACTAGGCGAGGTCTGCAACGTTAACAAATGCGATAGACATCAATATAAATTTCATCTTGGTCACACTCCGAGCACCAACAAACCTTTCGAAATTATACACATTGACGTCCTTTTAACCTAATCGCTTAGATTTTTATCAGCGATTGACAAATTTTCTAGATTCGGTATATTAATCAAATATCAAAACCTATCAAATCAAGAACTATAACTGATATGAGAAAAGAATTCCTCAAACTATTTTCTATTCATGGTACTCCTGGTTTGATTGCAAACGACAATGAGCCAGCTTTACGATCTGCCGAAGTTAGAGGAGTTGCAAACAATCTTAACATTCAAATGCATTAGCGTAAGCAATGGCCTGATTGAAAGATTTCACTTAACTGTAACCGAAATCTTTCGATGCATTAAACCCCAATATTCCAACCTATCGCATTAAGAGATCTACATTATACACAATACAATACACTCGAGCACCGGTTACAAGTCGAGAGAAATTTTGTATGGATTAAAAGACGAACAAGAACGATCACTAAATACTGAATTAATATTAAGAGAAAAGAATAAACTTTATGACGAAATAATTTTAGTAAACAAAAAAACTGAAAATAAAAACATAACATACCATAATAAAAGCAAAGAAAGAGAACCAAATATAGCAGAAAATAAAATAATATATAAGAAACTACAAGGAATTAATCAAAAAACGAAGAAAAAATACATACCGACCAGAGCAGTTGAAGATAAAGGAAAAATAGTTATTGATGACTCTGGAGGTGAAATACATAAGGATAATAAAAAAGGTCATACTAATAAGATATAAATTTAAGGAAAGACAAAATAGCAAACGAAAATTGGATTTTACTTACTCTCATCACCTCTACACTCCTTATCCCATCCTATACACAAACCATACAGATCGACGATATCACGAACACCGCAGGAACGTTGTTTCTCAAAAGAAGGCAAGGGCAAATGATTGCCGGCTGTGACAGATTGTTGCTCGTAATAGATTTTTCAGAACTTGTTATTTCAATAGCTATTTTAGAAAACGTCATTCATCAAACAAAACACTCTTAAAGTAACTTGTCAAATATTATAGAAATGAAACTCAGAGATATCAAATTCATCTACAATACACTAAATTCGAAATCAAAAAGGGATAGGAGATCCATCGATATTTTAGGAAGCACAATCAAATATATTACAGGTAATTTAGACGCTGAAGATTTAAATATAATCAACAACAATTTAGACGAACTAAGAAATACCGGAAGTTCTATTTTAAAATAAAATAATGGACACATTAGAATAAGTTCTAAAAATTAAAATAGGCTACATCTAAATAAAGAGCCACCAAAATATATTGAACTCATTTTTGAATAACGAGGATTATATCCTGTCAGAGAATAAAAAAATATCGATAGTTTTTCAATTTGATGCATTTTTTGAAAATCTAAAAGCAATAGAATGCGCAATAATTCTAATTCAATGTTATCAGCAAATTTTACTTACACCAAAAGAAATAGAAATCATAGTTCAAGAGCTTAAAAATCAGGGCGTTAGAAATATCAGCCTCAGCTAATACAAATTATATTATATATGCAGAGTCCGCCATGTAACTTTTTTTTAACTAGCGGTTATTTCGACATTGGTAACCTGAATGTCACTTCTGATTTGACAGAAACTTAGTTTTATCCTTCCGCTGAACGAAAATGGTTGTGTAAACGCTTGAGGTACGCTCCGACTGGGCTTGCGATCAGCTTGAAGAAGATGCCGTTTTTTGCAAAAAATCATCTTCTCGGATGAGGCACATTTTCATCTCGTCGGGTATGTTAATAAGCAAAATTGTTGCATCTGGGGGACGGAAAACCCGCACGTTATCATAGAGAAGCCGATGCATCCTCAGAGAGTGACGGTTTGGTGCGAGCGCTACCGCGCCATGATAAGCAATTGGTTCTTCCCGTTACTTGAAGAGGAAGACTTGGACACCATTTGGTTCCAACAAGACGGCGCTCCGTGCCACCCAACAAACGCTGCGATCGATTTTCTGCGCACAGTCTTCGAAGATCGAATTATCAGTCGAAATTCGGATGTCGTTTGGCCGCCTCGGAGCTGTGATTTGACGCCGTAAGACTATTATCTTTGGGTGGCTTTCGAAGATAAATGTTATGTGGACAAGCCAGAGACAATTCAAGCCTTGAAGGACAACATTCGTGCAGCCATAGCTGAAATAAAGCTGCATACAATCGAAAATGTACTAAAAAACTTAACCGACCGTATGGGGTACTGCAAAGCCAGCCGAGGCAGCCATTTGAATGAGATATATGGCGGACACTTTATATATATATATATATATATATATATATATATATATATATATATATATATATATATATATATATATATATATATATATATATATATTTATACTAGTTTTTGTTACATAAGTATATATACACCTTTTCATTGTAATGCTTGAGCTTGACCTTAAGCTTGCGCGCCACCCCTGGTTGCAACTCCGTTACTGATCGGGATTAGCTGAAATTGTACAGGGAGTTTCTTGTTGATCCGACCTGGGACTGGTAAATCATCCTTCAATGTACATCTTCTGGAAATCCCAGAATTCATTGATCAGTACAGGCGCCGGCCAGGCACGAACGTAGATCGTCTAAGGAATGGGAAGGGATGTTAGTTCAACACTTGTTGTTACTAGAGGCCGTATATACTACTGCGCACTTCACAAGTGTCACGGGAGAAGGATATTTGTTAATAAACTCACTGACTTCCCGAGTGAACGTTTCAACAATATCCCATATTGAAGTCCCGGGAAGTCTTGATTCACAGCTCTTATTCGAGAAAGCTAACGAAAAATTTGCAATACTATCGCGTAAAGAATAAAAACCTCCCTATTTTTTATAAATGAAATTACGTGATACAAAATAAACGAGTGAATAGTATTTAGACCAAATAGTTGATTCATTGCATTGAAATATTCTAAACAGTTGTACAATCATTTTAAATCACCAACTAAAGGTCAACAGATTTCACGCGCGTCTTGATTCTTTATTTTTTTGCGCTTCATTATTTCATATATTTAATTAAATTATTAATTGGTTATATTGATTGATCTGGGCAGTCGACTACCGAGAAAAATATTAATTTATTTTTTGAAATATTAATATCAAGTGTTTTTTACTATATATTCAATATACCGTTATATGTTATCGCTGTTATAAACTTTGTAATATGAACGGATTTGCGCAATAGTTGATTTTTATCATTCAATTTATGATCCTGAAAGACAATCAATAACATGGAAGAAGAAAACATTCCAAATAAAACTTTTCTCCGAAGCTAGACGGAAATTGATAGGTTGAATGAAGAGATAATTTAGTAAAATAGAGTCATCAGAAGTGAACCATTAAAAATATCTGATAACTGAAAGGAAAAAGAAACTCCTGCGATTGTCGCCTTTTACGACATGGAAGCAGGAACCCAGTGGATCTATCCTTGGTTCATTTTTTTCCACCGGATTCCACACGGCATCTAGGCTGGTACTGTCCGGAGAGAGCTAATAGGTACTATCAATCTCCTAGTGGACCCCAGCCCCTTATATACACCTTTTCATTGTAATGCGTCCTGAAACTCAAGTTCTTTCTCGAATTACACGAATCTTTGCAAATGGATAAACAACTTTTTTTGTCAAATAATGAAGAAAAAATTGTTCAATTTTACTAAATTTAACTAAATTAATCTTTCTAAACTTTTTACTTAAACTTTCCAAAGAAAGCGATATTAAAGTACCTTCTTCACGCGATTTTTGTTTCTGTCAAATATTAAAATGTTGCATATATTATTGGTTTTCATATAACTTCAGAAATTTTTACTCCTATCACATCTCAATGTCGAGAAGAAAGCCAAGTTACGATCTGTGAGAGGAAACAACTAATAGATATCAGCAGCAATTCATGCGAAGCTCCAATCTTGAGAGGACAACATGGACAATGTCCTGCATCAGAAATACCAGCCACAGCTAATACAAATCTATCTTCTATCTATATGTATAAAAATGCAGGGATCATTCTTTGTAATCGCATCACGTAAGAACGGATGGACGGATTTACATGATTCTTTCTAGGAAAACTTGCCGGAAATGTGTGAAAAATCCATAAAGTTGTTTTGTATCAAGAAAAATCGAGTGGCACGCAAGTTGTATAAGTGCTTAACCGTCGAAGAATAGTTGTATAAGTGCTTAACCGTCGAAAAAATCGTTTGGCGCGCAACGAGTAGTTTTGTGTGGAGATTTCACATGCATAATTGATCCTTTTCATTTTGAGCCACGTGGTTAATTTTGTATCAAAATTATTGCTTGCCAAATGACTCAATGACGGAATGTTCAGTCATATGTTCTAGAAAACCGCTGTAGGCAGAAGAAAAAGTTCTGATATCATTTATCAGTGTACAACAAAGTACAACAACTGCAGTTAACAACTTACCCTCCAACCAACCAGCAACTGCAACCAATGTACAACAAGGCGCATCTACAGAAACTCTTAACGAGCCCAAGACTACGATCAACAAGGAAAACGAAAATAAAACGGAAATCACACACAACACCGACGATGAAGCAATGGATGATGAGATAATCCGCGGACGAAGTGACCCCCGATCCTCGTTGGATGGAAATGGAAAAGCTGTTCACTACGGTAAGCCATGCGATAAACTGGACAAGGAGACAACTACACCAAAGGACAACGGTGCTTCCTTCACACCAACCCCAACCAACCCCAGTACACCTGTAACAGCCACCAACAACAATGAAGCATCCCCTTCAACGAAACCGTCAGTATTTCCTATAAAACAAAGTACAACAACTGCAGTTAACAACTTACCCTCCAACCAACCAGCAACTGCAACCAATGTACAACAAGGCGCATCTACAGAAACTCTTAACGAGCCCAAGACTACGATCAACAAGGAAAACGAAAATAAAACGGAAATCACACACAATACCGACGATGATGAAATAATCCGTGGACGAAGTGACCCCCGATCCTCGTTGGATGGAAATGGAAACTCATCTCCCCATAGAAAAAGGGTGACAACGAGATCCAATATCCAAACAACGAGATCCAATATCCAAACAACGGTGCTTCCTTCACACCAACCCCTACCAACCCCAGTACACCTGTAACAGCCACCAACAACAATGAAGCATGGTGCTTCCTTCACACCAACCCCAACCAACCCCAGTACACCTGTAACAGCCACCAACAACAATGAAGCATCCCCTTCAACGAAACCCGTCAGTATTTCCTATAAAACAAAGTACAACAACTGCAGTTAACAACTTACCCTCCAACCAACCAGCAACTGCAACCAATGTACAACAAGGCGCATCTACAGAAACTCTTAACGTAAGCCATGATACAAAAATCGCGTGAAGAAGGTACTTTAATATTGCTTTGGAATGATTCGTGTAATTGGAAAAAGTACTTGAGTTTTAGGACGCATTACAACGAAAAGGTGTATATAAGGGGCTGGGGTCCACTAGGAGATTGATAGTACCTATTAGCTCTCTCCGGACAGTACCGGCCTATATGCCGTGTGGAATCCGGCGGAAAAAAATGAACCAAGAATAGATCCACTGGGTTCCTGCTTCCATGTCGTAAAAGGCGACAATCGCAGGAGTTTCTTTTTCCTTTCAGTTATCAGATATTTTCAATGTTTCACTTCTGATGACTCTATTTTACTAAATTATCTCTTCATTCAACCTATCAATTCGGAGAAAAATTTATTTGGAATGTTTTCTTCTTCCATGTTATGGATTGTCTTTCAGGATCATAAATTGAATGATAAAAATCAACATATATCGGTATATTGAATACATAGTAAAAAACACTTGATATTAATATTTCAAACAATAAATTAATATTTTTCTCGGTAGCCGGCTGCCCTGATCAACCAATATAACCAATTAATAATTTTAATAAATAATTGAAATAATGAAGCGAAGACGCGCGTGAAATCTGTTGACCTTTATATGGTGATTAAAAATGATTGTTTAACAACTGTTTAGAATATGTCAATGCAATGAATCAACTATTTGGTCTAAATCCCATTCACTCGTTTATTTTGTATCTCGTAATTTCATTTATAAAAAATAGGGAGGTTTTTATTTTATACGCGATAGTATTGCAAATTTTTCATTAGTTTCCTCGAATAAGAGCTGTGAATCAAGACTTCCCGGGACTTCAATATGGGATATTGTTGACACGTTCACTCGGGAAGTCAGTGAGTTTATTAACAAATATCCCCGTGAAGTGCACAGTAGTATATACGGTCTCTAGTAACAATAAATGTTGGACTAACATCCCTTCCCATTCCTTAGACGATCTACGTTCGGGCCTGGCCGGCGCCGGTACTAATCAATGAATTCTGGGGTTACCAGAAGATGTACATTGAAGGATGATTTACCAGTCCCAGGTTGGATCATCAAGAAACTCCCTGTCCAATTTCAGCAAATCCCGATCAGTAACGGAGTTGCAACCAGAGGTGGTCGCGCAAGTTCAAGCATTACAATGAAAAGGTGTATATATATTTATGTAACAAAAACTAATATAAATATTTTGAATATTGACAAAATATTTCACGAACATTTTCGTAGATATTAATATTACAAAACTTATTGAAAAATCGATTACCTCATGAAAAACGGGCGGGGGGGGGGGGAGGGGCGGGGGGAGGAGGGCGGTTTATGAAAACTGCCATATGTGTTATCTTGTCTGAATGGTTGTGAATTGATAATGGTTCGATGATAATTTTCTCGTATCACGTCGGTTAATGGCGGGGGATGTTCACGCTTATGATAAGTCCTTGTGTAGTGTGGTTGTGGTTAAATGATTGCTGGCATCGTCTAAGTGCATAGCTCCTGAACAATGATTTCTATTCCTTTTGGTGTAAGAAAAAATTTGCTGATAACAATTAATTGGTATTATTGCGTATTCTATTGCTTTTAGATTTATTAAAAATACATCCAATTAAGAAACTATCGATATTTTTTGTTTCTCTGACTGGATATAATCCTCGTTTTTCAAATATATTTTGTTGGCTCTTTGTTTAGATTTAGCATGTTTTAACATTTAGAATTTATTCTAATGTGTTTATGATTTTGTTTTATAATGGAATTTCCGCTATTTCTTAATTCGTCTAAATTTCTGTTGATTATTTTCATATTTTCAGCGTCTAAATTTCATGCAGAAATGGCACTACACCAGGGCTTAGGTTTCAATTATACACTGCAGATATATTTACTCCGCTCCACATAAAGAGGAAGGGTCCAGACAGACAGACTTTGAGTGCGTGCTTGTGTTGAAAGAAGCTGGTGCGAGAGAACAACATTCTCTTCGCACGAATCGCTCTCACGTGCTCTCGCCTAAATACACCCAAGTGATCACTGACGCGTGATGGTGAGCGAACACTTCTGTGAACTTCAATTAATAGAGAGTAGATCTGGGCTTGCTATGAAAAATTTGCAATGAAATCCGAAAATTTAACGATAATTTGTTTTATTTTACTTATTTTGAGTGCCCACGCTTCTTCTACGCAAACCATACACCAGAGTGCTCACCGGCGTGTACTGTAGATGAATTTGATGTCTCTGAGTTTCATTTCTATAATATTTGACAAGTTACTTTAAGAATGTTTTGTTTGATGAATGACGTTTTCTAAAATAGTTATTGAAATTTCTAGTTCTGAAAAATCTATTACGTGCAACAATCTGTCACAGCCGGCAATCATTCGTCCTTCCCCCCTTTTGAGAAACAACGTTCCTGCGATGTTCGTGATGGTTTCCCGAGTAAAGTCTAACATCAAAATTAGAACAAATTGATATCTGATTATGATAGCAACATCAGATTGAAATCCTAATATGATATCGACTCATAAAATTTTCAATTAATATCACATTGTGTTATCATTTTGCTGTTTAAAGGCAAAAGTTTTGTGAAACTTAAAAAATGAAAATATTAAAATCAACAACTTAGTGAATCCATTGAAATTGGATAAATTTCAAATGGTAGCACAAAAATACAAAGTTAGGTTTCAATGGAAGAATTATTCCTTCAATCCTTTGTTGCCTTTTACAAAAATGCTTTGACATCCTGCCGGAATCCTGCAGTTGACCGCAACCATAACCGCAAAGAAACGATTTTTTTCAACATTTTTTTCATCTTTTACGCAAATAATGCTCTTTCTTTTTAACCACGAGAATATTGGTGTCATACCAACCGTCTGGGAGGCATTAGATAAATTGGCGATCATCGGTACCACGTTTGTCTGAAGCAGGTTCGATATTTGTAGTCATACGACGTCGCGAAGTTCATTCCAAAGATTTTAGACCATTATTTTCAGTGCATACAGAAATCGGGGTCCTGGATGGCGAAAATAATGTACTCACCAAACCCGTTCTGAATGTCTCTGTTTTCAGAACCTAGAGCTAATTCTTAATAACACTTTAGTGGCTTTAATTTTCATATTCCTTAGGCTTTAATTTGTATATGCCTTAGTAGTCCACAAACTATGTCGAAGACACTCGTCAAAACAATTCTCACTCCTAGTTATAAATGCTTAGAACTTTATATACTTACTAACGCTAGATATTATGAGGAGTGTTTTATCAATCATCTAATAGATCTTGGAACTTTAATACACTTATCTAAAGAAATCGTCTAATTAAATCTTTATAATTTTGAGACACAGGACTAATTTTGCATCAAATGATTGTAAAGTATAAGTCTACACATGAACTAAAAATTTACTGAAGAGATTTTGGTTCTATCTGTGGTCAGAAGCGAGATAATCGTTCATTGTCCCAATTAGTCGAAAAAACAAATGATCTGGAATACTTTATTGTCGGATTCCTAATTCACGTTCTCTATGTTGTAGGAGACTTCATTGTAAAACGTTCGGTCTTCAGAGCCTCTAAATTCGTATTTCAAAGTGATTACATGTGCGAGTTGTTTGAGATCAAGTAGATAACTCAATTTAATGTTATAATGTTTGAATGCTACATGTTTGGATATGAGAAGGACAACGAGAACATTTTTATACTGTGCTCAAATAGCCACGCTGCTATACACGATGGATGCGGGATGGAAGCGACGCAACGAATCTGCATTGACAGAAACTACCTGCACACAACTTTGTGAAACAACACTGCTTGTCATATAACCGAACATTTTCCATCTCCTGTCAGCTAGCACTTACAGTCCATAGCAATCGCAAAAAATTCGCATTCTAAAACACCTAAGTTCGAATCCGGATTTTCTCCGCGGTAGTGTGGAGATTGCATAAAATCTTTTTTCTTTCTTGCGACTAATATGGAGATTGCATAAAATCTTTATTCTTGCTTGCGAGTAATATCGCCTAAATGAATACTATTCCGGATCTTTTTAGGCTGTTCTATTTTTAGATCATGCTCGTGACGTGTCATTTCGAGAAAGTCTACAACATATTAAGTTTTCAATGTGCCTTCACTGAGAGCAAAACTAGTTTCTAGTTCGATGTCACACAACATTTTTTTTGCTTTCAATTTTGATCTTTTAACCGTTAAATCGACCAAAACGATAGCAAATTTAGTAATCGATATATACGAACAGCACAACATCAAATTGAGTTTTCTTTTTAATCTCACACTCTACTCGGGTTGTGTATAGGATGGGATAAGGAGTGTAGAGGCGATGAGAGTAAGTAAAATCCAATTTTCGTTTGCCATTTTGTCTTTCCTGAATTTAAAATCTTATTAGTATGATCTTTTGTCGTGAACAGGGCTGGCAATAATCAACTCAGTACTTCATCATCACCGAGTTCAGCTCACCTGCAAATCGGTTTCAAAAGCATCACTGAACGAGTTGAGTAACTGGGTAACCATTCGTATAGAGAAAACATCGTCTCAACATCGTAGTGTCAAGCAATCAGCAGATGAGCGCTGACTGCTCATCAAATATTAGAACCCACTGAGACACGATTTGTGAGTTGTGATTTGATGTGTTTGCACATCAACACATTAAATCAGATTCTTATGAAACTGTCTCGCTTGTATTCCCCACCCACCAGAGTTGCCATGGGCGGCCAATGTTCGAATCGATGCCATTTCAATCCATTTCTCAAGACATGTTCTCGCATGCTGGAGAACGCATTCGTTTTAGTAGCCAGTTGTGTTTAGCTCGAGACATGAAAGTCAATCGTTTATGGTATACATCACACTACGGTTCGACATTTGTTTTCGTACATTAATGCTCGTGTTCGTTTTGAGTACCAGCAAAAACAAAACCGAAAATCTGGGTTGTGTTGGCAGCTCTGTGGTTTAAGAATACACTCACCGGTGTAGCTCGGTAAAGTGATGCCAAACTCAGTACTCACTTTTTAAAACTAGGAATGAGAGTTAAATGCTATGAAATCAAAACTGAGAACCATCAATACCATCATAATTTGATGTCAGCGGTGCTCTGTATAGGTGAGTGTGTTTGTTTAAATCAGCGATGATTTTCATCTTTACCATCATTTTTCGGATTGCATCGTAAATCATGTGGTGAGCTGATGAATAGAAAAAATCAAATCTTATGAGCGAGTTTTTGCCACCCTTGGTCGTGAATACGACTTACTTTACTATGGGGTGCCTTTTCAAAATTAGCCATATGGAAGAATGGGCAGAACTTAATCGTGAATATCTCAACTTGTATTAAAGGCAGCAACATAATTCTTTCACCATTTCATCAAAAATATGATCAGGAATTTAGGATAATATTTTAAACAGTGTGAGATAACCATAAACAACTCAAATATTAAGTTTTCTCTAAATTTGAAAACAACGCGGAAAACTCTTTACTTTTGCTTGGCTTTTTCGCACAAGGACGACGATTTTGAGGTAGTCAGGCACATATCTTCAACTGACTGCGTATAAAAGGGGAACCGTGGTCGAAATTCGATCATTTCTTCTTGTGCGTTGGATGCAAGCAGACGTCGTGGGACCAGCAGCTTCGGAGAGTGCACCTTCTGCGTGGTTAAAAACCTCGAGCGCTCAGGTCGCATCTCGTCAGTCGTCAGATGGAGCAGTCGTCAATGAAAGCAGACCTTTTGCGTGGTATAAAACCTCAAATGCTTAGGTCGTGCTTTCATTTGGACTTCAATCGTCGGGAGGGATAAATCGTTCAGAATTCTTCAAATCGGTTCTCTTTAGAACCATAATAATACTCCTAAAGAATTATGCTAAATTTTACTTTACTGTACTCTATACGGCCCATTTTTATTATAAAGAACTATCTAGTTATTTCATTACATTTAAATGCGTTTCAGAATGTTTAATGTAACTAATCTGAAATTTAGTCTAGGCACATCGTTTAAAATTCTAGTAGTGAAAAAAGGGAAAGTTGCACAATTCACACAATCGATCAACTACCAGTTCGAATTCGGAAGTATACAGAAAGTGTGTCAGTTTTATTCATATTCACGACATCCAGTTATGTTACTGACATTACACACCCGTACTTTTTGCCTTTCTCATATAGAAAGGCTATGCAATCACTGTGAAAGTCGACTTTTTAACCGAGGCCCGGAGGGCCGAATGTCATATACCATTCGACTCAGCTCGACGAACTGAGCGAATGTCTGTGTGTGTGTGTGTGTGTGTGTATGTAACAAAAATATGCATTCACTTTTCTTAGAGATGGCAGAACCGATTTTCACAAACAAAGATTCAAATAAAATGTCTCATAGTCCCATAGCCTGCTATTGACTTTCATTCCGATCCGACTTCCGGTTCCGGAGGTATAGGATGATATGTACCAAAATAATGAAAAAATATGCATTCACTTTTTTCAGAGATGGCTGAACCGATTTTCACAAACTAAGATTCAAATAAAAGGTATTATGGTCCCATAGTTCAATCATTGAACTATTCTATTTCATTTGAATGTGACTTCCGGTTCCGGAGTTATATGGTAATATGTGAAAATTTGAGAAAAATTTTACACTCAATTATCTGTGGAAAAACTCAACCGATTTTCGCAAATTAAGATTCAAATGAAAGGTCTTACAATATCCTGAAAATTTGTAGAACATTTTGTCTGGATCCGACTTCTAGTTCCGGAACGTTATAAGTGGAAATTTACCATTTTTATTAGTATCTTTGCTCGAACGATGGTTAAAAACAGGTACAAATTCCATAAAACTGACTGATACATTCTTCTAGTTTGCAGAGCTGTTAGTTTGTGGGCATGAAAACTTAATTCGGCACTACTGGTCCCCTCTTTTCCTGTTCCGATTGCACCGAAAGTGGAGAAGAAAAACTCCTACAACTAAATTCACTTCGATTTCTCTGCGATGCTTGAACCGATTTTCACAAATCTTGATTTGAATTAAAGTTCATACTGTCTTTAAAGCTACTGTGAAATTTCATCCGGATCCGACTTCCGGCTCCGCAGTTACAGGGCGATGAGCGTCAAAATGTTCAAATAGCCATATTGAGTGACAATATGTACAACACCGAAAGAAGAAGAAAACACAAAACGAACAAGGCGTGCTTTGTTCTATTTCGTACACGTTGTGTAGTGATGTTAATAATCTTACTACAAGTTTTATGCTGCTGAGTCACGCTATTTAGCTTGACTTACATATGAAGTAGTAACAGAAACGCAGGCTCGTTTCATTTGTTAGATTTCGTTTAAATGGTTTAATCGAAATAGAGCATGAGATAGTAAGTATAGGTTTAACTATGTTCAAAACTGTTCCAATTTGTAGGTCATATTTGTTGGTAGCAAGCGAACCAACTTCGGCTCTTCCGTTTTTCTGAATCCGGTTTCGGAAGAATTGGAAATAGTGATTAAAAACTCCAAAAAGGATCTCGCTCACTTTTCTTGGATCGATTTTCACAAACTTATAGGTTCAAAAGAAAAGTCTTACAGTTTCATACGGAATTCCTTAATTTGTTGTGTATACTACTTTCGGTTTCGGAACTACAGTGTAAACAGGATTTATAGTTTGTGAGATTAGGTCCAAGAAAATTTTCCTATTTTTATAAACAGTTGTTTTTGCGAATTTCACGGTTATATTTATGATGTAGTGAGTAATATGAGAAAGGCATCATTACACCACTAGGTGGATTAAAATAGGTTTTTATTATCCTTGTTTATTTCACCTCCAGAGTCATCAATAACTATTTTTTCTTTATCTTCAACTGCTCTGGTCGGTATGTATTTTTTCTTCGTTTTTTGATTATTTCCTTGTAATTTCTTATATATTATTTTATGTTCTGCTATATTTGGTTCTCTTTTTTTGCTTTTATTATGGTATGTTATGTTTTTATTTTCAGTTTTTTTGTTTACTAAAATTATTTTGTCATAAAATTTATTCTTTTCTTTTAATATTAATTCAGAATTTAGTGATTTTTCTTGTTCGTCTTTTAATCCATAAAAAAATTCTCTCGGCTTGTAACCAGTGCTCGAGTGTATTGTATTGTTGTATAATGTAGAGGCTATAAGAAAAATTTCTTTATGAGATAGGTCGGAATATTGGGGTTTAATGCATCGAAAGATTTCGGTTACAGTTAAGTGAAATCTCTCAACCAGGCCATTGCTTTCGCTATGGCTTAGAGGTATAAAATGCTTTTGAATGTTAAGATTGTTTGCAACTCCTCTAACTTCGGTAGATCGTAAAACTGGCTCATTGTTGCTCGCAATCAAACCAGGAGTACCATGAATAGAAAATAGTTTATATCATATCAGTTATAGTTTTTGATTTGAGAGGTATTAATACACCGAATCTTAAAAAATTTGTCGATCGGTGATAAAAATCCAAGCGATTTGGTTAAAAAGACATCGATGAGTATAATTTCGAAAGGTTTCTTGGTGCTCGGAGTGTGACTAAGATGAATTTTATATTGATGTCTATCGTATTTTACCTTGCTCACTTCGCATAGTTTAATAAATTGCTTTATTTTAAGTTTCGTTTTTGGGAAATAAAACCGCTTTGCAATTTGTTGTATATATTCCTCTGTGAGCCTTTTCATGAGTTTGCTCAAACATGAAATTTTGCTCTGCAAGTGTTTTTAGGTCGATCATTAATTTTTGGGCAAACAGGACTTTGAAAGACTTGCATCTGCTAAAGCGGTTTTTATATATTATTTGTATAGTATTCATCAAACCCTCAGAGCATAATATGCAGTTCGTCCTATTAAAGTCCATGTATTCCTTGAATATTCATATAATCGCGGGAACGCCAAATGTCAGTTTAGTTATAGTCCTTCGATATACTCTAGGAATAATTTGCTCGTGTGTGTTTTGTTCTTCTGGACCCGTTTTCAGAATTATTTGGTTGCTTTAATAGTTCAGAAGTCATTCAGTGCATTCAATGAATTCGGATTCATCTGTGTCCGTTGAGTGTGCACTCATGTTATCAAATGACACCACCTCGTTAATAATAATATCGTTGCGAATTCTTGATAAACTGTCGGCTACTGTGTTCTGCATTCCGGTCTCTGGAGATTGAGCGCGAACTATTGGTCCTAGGGGCTGTTCCTTTCAAGCCGATTCCTTGGTAAAATTCTTTTTGCCTTTCGTATATAGTGAACACCGACTTTTTAACTGAGTTGAGTCGCTCATTTTGACCAGGAGGATGTCAAGGTAGGTTCGGTGATTCCGGTTGGCCTCAATGACCCAGGGCTGGTCTACGTCGCGAACTACTCGGCCAATCCCCGACGATGGATCTAGTCTACACCGATGGAAAAGTTCCCCGACGATGGAAGTTTACCCGGGACCCACGCTCCCGACAGCCGTGAACGGTTCGAACGGCAAGATGCCTGGGTCGGTCCAGTGATTCCGGTTGGAGGATGACTTCCGGTTCACTGGCGCCCCGACGATCCATACCGTAGTTACGTCGCCATCTACTCATCTAATCCCTGTCGAAGGATCCGACGGAGAGCGGAGAAAAAAAGCAGCGACAGCTTTAAACAGGTCCAAACCTACCAAATCTGTAATAACTTTCACTAATAACTTCGCCAATTCACATTCACCACTCCCTCCTTCTACCTCCCCTTTTAAAACATATTTCTTTTCTTCTCTATCAGAACAAATTGGCTCAAATGGCACGTTCCCCTTGATATTTGGAGATTTGTGCCTTAAAATTGCTTAGTGTCATCTAATTGCTATAGAGTTAGTAATCTAGCGTTAGATTTAATTGATAGTATAAGGTACATACGTGTATCTGTTGGATTGTTGTAATCTGTTGATATAAACGATGAGAAGGTTTCATGCCTGCTGGAGTGAAAGGTTAATATTTCTGCTCCATTGGGCTTTTTCCTGCTCCAAATAAATGAATAAATAAATAAACTTGTTTCCACTAATAAACGTGTTCCATTGATGTATTTGATGTGTTATTGTCACATATCTTTTTTTATCCGTCTTCCACCATCTTTTCGACCACTAATTAGATCTACATGCCGAACCTAACCCCGTTTCGTTCGCCAACTCTCATTCACCACTCCGTCCTTCTACCTCCCATTTTAAAGCATACTTCTTTTCTTCTTTAGTTTTAATGCAAAATCACCATCGTTTACCCGATAGGATTAGTGTCCGAGTTAGTTAGCTAGGATTAGTTTTAATTGATATTTTTGATGTAATCTGTTGATATAAACGATGAGGAGGTTTTATGCCTGCTGGAGTGAGAGATTATTATTTCAGCTCCATTGGGCTTTTTCCTGCTCCAAATAAATAAATCTCATCATACTCGGCCAACCTATCCCGATTCTGGGGTTAGCTGGCCGATTTTTTCTCGCATATGAATGTTAATAGCCTTTTTACAATTCAAATGTTCCAATATCAAATCAGATTCGTAGCAAGCCTGTTCAATATAGTGCGACATTTCCTCAATATACAACGACGAGTCTAGGGAACATTTGACAGCAATCAATACGCCTCCTCCTACTTTTCTGGTTATGTTGTTCGAATTTCTGTCAACTCGATAAACATTGTATTGATCTCCAAATAATTGCACAGTTAATTTGGTCATCAAGCCAGGTTTCCACCAGTACAATGACGTCAAAGTCGGCATCGGCACATGAGAGAAAAAAGTCATCAACTTTTGATTTCAAAACACGAACGTTCTGGTAATAGAAATGAATTATCTCGGATTCTGTCGATCCGATTAACTCATTCTCAGGAATGTTTACATCGCCGATATCGAATACGACTTACTTTACTATGGGGCGCCTTATCAAAATTTATCCTGTACAAGAATGGGCTGAACTTTATCGCGAATAACGAATACGCGAATACGAATACGAAACTTAATGTATTTAACCCAACAGCATAATTTTTTCAACAAGCTATCGGATATATGATCAGGTATTTGTGATTAAATTTTCAGGTGCACGAGATAACCATAAATAACTGGAAAACATAGTTTTTTTAAAACTTTTAGAAATTATGATAAAAATCATCTCGCTTGTTTTCCTTCTTTGCACCTGGACGACGGTTTAAAGGTAGAAAATGAAAATGAAGTCTCACTGAAATATGGTCATATTTCAACTTAAGTGTTGTTACAAAATGACAATACTGAGACGAATTTTTATGAAATTAAGTCAATTATTAGGAAACTGGAATTGGAATGGAATCTTTAATATTCTTATTAAAAATTTTCCCGATGTTGCCTTTTTTTGTAAACTTTTTGAAAAAATTATCTTGTTGAGTATGATATCTCATATAAATGAGAATTATTTTTTTTACCAGAGCAGTTTGGATTTCGTCATGAACATTCAACTACTCATCAACTTGTAAGAGTGACGAACATAATAAAAGCGAATAAATCTTCTAAGTTATTCACTGGCGTTGCTGTTCTAGACATAGAAAAAGCATTCGACAGTGTTTGGCACAAAGGTTTAATAGCAAAATGTCTGATTTCCAGTTTCCTATTTATTTGATCAAAATGGTTCAAAATTATTTAACTGATCGTACTCTTCAGGTTAGCTATCAGAGTTGCAAATTTGAAGTTGCATTGATATTCGTATGAGCAGGTGTTCCGTAGGGTTCGCGCGTAGCTCCTATCTTGTATAATATATTTACTTCTGATCTTCCAAATCTACCCGTTGGTTGTCAGAAATCGCTATTCTGTGACGACACAAGTCTGTTAGCTACAGGTAGAAATCTAAGAGTGATCTGCAGTCGCCTACAAAAAAGCTGAATTATTTTCAGAGATTATCTGTCAAAATGGAAAATTAAACCAAATGCAGCCAAAACGCAAATTATTATCTTTCCTCATAAACCAATTTTCAGACCAGCCATGTATTATGCAGTACCTATTTGGTCAAGTTGTTGTTCCACCAGGAAGAAAACGCTTCAGAGTATTTAAAATAAAATTCTGAAAATGATTTCGATGTGTTCTCCCTGGTTTAGTACAAATGAGTTACACAGACTGACAAATATAGAACCATTATATGTAATGTCACATAATATTATAAGCAAATTCCGACAAAAATCGATACGATCTGCAACTGAATCGATTCGTTCTCTGTATTAGTTAGTAAGTTAGTATATATGTTTCTTTTTCCCATTACCTAATACAAGTACGTTCACAATTTTCTGTACACAAAAATCACAGAATTGCGGAAGCAAATGATGTCTTCATGGTAATAATCAAATCATGTATATAAATGGGCTAAAAAGTCACCACTTGTGGCTGAACACCCAATTTAAATCCTAATAATTTAATTTCAACTCATATACCAATAAATATTTATAAAAAAAAACTTGTCAATGAACGGATGTCATCCTCCGTGATATTGTTAGAAATTCGAGAAAGGTAAATCCAGCACTTTGGTGCAGCTGGAGATAAAACCAGTACAGGCAGGCCATCAACAACTCTTTTTGTGCCGCAAGTGAGGGAATCTAAGCCAGATGCCGTACTAGGGCGCTTTTTTTCTTGTTTGGAGTTCCAGCTCAGGCGTTGAATTTTATCAGAAATTAATTGTAGTTGGGTTCCATTGAACTCTACCTTTACCTCTTGAAAAGCTGTACGATGAGAGTCACGCATATGTACCACCGTTTCATTCAACAATGTTATAACGAGTGGCAACTAAAATTTTGGAATTTCTTTCTCCAGCTGTCAAAAAAGACAAACTTACTTGAAGATCATCTTTTTGTTTGAAATTAAACAAACATTGTCCATTGTTGAAAAAAAATATTGAACATTTGAAAACGGTCCGTAATCGGATGTTCGGCGAAGCTTCCGTTTGATGTCGGAACAGGAGCGTTGTACGGCCTTCATGTCAACTTTGCGAATGCATCTCTTGATTTTTCCAATCAACTGTTTTCAATTCGTGGCTCTCCAGTTATTTTTGTACACCAAGGAGCTCAAAACCCCGAAGAAATTTTCGATTAGGCAACACTGAGGTAGATTCATCGGGTTGTGGTGTTTGGGTACAAATGGGATCGAATGGGTATTCAGGAACGATTGTGTTTTTAGGCGCAATGCGATGACGCTTTAACCGGCCAAAATACGTATTGTCCATCTGCATGATTTTTTTTGAAAAAAAAACGGGATCAAAACTTTCTACAAACATTCGTTCTGGTAAACATTTTGATTGATTGCCAACCCAGATGGCTTGAACCATGGCTTAGAAATGCCTTTCTCGGAAATTACAATGTACGGCATCACTTTCTGTTCAAACTTATGTTTGAACTTATATTTTATGTTCAGAGGTGCAATAGAATTATCCGTTGAATAGTATCGATCGTTTGCGGGAATCTGCGTCATCGAAAGAGGAAAATTACTTTCGTCGTCCAAAACAAAACTTTTTCCGGAATAATTTTTAATCAACCAGCGGAACTGGGACTTCAGCGTTGAAATCTATGCGTCAGTATATTCCGGGGATCGTGTCTGTTTTCGGCACTTTATTCCGACTCTTTTCAACGTTTTGCAGATGTACTGGTGAGAACAGTTGAATTTTATTGCGACTTCCCGTTGGCTCAGTGAACCCTTATGATTCGTTCAATTCATATTTGTCCCGAGATAACTGATCGTCTCGGACGATGGTGATGTAGCCTTTGGATGGTGAGAATAAGTCCACCGATAGTTTAGGAGGGCAAAATACTTTATTCTACGGGTTATAACGAACAACTGAACTTATTTGATCTACAGACGCAAAATTAATAAAAACAAATATATTCAAAGACTGGTTTCATCGACGATTACATATACATTACATTACATTTAAATTACATATAATAATAAGGTATTATCACTTCAGAAACTGATATAGTATGGTGGGCGATGATTGTGCGTAAACATCCCCATGCCCCTGAAGTTACTTTTTCTTCTTCAGTAGCTCAAGTTGACATTTCTTCAGCAGCTGTCGGTAGTAAGCATAACTTCTCCATCGGACGTACGTAAACTCCGCGAGCAGTCTTAACTGTCACCACACGTGTAACTCTGTCTGGTTCAGAATGCGCTTCATGAATACGACCTAGTGTCCATCGGTACGATGGAGAGTTGTCATCCTTCACGATTACCAGTAGTCCAACATCGATGCGTACCGGAGGTTTCCAGCGTTTCATACGTCCTTGTAGCTGACATAAATATTCGGTTTTCCAACTAGTCCAAAAATGTTGCAGGCGTTGTTCAACTGTTTGCCAGTATCGTAGTCGACCTTCAGGGACAACACCATAATCACGATCCGGAGCAGACTGCAAAGATACCCCTATGAGAAAATGAGCTGGAGTTAACGGCTCTAAGTCGGTAGGATCATCAAAAAGCGCTGTTAGTGGTCTTGAGTTCAGACAACCCTCCACTTGAGTAAGTAAAGTTTGTAAGTCCTCAAACGAAACTGGATTCGAACCAAGCACCTTCAGGAAATGAGTTCTCGTCGAGCGTACGACTGCCTCCCACAATCCCCCAAAGTGTGGGGCATTGGGGGGATTGAAGTGCCAGTATATTCCTTCACTAGCACATTTTCTCATAATCGGTTCGTAGTATTCCTTCGTTCGCAGATTTCGTAAGAGTTCTAGAAGTTGATTCCTCGCTCCAACAAAATTTCACCCATTGTCGGAATACATATCAGATGGTTTTACTCGTCGCGAAATAAACCGACGAAGAGCTCGAATGAATCGTTCAGAAGACATATCAGATACCATTTTCATGTGTACCACCTTTGTTGTCATGCAAATGAATAGAGATACGTATGCCTTAACAGCAACTCTTCGCAGCCCAAGTCGGTAGAAAACGAGTTCCAAAATAGTCAACACTTGTCTTCGAGAATGCACGAGCTGGTGTGACACGTACTGATGGCAAATTTCCCATGAATTGCTGAATAGCCATTGGGAAACGGAAGCATGTTACACAATTATGGACTATAGCACTATAGCCTTGGTATTACATTCCTGTAGTGGAATTTGACCTTCTGTTTCAACAGACTTCGCAGCCGATTCAGAGTGTACAGAACTAGTGCATGGCTGGTGCTACGATTCTACTGACACTACGAATCCATCCAGGTCGGGGCTCGAACATACGAACATACGACGAAGAGCTTGAATGAATCGTTCAGAAGACATATCAGATACCATTTTCATGTGTACCACCTTTGTTGTCATGCAAATGAATAGAGATACGTATGCCTTAACAGCAACTCTTCGCAGCCCAAGTCGGTAGAAAACGGGTCCAAAATAGTCAACACTTGTCTTCGAGAATGCACGAGCTGGTGTGACACGTACTGATGGCAAATTTCCCATGAATTGCTGAATAGCCATTGGGAAACGGAAGCATGTTACACAATTATGGACTATAGCCTTGGTATTACATTCCTGTAGTGGAATTTGACCTTCTGTTTCAACAGACTTCGCAGCCGATTCAGAGTGTACAGAACCAGTGCATGGCTGGTGCTACGATTCTACTGACACTACGAATCCATCCAGGTCGGGGCTCGAACATACGACACCTGGTTTGTAAGACCAGCGCCCTATGCATTGAACCGCCAACCCGGGTGTATTATGGACTATACTTCGCACAATATTGCGACCACCAGGTATTCCAATGGCAGACACAATATTGTGTCTGCCAGGTAATAGCATATCGTGTTTCATTTTCTCTGTTTGCTGCGAATTCGAATGTTTCTTCTTGTACTCGAATGTTTCTTCTTGCATTCTTGCTCGAATGTTTCTTCTTGTACTCGTCGGACTAGTGTATACTCTGCCTGATTTAACTCTTCACTAGTTAGAAAGCCAACCTTCGATTTCTTACCGCGCAGCTTATTTTTCAAGTTGGTGAAATATCGACGCCAATATGCAGTTTTCCGAAGAAGATCAGTATAACTAGAAAATGATTGTATATATTCCTTGCAAAATTCGTTTTCTTTTGATACCGTCAGTGCAACTAATGTGCGCCTCCTTTCATTATGATTACTTTGTGTAATCAATAATTGAGGTTGCTCAGGCCAATTAGAAGAATCTTCTCTAAGCCAACTCGGTCCATCCCACCATAATACGTTGTTCACTATTTCTTCCGGAAACATTCCTCGGGCTATTAAATCAGCCTGATTTTGATTCCCCGGAACATGTAACCACCGACCTAGTTCAGTTAGTGTTTGAATTCTCGAAACTCGGTTAGCTGCAAAGGCTGTCCACGTGGCAGGAGGAGCTTTCAGCCACTGCAAAACAGTCATAGAATCAGACCAGAAAACCACTCGCCCTTCGAATCTTATCGCCGCTTTAATCTTCTCGAATAATTCCGCTGCAACTAAGCCCCCACAAAGCTCCAACCGTGGCGATGATTGAGTCTTCAAAGGTGCGACCCGACCCTTTGAAGCCATCAAGGAAACCATCATCTGGTCAGACGTATCTATAGTTTTCAAATGAAGGCAGGCTCCGTAGGCTTTTTCACTGGCGTCACAAAAGACATGAATCTCCTGTTCAATCGTTCTAGGCAATACCACACATCGCGGAATTCTGATGTTATCCAGAGCTGGCAGTTGAGCGTAATACCTCCCCCAGTTGAATTCGATTGCAGAAGGGAGCAATTCGTCCCAATCTAGCCGGGCACCATTCATTCCGGATAAAGTCCAAAGAAGTTGCATAAACAACTTGGCCATTGTTATGGCAGCGCCTACCAATCCCATGGGGTCGACAATCGTTTAAGGAGACACCAGTGGTAGTCTTACAGGATGCGTCAAACACTACTCTGACTTTAGTAGTGGTACTACTTTCTTTCACGACAGGATGATGTACAAGTAAAGATGTTTGGGATGGGAATCTGTATTGATATCAACCCTTTTCATATGTCCCAAATATAAATATTCCTTTAAAAACGCATTGTATCTTTCCTTCAACATCGGATATTTTATTATATTCTCCGGCCACTACCCAGCCGAAAACGGAATCAACCAGATTTGGTAAGCCATTGCCCAATCCTATGAGCATTCGAATATTTCGAAAAATGAGCCTCCGCCTAATATCAAATCGATTTGATTTGACAGATTGAATTCTATATCTGCAAGCTTTATGTAGTTAGGAATATTCCAATCGGTGACATCGATATCCGAAATTGGAAGTTTCACCGTAATTTTCGGGAGAACTAGTAATGCCAGCGATCGCGAAAAGTTCCAGTCAACTGTACTTCGTATTGGGCCAATATTTTTGATTGATCAATTCCAACTATAGGAAGCTGTACTTTGTTTTGTTGTAGCTTGAATCGTTGACAAAGCCGACGAGAAATAAAGTTGCATTGAGATCTCGAATCGAACAATGCCCTTGCAGTAGTCTAGTATCCCGCTTCGCCTTGTACCGTTATCATCACCGTATCCAGTAATACTTTGGGTGTCAAAACACAATGAGAAGAATGTTCAGGATTATCAAACGCTACCGTATTAGCTACCCTTTGCTCCGATGCTCCAACCGAACTAGGTTTTCTTTCGGAAGCTTCTACTGAATCAATCAATGTGTTGTTCAGCGTAGATTCAGCATCATGCTTTATTCTGCTACTCTTCTGCGTTTTAAAACATACCATGGTATGATGTCGTGCATTGCAGTTCTTGCATGAAACCATCGAATTGCAGTCCTTAGCCTGATGACCCTTGTGAAAGCAATTGCGGCATAAAGAATGCGTTTTAAATAAACCTTCTCTTTCCGACACAGAAGATTGCCCGAATACGGTACATTTGTACAAAGGGTGGCTCTCTGGGCAAGCCGGACATTTAAAGCTATTCTGATGAGCCGCACTACAACTAGCTTGTTGCTGTTGGAAGGGGCGCTGTCTTTTAATTGACTGAGGAGGTTCTAACCGTTGTTCCAAACCTCTAGTTGGCAATGCCTCCAACACTCGAACACGACGCGTAAGAAAGCCGATAGGTCTTTAAGAGATTTTGTTTCTTTCGCTGAAATATGTTCTTCCCAACTTCTGCGAGTATTACTATCTAATTTCGAACTTGGGAAGTGTAAAAGAAGAAGGTCCTTATAGTCACAAGGCTGTACCAGTTGATCTAAAGTTTTCAATATCCTTTCGAAGCCTTCCAACAATGAATGCAATTCAGAAGCAGACTCTTTCATTAATAAAGGCAGATCGAAAATGCCCTGGATTTGCTTTCGTTTTATAATTTTGAGGTTTGAGTACCGCTTTACAAGCCGTTCCCAGGCCGTTAAATAGTTTGCGGAAGTAATCGGTAGGGCTTTGATTACCGCCAAAGCTTCACCTTGCAACTGGTTTCGTAAATAATGTAACTTTTCAACATCAGGCAACTCCGTCTGCCAGTGAATTAAAGACGTATACAAGTCTCTGAAACTTATCCACTCATCCATGCTCCGCTAAATTTTGGAAGCGTAACTTGTGAAAGCCGTGCATGCGGAGCAGAACCATGCGCAAACGAATCGTTTGTTCTTGAGGTTTGATCCAGAATTTGTGCCTCCTGTAGCAATTTATGCTTATCAATCAAGAATGACTTATCATCGTAGAATCGATTTTCATATACACTCCATTCCTCCATTATTGCCAAGGGGTCTATTGAAAATTTATCGTGTGACAGTATTTCATTGATCGTGTCGTTTATTTGCTCCCACAGTGTATCGAGGCGTTCCAACCGAACTTGTATTTCACTTGGTGTGACGCCATCGTGGAACCGTTCAACGAAGCCGTGTATATTATCGAATGATGCTTGCAGTCCTTTCAATCTAGTAGTAATGGTACACAAGGCCGGTCCCCTTTTCGATGACGTTGATTTTGACATTTTGTAGCAGTCTCGAAGAACCAGAAAGGAAATGAATAGTTGTAGTATAGATCTATTGTCCTAGCTTTGAAAGGACATATACAATGTAGCCCGTACCTTTGGAAAACTGTTCTCCTACGAAGTCCTTGACGAAAGCGTAACTGTACTGTCGTAGAATAAAATCGGTACTGAACGTATAATTGTAATTGGCTGATTTTTCTGCCCTTATCGCGAACAGTCGAGTTCTCCACTGGTTATGTACTAAGCAACAATAATTTCCACAGTGTCCCAAGTCGACCAAACTTGTAATATTTGATGTATTATGCCAAACGTAATGTTATATATCTTCCGTTTAGTGATCCAACCCAAGCCGACTTTATTGGATATCTATTGTTCCCGCCAATACTGTAGCGTCTCAATCATGTACAGCCGAAAACAAGTGCGCTTCCTCCATGAATTGAAATACGGTGATGAAGTGATGAAGATGACCAAACAACATCCAAAGCAAGCCAAATGCACTGGTTCTGATTCTTCGGTGTCTTCGACCATCCGGTTCGAAGGACCTTATGTCCCTTAGGCTTTGGATTGTGAGAATAAATCCACCGATAGTTTAGGAGGGCAAACTACTTTATTCTACGGGGTATAACGAACAACTGAACTTATTTGATCTACAGGCGCAAAATTAATAAAAACTAATATATTCAAACACTGGTTTCATCTTCGATTACATATTCTAGCTGATATAAGTAATAATAAGGTATTAATGTGGAACACATCTTTATTAGGGGTGCAAATCAGAAACTCAAGAAAAACTACACGTAGAAATGCGGTCAGGTTTTAAATACTTACAGCTCAGTCTGTTTTGTATCATTTATTAATATTATTTCATAATTTGATAGGAAATATTTCTACGTATTAATTTGAATGTTCATAGCCATGGATTTTAAACTGTATATCATTGAAATGTTGATTAATAGCTAGCAGTGTCCTATTTGTCTGCAAAAAATCACCAGCAAACCGGATTTCCCTGCCATAGTCGACGGTTTTGAAGGAGTAAGCGATGTATCAAAGAGCGAGTATCGCTCTGATTGGTCAATCGATGCAAAAGCGAAGCTGTTGGAAGCACGCGAATCTATAAATAGAAGCGAAATTAAAGCTAACGTTTCAGTCCTATTCCTAGCTTGCTAGAGGTAGGTTGTTGCTAGACAGCAAGACAAAAACGTGCCATAGAACGATTTGAAGCTTCAAGGGCTGATGCCAGTTGTTAGCGTAAAACCGTGTCGCTCGCTGTGCGTATTGCATTTCTCTTCATGCTCTCTCGTAAATGTGTAAAATGACTCTCGATGTGGCCGGGTGGCCAAGAAAGTTTTGATATTTTCGGTTTCAAGTTTGACTACATCACATAAAATCCAATAAAGCTACCGCTTGTTTGGCAGCCTTGATGAGCCGATTTCATTTCTCTCTCATGTTTCGTTACGTTACCAGGCAGAAATGGTGCCACCATAGAATCGTACTTACCATTACAAAAATAACATTAACTTAATTTTTATCGCGACAACATGTGTGTTTTTATGCACTAATCGCATCTAAACTAAATTATCTAGACATTGTCAGGATAGATTTTTGATCCATGCTTTTGAAGCCGATTAAGATTAATTTCTAATTTATATTAGATGAACTCGATTGATAATGACAAATAGTTTATCGCTTCAACCGAAATCGCAGAATGGTAGAGAAACTTAACGCTAAACAACTGCTTGCATAAAAAACTTGAACACAAGCTTGGCGAAGAGAAGCTTAATTATCGAATTCGCAAGTATGTACAAAGATATAATTGCATATATTTGGGATAATGGTGTAATTTCGTCGGTCATAAAACAAATGCAAATCAAGACAAATGATGTTCGGTGTTGGTTCGGATTGAGTGAACTTTTTGATTGTAAATCATTAGAAATTTTGGTTGCATTGTTCCACATCAACGGCTCGAACAACCCCAGAGCACAGTGGTTTGAATCGACAAAAACGTGAACTTAATTCTCTAGCTGCTAAACCGTTGATCCGATATACATAGTTCCTTTGGAGAACTCATTCACAAAAATATACCTCGTGATTTGATCACAATAAAAAATGTGCAAAGCCTACTACGATAAAAGTTCATTTCAACAACTTTATTCCCCTAAGAGATAGAAAAATGATGTCTTCTACAAAGTTTTAGAACTTCTAACGAGAAAAAACTTTGCCGAAGAAGCTAAAGGTCTAACGCATACAGTTTCGGATATATGAAGCATTTTCTTTTGAAACCACTTAAAATCAAATTTTTGTACATAATTTTTTTCGCAATTACTTTCAGTGTCTACTATGTTCGAGACAATTACTAAAAACGTAAAATTACACATTTTTGTTGAAGACTGTTCACGGTTTGGCTTTTTCCCTAAAAAGTTATTTAACATTTAAACTTTTATATACACTAACTTTAATTACTAATAGGAAGCAGGGTCGCACACCAAATGGCACATACATATACTTTTTGGAAAGTTTAAATCAAGTAATATAAAGATACGAAGTGTGTAGCGTGGCCTTTTTAAATTGAGTGAATGAGAGAACAAAATATAGAGTGCTTTTTTGACCATTTTCTTAGAAAAAACGTACATTAATAAAATTGTTTATCTTCATATCACGCGTTATTTGTGATATCGACCGAGTTACCTTTAGGCAAAAACTTTTGCAAGAAATTGCAGTCCTGGTATAAAAAATAGAGCATTCGTTTTAACACTTTTTTACGAAAACGACTATTTTTGGTTCATTAAAAAGAGCTTTGCAGGAAATGTTAAAACATTGGAATCGGTCGTTAGTGTAGCTTTGGTGCAATGGTGGATTGATTGAATATAATTTCATGATGCATTCTTGTATGCAATTGATCAAACTAAAGAAGCATGTTAACGTGCTCATTAATTTTCGACAAGTTTTACTTATTCTTTTAATAGAATATTCTTTATCCGTTCATTTAATTCCAATCCAATTCATTCCAAGGATGATATTTTACATTATTACCAGTACACCTAAAACATCGTTTAAATTTAGGTCTTCTGAGATTAATTTTTATGTGTTGAAATGTGTAAATGTAGCCTGCTTGAAAGGCTGAATCCTTTTTGTAAAATCATGTCATTCTACGAAATAAGTTCATATGAATTAAGCCATACACTGAAAAAAAAAATAATGAAATTCACTCGATTTCTAAATAAATAGTACTATGAAATGGACATCAGTTGAATAAAAAAATCGATTTTAAACCATCCTCGATGTACTAAAACTAAATTGGAATACATTAATTTCAATGAATAAGACCGTTTATTTTTATTGACGTTTAGTATTACTTTTAATGTATATTGAAAAATGAATGAATAAAAAATAGTAGTTTTAGTAAAAAAAGTGTTGAAACAAATGCTCTATTTATACCAGGACTGCTATTTCTTGCAAAAGTTTTTGCCCAAAGGTAACTCGGTCGATATCACAAATAACGCGTGATATGAAGATAAACAATTTTATTAATGTACGTTTTTCCTAAGAAAATGGTAAAAAAAGCACTCTATATTTTGTTCTCTCATTCACTCAATTTAAAAAGGCCACGCTACACACTTCGTATCTTTATATTACTTGATTTAAACTTTCCAAAAAGTATATGTATGTGCCATTTGGTCTGCGACCCTGCTTCCTATTAGTAATTAAAGTTAGTGTATATAAAAGTTTAAATGTTAAATAACTTTTTAGGGAAAAAGCCAAACCGTGAACAGTCTTCAACAAAAATGTGTAATTTTACGTTTTTAGTAATTGTCTCGAACATAGTAGACACTGAAAGTAATTGCGAAAAAAATTATGTACAAAAAATTGATTTTAAGTGGTTTTAAAAGAAAACGCTTCATATATCCGAAACTATATGCGTTAGACTTTTAGCTTCTTCGGCAAAGTTTTTTCTCGTTAGAAGTTCTAAAACTTTGTAGAAGACATCATTTTTCTATCTCTTAGGGGAATAAAGTTGTTGAAATGAACTTTTATCGTAGTAGGCTTTGCACATTTTTTATTGTGATCAAATCACGAGGTATATTTTTGTGAATGAGTTCTCCAAAGGAACTATGTATATCGGATCAACGGTTTAGCAGCTAGAGAATTAAGTTCACGTTTTTGTCGATTCAAACCACTGTGCAGAGGGCTGATCATTGTAGTTTTATCACTCCAGAAACTGATATAGTATGGTGGGCGATGATTGTGCGTAAACAATATTGTTGAAATTATTTTGTCCTTATTTTTTTACTGAATTTCTCGTAAATTTTTTTGAAAGCAGCATTTTTGAGATATTTGTGGTGTTCTATTACTACTGGAGATTTTATTATTATTTGCTCATAAAAATATTTTCGTTGGTATGGAGAAAATATTTTGTCACTGCGTTGAATACAACAAGATATATAAAGACTGTCCCAGAAAGTATGAACGCACTTTGATTTCGCTATGAATAATTCACAAGTGTTAACAGATCGGCTGAAAAGTTCGTATCGTTTCTATGAGAGGGCGCCACTAGAATTAAACCAAAAAATGGCTTGATGAGTGTTATCCAGACTCTTAACCGGGCGAAGCAACAATTCGTAAGTGGTTTGCAAAATTTCGTACTGGTCATATGAGCACCGAAGACGATGAACGTAGTGGACGTCCAAAAGAGGCTGTTACCGATGAAAACGTGAAAAAAATCCACAAAAAGAATTTCAATGACCGTAAAGTGAAGTTGATCGAGATAGCTGACACCCTAAAGATATCAAAGGAACGTGTTGGACATATTATTCACGAATATTTAGATATGAGAAAGCTTTGTGCAAAATGGGTGCCGCGTGAGCTCACAATCGATCAAAAACAACAACGAATTGATGATTCTGAGCAGTGTTTGGAGCTGTTATATCGAAATAAAATCGATTTTTTTCGTCGATATATAACAATGGACGAAACATGGCTCCATCACTTCACTCCGGAGTCCAATCGACAGTCATCTGAGTGGACTGCACGCGATGAACCGAACCCAAAGCGTGGAAAGACTCAACAATCGGCCGGTAAGGTTATGGCGTCTGTATTTTGGGATACGCATGGTATAATTTTCATCGACTACCTTGAAAAGGGAAAATCCATCAACAGTGACTATTATATAGCGTTATTAGAGCGTTCGAAGGACGAAATTTAAAAAAAAAACGGCCTCATTTGAAGAAGAAAAAAGTTTTGTTTCATCAAGACAATGCACCGTGTCACAAGTCGATGAAAACCTTGCTGAAATTGAACGAATTGGGCTTCGAATTGCTCCCTCATCCACCGTATTCTCCAGATTTGGCCCCCAGTGACTTATTCCTGTTCTCATACCTCAAGAGAATGCTCGCTGGTAAAAAATTTAGAAGCAATGAAGAGGTAATCGCTGAAACTGATTCCTATTTTGAGGCAAAGGACAAATCGTACTACAAAAATGGTATCGAAAAGTTGGAAGATCGCTATAATCGCTGTATCGCCTCTGATGGCAATTATGTTGAATAATAAAAACGAATTTTGGCAAAAAAATGTGTGTTTCTATTAAACGATACGAACTTTTCAGCCGAACTGTTAGATATGCTAATTTTATTCGACATACTGATAATATTAGACTACAACAACAGAATATTATTCTCAACATTGGCTACTTAGCCATTGCAGACTAGCTGGCGCACCTTCTTGCGAACGTTACTCATTAAATTCCGTACAGACTTCTTGGCGACAAGTTTTGACATTTTTTCCAATCTTTTTCGAACTGTTGAATGGTTTCGGCTGCCGAGACATGTTTTTTAAGATGTGCCTTCGTTAATTCCCAAAATTCCTAAATTGGTCGAAGTTGTGGACAATTTGGTGGATTCATGTCTGAAGAAGACCACAGGATCCTTGTGGCTTCGAAACATGGGTAGAAGTCGTTTTTGTAAACATTCCTTGATGTACATTTCGCTGTTCATTGAAGCAAAGGTGATGAAAGGTTTCGAAATATTACCGCAGCTACAAATTGCTTGCCAGACCATAGCTTTCCTACCAAATTTTTCGACTTCTATCGATGTATCGGACTGGTTTACCACTTGCCCTTCTCAAACCGTATAATATTGTGGTCCCGGCAAGGATTTGTAATCGAGTTTCACGTAGGTTTCGTCGTCCATGATTATGCAGTTCAAATTTCCAGCAAGAATCGTATTGTACAGCTTTCGAACCCTCGGCCTGATCGATGCTTCTTGTTTCGGACTATGTTTTGGTTGTTTCTGCTTCTTATAGGTTCGAAGATTCAAACGTTCTTTAGCACGAAGAACATTTGACTTCTATGTGCTCACTTTTTTGCCACATTTCGAACTGAAACCTCCTTCATTTTCTCAAATGCCTTCAGTATACGTTTATCCAACTGAGGGTTAGTAGGACCTATTTTTCGACCCGTTTTCGGTTTATCCGCAAAGGTGTTATCCTCACCGAACTTCCGGATTGTATTCCGCACGGCTTTTTCACTTACTCCTTCCATTTTTGCTATCTTTCTCAGCGACAGTCCGCGTTCTGTGCGCCATTTGTACACAATTTTGTCGTAAATACGACTTACTTTACTATGGGGCGCCTTTTCAAAATTTACCCTCTGAGAGAGTGATAAGTTTTTGATCGTGAATATCTCTTGTTGTATCTAACGGACCAACATAATTTTTGCTATACGCCATCGGAAATATGATCACAATTTTATGATAAAATTATCAGTTGTGTGACATAATCTTAAATAATTCAAAATTAAACTTTTCTGAAATGTTTGGTATAAACGAGTATCAAAGGGGATAATCCATAAGGCGCGTTTGCCTTGCTCGTATTTTTAAAGCTCATTGCTCAGTGTCCTGTGAAAGGATTTATATAATCTAACTACCAATAGAATCGAAATTTTTCAACTTAAACGTGTATAGCAAAAGCATTAAAGTATTTCAATAGTACACTATTGAAAAACCTGTCTCATTTGACCCATGTCAACACCAGCCAATCAGAACGCGTTCTGAGGAAGAGAACAAAATATCTGCTGCTGTACAACAAATCGTTCGAGAAAAATGTTCCGAAAAGTGTCGAATAGTGTAGTGAGTTCCTCAATTTGGTCCTTCTGAATGCTAGAAACAAATCCCTACAGCATATAGATAGTTTCTTTCAAAAAATTACGCAAATACGATATGAAAAAATCGACATTAAAATTCTGTATGCGGCTTTTTTTATAGCCGTTAGGACCGCCCATTAGTGAAAAAGCTACAAACGAAATCACGTAATAAGAAAGCTAGTAACAAGAACTGGATCAGTTTGGATTCTATCGCCACTGCGAGCAGATGTATTTTGTATCGTTTGCAAAGCTAGTTTCGCTTCCCACAAGAGCGATTACGTCACAGCTGCCAGTCATTTGCATTGATAAAAAAACAACGATGGAGAGCATTACACAAAATCAGCCGTTCTAATGGCTGAAAAGTTTTCTAAAGAACTATTAGGATTTGTTGTTCGCAAATCGAAGGAAAATATTCTCAGTTTAGTGCAAATTTAGAACAGTTTGGTTAGATTTTTGCACTTTTCGCTGTGTGAAATTCGAGATCAAGTGAAGCCTTCTTTGTTTTTACGAAAAATGTTCCAGAGTTTAATGTAGTAGAGAATTACGCAATTTGACCCTTCTGAATGGTAGAAACGAATCCCTATAGCATATTGATAGTTTCGTTCAATATATTAGGCCTATTGTATCATTGATCAACCCAGCGAATTAATGTTTTCTTTATTGGAAAATTATAATCGGTTGTAAACGCTACACCTACACCAACCATATCAGTATCGCATCCACGTAAAACAGTTCAGCCTGGAATTAGATGACGGAAGTCAGCGGCATCCATCGGAATTCGAATTCAACGCATCACTCTTCATCACAAACGCTATCATAAAAGGTTCTTTTCAGAGCCACCATTATTTTATTATGAAGAACTATACTGGTTATTTAATAATATTTGTGTTTCAGAATGTTAAATGTAACTAATCTGTACTTTAGTTTAGATGCATCGTTTCAAATTCTACATACATTTTCATACAATTGATCAACTAATTGATATTCGGAAGTGTTAAGGAACATGTCAGTTGTTTTCGTATTCACGACATCCAGTTATGTCTCTGACATTACCCACCCGTTTTTCGACTGCTGAAAGTCCACGCATTTCGAAACATACTAATGAAAACGAATAAACAACTGCACAAGTGGTTAGAGAATAGTGTAAACAACAGAACGCAGCCATAAGAATAGACTGATTCTGCACCATTGCGAAAAAGCAGCGGTTTTTGGTTGCGTCCATACTTTCTGGGACAGTCTTTAGTAGCAGACATATGTAACCGTTTCGTTTTCTTTATAGCGTGTACGAAATAGAACTAAGCACGCACCGTTCGTTTAATCTTTTTTCTTCCACGTTGTACGTACCGGTGTTGTACATATTGTCATTCTACATGGCGATTTGAAAACAATTTGACACTCATCGCCCTGTAACTTCGGAACAGGAGGTCAGATCCGGATGAAATTTTACAATGACTTTAAAGATGATATGAGCTTTAATTCCAATCAAGATTTGTGAAAATTGGTTCAAGCATCGCAGAGAAAATTTTCTTCACCATTTTCGGTGCTTCCGGAACAGGAAAGGGGGACCAGTAGTGCTTAATTAAGTTTTTATACCTACAAGCTAACGAGCTCTGCAAACTAGAAGAATTTATCAGACAATTTCATGGGATTTGTAACTGTTTTTGACCATTGTTCGTGGAAATATACTAACTAAATAAGTAATTTTCCATTTTTTTTTATTCAATAGTAACATATTTTGAAGGCACACTGCTTAAGTTCTAAGATGACACGGGCATTTTCTTATTTTAATTAATAACTAACTTAAAACTAGGGTATTATCATTATTGTAGTGGCGAATTCCGGTCACAATGGTCGATTCTGGCAGATTCAGTCTGCAGCTGGCGATGGGCAATGGTCGGTGGATTAAATATGACACTAGTGCCTTGAAGATGACGATTATACGTTTCAATGGGTCAGCTGGAAACATCCCCAGGTCACAGAGACTTGGCGAGTGGCCCGCATGTTGGTCATCGACTGGAGCAGTTTTCCCGTGGGCGATGATGTTGCCTAAGAGAATGAAAGAAGTATAGAGAAGTATTTTGTGGAAAGCGAGGTGAAAAAGGGGGTATGAGAACGAATGACTAAAAACGATAAAGATCTAATTAGTTGACATCGAGATGGTGGAGAAACGGAGAAAGGGGGAACGAAGAAGTTTGTGACAGCAAAAAGATTTTGTTTATTTCTACAGAGATGGTGGATAGGCGAGGGATTTGGAGAATTGGGCGAATGTTAGTCTCGAACTTGTAGGTGGAGATTATTCTTAGCCTCGACAAGAGGGAGGATACTACGGATTACACTTGTACATTAATGTGTTTTAGGTACTGGTATATGAGAAGCATATATAAACTATCCCGACTCGCCAACACATCCCGAACCGGAACATTGGGCGGTCAACCTCGGGCCCTAAGAGATTCAAGTAGCTCCGACCTGACGTCGCGATACTCCACGCACGACCACACGACATGTTCGATGTCCTGATAACCGTTGCCATCGTCCCAGTTCGCCATCGCTCCATGAAGTTTGCCAACTTTCGAAAGTTTTCTGACGAGAGATGCTGAAAAATTCATTGAAGCATATTGGTCTTTCATAAATATCACCTTCTAATGCACCCACCTAAGGCAATGAGTCAGCCTTTTCATTGCCCGGAATGGAACAATGCGAAGGGACCCAAACTAACGATATCGAAAAAACCGTCCAGATAAAGCTCTCAAGTGTTCCCATATTTTCCCCAGAAAATAGGGAGGATACTTTCCTGGCTTCATTGCCCGGAGAGCTTCTTTTGAACTTAGACTATCCGTGACAATGAAGTAATGGTCTTTGGGCAAGGTTTCAATGATCTCAAGGGTGTACTGAATGGCATCTAGTTCTGCGACGTAAACTGAAGCCGGATCACTGAGTTTGTAAGAAGCTGTGATGTTTTGATTGAAGATGCCGAAACCTGTGGACTCGTTGATGTTTGATCCGTCAGTGTAGAATATCTTTTCACAATTAACTGTTCTAAATTTGTTATAAAAAATATTGGGGGCCACTCGAGGGCGTACGTGATCCGAAATTCCACGAATCTCTTCTTTCATGGATGTGTCGAAAAACACAGTAGAATCAGAAGTATCCAAGAAATGAGCACGGTTGGGAACAAACGGGTAATATAGGGGGTAATATTCTGAGGCATGTAATCAAAATACAAGGACATAAAACGGGTCTGAGAATTAAGCTCGATAAGCCATTCGAAGTTTTCATTTACCATCGGATTCAAAATATCGCATCGGAATAGCAATCGATATGAGAGATCTCAAAATCGATTTTTCAACGGTAAGACGCCCGCCAACAACACTTCGAGACTCATCGTATGAGTTGACAACCCGATACAACCCGATCAGGTCTCCTGGATGGGCACCCCACCACGATCCGGTTATCGTACGAAGAAAGCTGATTCTCCGCTGGCATTTTTGTTTCAGATACCTAATGTGACATCCCCAGGTGACTTTGGAGTCGAACCAGACCCCGAGATATTAAAAAGTGAAGACCTGAGCTATGGTTACACCCGCTAGTTGAAGCTGTAATTGTGCTAGTTCTCGCTTCCTTGAAAATACAACTAGCTCAGTTTTCTCCGTAGAGAACTCGATACTCATTTGACATATTGTCGAGGGTATCTTGTAATGGTCCTTGAAGATCAGCAACGCTGTCGACGGCAAGTTGTCTTAGCGTGCAGGATGTATTGATACATTCATCAATGTTGTTTACGTAAAAATTTTATAAAAGGGGACTTAAGCATGAGCCCTGAGGGAGACCCATGTAACTGAATCGTATTGTAGATAAATCACCACACGCAAAATACATGTGTTTCTCGGACAATAGATTATATAAAAAGTTGTTCATAACTTGCGAAAGACCATGCTGATGCAGCTTCTCAGATAAGATATTTATTGAGACTGAATCAAAAGCCCCTTTGATGTCAAAGAAAATGGATGCCCTTTGTTCTTTGCGAGAAAATACCATTTGAATTTCTGTTGAGTGCAACGCAAGACAATCGTTCGTTCCTTTGCCCCTGCGGAAACCAAATTGTGTATCTGAAAGCAAGCCATTAGTCTCCACCCAATTGTCAAGATGAAAGAGAATGATTTTTTCGAACAATTTCCGGATGCAGGAAAGCATAGCAATCGGCCGATACGAATTGTGATCGGAGGCTGGTTTTCCTGGTTTTTGGATGGCGATCACTCGCAATTGTCTCCAGTCGTGTGGGACAATATTACCCGTAAGAAACTGGTTGAATAAATTCAGCAAGCGTCTTTTGGCAGAGTCAGGGAGATTTTTCAACAAGTTGAATTTAATTCTGTCTAGCCCCGGGGCTTTATTGTTACACGACAAGAGCGCAAGTGAGAACTCCACCATCGAAAACGGTGTTTCGTTTGTATTCGATGTCGCGACACGGAAGATCTTTTGTTCCGGAACCGAGTCAGGGCATACTTTTCTAGCTAAATCGAATATCCAGCGATTAGAATATTCCTCGCTTTCATTCGTGGCGGTTTGGTTGCGCATTCGTCGGGCTGTGTTCCAAAGACTGCTCATCGATGTTTCTTTTGATAATCCGTCAACAAACCGTCGCCAATAACAAAGTTTCTATGCTTTGACTAAGTTCTTCATTTGCTTGTCTAACGCCGCGTAATTCCGATAATTATCGGGTGTGTCATTTTTTCTGAACTTTTTGAACGCTAAAGATCTTTCCGCGTTGAGTGATGAGCACTTTTTGTACCACCACGGGTTTGGAGGACGGATGTTAGTTTTCGCGCCAGGTACACGTTTTATTCTGAGCTTGAATCGCAGTATCGAGAATCAAGCCAGCCATAAACATGTACTCTTCTTCCGGAGGAAGTTCTTGTGATGTTGCTAGTTTTTCAGAGATACATCAGAAGTTAGCCAAGTTTCGCACAATGCAAATGCGTCACATTTCAGATTATTCACAAGAATTTTAAAAGAATCTATTTTTGCGATGATACTTCTACAATTTCACTGTAAAACAGTGATTGAATCAGTGACCTCGGTGGATAAGTTAGCCATCAAAGGATACGATCGCTGAAAGAAGGGGCCATTTTTCAGTCAACTGCTTCAAAAATGTTCTAACTGTGCTCAGTCCACAATATTCGAGAATTTTATGAGCCCAGCACCCAGCTGGTTCTCTGTTGGGTTTTCAGGGGCACTTGGGGTTTTTGATGTCCCGGGAAGTGGTGGGAATTCCTTCTCAGAATTGAGTTTTCCGAGACCAGGAAATGTTTGCTTCGGAGCTTTGTCTTTACTACCTTTAAACATAAATGTTGGAGGCCCATCGGAAGACTACTTCGCACTCTCACTAGGGAGCTTAGGAGAGGATTTGTTTACTCTTTTCCTATAGCTATGAGGGACCGCCGAAGATGAACCTTCCAATGAGTCGTCAAACTCGCTCTCATCAGTTGACAAGCAGGTATAGATGTTTGGTGATTGCTTAAGGGGGGGGGGGGGGGTGGCACTTTTGAGCATGTCAGCAAAGGAACGCTAGGAGTGTTCCTTCAGAGAACGTTTCAAACCATCCTTGCGCACTTTGTTCGCGGGACATGCCATTAGATCATACGAACCCTCCTTACAGTAAAGACACTTTGCAGTACCCTTACCGCAGGAGCCATCCGCATGAGCCTCCCCACAATTAGCACAACGGGGCTTATTGCTGCAATGAGACGCTGTGTGTCCCAGTTGCTTGCAGTTGGTGCTGTTCATGATACGCGGAACATAGAGACGAACAGGAAGGCGAACTCGGTTCAGGAGAATGTAGTTAGGTAAAGCCTAGCGAATGTCACCCGATACGAGTCTGATTGGGGGTATGATTTGATACCATCCCCCGCGATCGACACTGAATGCAATCGCTTGCAATCCAGTATCTGTAAGTTCTTAAGTAGAGGGTTTTTTAAGCAACCTATCACGTACTTAAGAACGTCATCGCAAGTCAAACTGGCATCGGTGACAACGCCATTAATTTCGACTTCACGAGCTGGGATGTACACACGGTATTCCCGCGTAAAAAGCTCACCTTGAACGATCTCATTAGCCTGTTTTGAGCTGGTTAACGAGACCCTTAGCTTGTCCGGGCGTACTTTGTCAATACTCTTAACAGTAGAATATCGCTTGGTCAGCTCTCTCGATATTTGGAGAATATTCAATTTTTTTCCATTCAATTTGGGCCGGAAATAAACCGTGTACGGTTCGCCCGGGAGTGCAAGTCCGTCGAGATAGCTCTTAATGCGAGATTTGCTATCGACAGTTGTTTCCATTTTATCATCTGGTGGGTCATGGTTTAGTTTCTCAGGGTTTGTCATGGCACGGAATTGTATCTGCACGGGTAAGAAATCTGGGATACCACCAGATAATTTCAAGGACAGATAAAAAAGGGAAAGAGAATGATACTTAGCTTAAAATGAATAGCCACCAATGCCTGGCCTTGGCTAATCAGTGTTCTACAAAACTCGGCCGCTGGGGCCACGCGTTGGTTGAATTGTTGTTGTATCTGTGTGCAAAAAAACTCTAAGAGGAAAAAAAGCACACAGCACCGGGTCACGACACTACTCCAAATGTTCACTATTCAAAGTCTATTCACTGCACTATTGTATTATGTGTAAAAACCTCTCAGAGGAACGAGCACAATTATTATATTATTATTATAGGTTTATTTCGCCTTGATTTTAACCGTTTGGTCTTTCGCCGAGGGGGTATGGTTGTGTTGGGTAGCGGAGTGGTGGAGTGGAGGCGGGGGTATAAGGGGGAAGCATAAATTACATGTCATTTAACAGAGTTTGAATTTTGTAAATATAAATGATTGATACTTTTACCGAAGTTGGTTTCACTTTTCCAGTCCGGTTTGGATGGCTTGTGTGGTTAACATGAAGCTGTATATGGTTTTGCTACTGTCGGTGTTGGGTGAGATTTCAACTTATTATCCGGAAGAGTTTTTGATATCCCGGTAGATGGCATAATCCGTGCTGGGTTTTAGGGTAGATGGAAGGTGGTATTCAATCGTCTAGGTTTTTGGCCTTGCTGAGTTGGTTGTAGTTCGAACATTGTGTCTAATGTTGTTGTTCGTGCATGAGGCTGTTGGAAGTTGATTGTGGAATGTGCTGAGTAGGGTGGTTTTCGGTCCGAGCTGTTTCGTAGAACGGTTGTAATTTACTGATGCAATGCTGATGATGGCGGAGTCCAGTGTTCGGTGAACGTTGGCCGCTGATGGTACTTCTTCAAGATTAGATGTGTTGGATACTTGCCATGGATTGGCTCGCTTCAACTCCATTTTTCATCCATTTTTTTTTGGAGTGTTTTTAACACACTTTTAATTGTAAGGAAGAGAATTATTACCGATAGCAAAACTGTTATAATAATGGTGGTCGACCACTGTCGTGCCAGTTGTTCCGTGTGGTCGTTTTGGTTTTGAATTATTGTTAACAGGTGGTTACCGTGGACCTCCTGGATTTTTTCGTCGCTTGATGAAAAGAAACCCATTCTGCTGGAGGTAATAATTTGAACTGGAAAATCGGACGTGTGCCGGTTCGGCTGACTTTATTGATCGGTGATTGGAGCGATTGATTATTGCCGAGTCGCAGGTTTTTTTTTTGGTGTCAGAATCTTGGAATGTTGGGTTTGCTATTATTTTCTTTTGGGAAGACTCTGTTACGTTGGGTGTATGTATGCTGTCAGTGAATTGCATGCCAGGTGGACAGGTGTGTATTTTGGACTGGCTGTTATTTTGAAGTGTTGTATGTGCCAGGTTGCTGCTGCTTCAGCATCTTATTTCAATCCGGTTGGTATCCTCTTCATGGAAAGGTGGGTATAGTATAGTATTAGTGAGTGTTGGTTTTACAGATTTGCCTTCTATTTTTTAGGAGTTTAGAGGTTTTTGAGTAGATTTGCTTCCTGGAGGAAGTCGATCAGTGTCTGTTCCCTTTCGGGGTTATTGCTAAGGATGTCCCGAATGGAGTCGGGGAAGCCGTGTATTCTTCGGAGTCCTTGAAATTCGAGGCAGAAGGTTAGTATGTGCTCCACGGATAGTGGGACGTTGCATATTAGACAGCGTTGTGGTTGGCACTTTGAGATTGTGTGTGCGTGGGTGATTAACTTGACTTTCGCAGTCTTTTTTAATGTTCTTGAAGTGGTCGTTGAAAGTGAGCTTTCGGTCGATCGTGATGCCGAGTATTTTGGGCAGGCGTTGAAAGGGTATGTTAATGTTATCCAGTTTAATTGGGTTTCCTGCAGCAACATTATGAGAGTTGCAACAATGTGCAGTGGCGCTTTTCTGGGGTGCTATAGAGAATCCGACAGAGTTCGCCCATTGGCCGATTTTCTTAACCGCGGTTTGGATCTTCCTGCGAATAAATTTGAGGTTTTTTCCTGTTGAGACGAGGATTATGTCGTCGGCATAAACCAGTATGTGGAGTTTGCTTGTTATGTTTCGGAATACAGGGTTCATTGCAATTAAAAGAGTGTGACGGCTGGTGCGGAGCCTTGCGGTACCCCGTTGGTTTCGGTGAAGATTGATGATTGGTTTCCTCCTATGGTAACCTGGAATTGACGATTTTGAAGATAGTTGCTGAGAAATGCACCCATGTTGCCGGTGATTCCTTCTTTAAGTAGAGTGCGCAGTATGCCTTCTCGCCATACTGTATTATAGGCTTTGGCTATGACTAAGATGGCTATGTCGGCATGCAGGTTTTGAACTTTTGCATCACGTAGAATCTGACCAAGGGTTCCCAGTTGGGTTCCTGTTCCTTGGCCTTGACGGAAAGCGAATTGTCTTTGGTCGAGCAGTTTGTTAGTCTCTAAAAAAGCTGACAGGCGGCGGTTTACCATTCTTTCCATAATTTTACCGACACATGGGAGAAGACTGATGGGACGGAAGTCTTTTACGGTTCTGTTTCCCTCGCATTTCTTGGGGATAGGGACTACTAAGGCACTTTTCCAGTAATCGAGTAGTTCCCCGCGCTCCCATATTGTGTTATAACACTTGAGTAGTACTTTATTGGCGTCGGGTGAGAGATGCTGTATGAGTTGGTAGCTGATGCCGTCGTTTCCGGCTGATTTGCCGTGTGCTGACGCTAGTGCATGTTGGAGTTCGGAGCCAGAGAATGGTTGGTTGAACTGTTGTCCGGTGTCGGGGGGAAAGGTAGTTTTGTGAGTTCGATTTTGGTTTTCTTGGTTAGGAAGGCAGGATGTAAGGCATTGTTGGCTGATAATGAGGCAAAGTGGGTGCCCATTTCCTCTGCCATTATGGAGGGGTCTATTGTGGTGGATCAGTTAATGTTGAGGGTAAAGCCGGTGTGGCGGCGCTTGCCGTTTAGGGATTAGGTTGCCGTTCTCCAGAGTTGGGTTGTGTTGGAGTCGGTTGAGATTCCTTCTAAGAATCGGGCCCACCTTGCCCCTTTTGCTTCTCGGATTGCTTTCCTGGCTTGGTTCCTTTTATTTCTGAATATCTGTTCCTTGTCCTGTCGGGTTGGGTTATTAATTTCGGTTTTAATGTGGAACACATTTTTGTTTTCTATATAGCGGTGCAAACTAGAGACTCGAGAAAAATACACGTAGAAATGTGATCAGGTTTTGAACAATTACAGCTCAGTCAATTTTGTATCAATTATTAATATTATGTCACCATTTGATTGGAAATATTTCTACGTATTGATTTGAATGTTCATAGCCATGTATTTTCAATTTTATATCATTGAAATGTTGATTAATAGCTAGCAGTGTCCTATTTTGGCTGCAAAAAATCTCCGGCATACCGGATTTCCCTGCCATAGTCGACGGTTTTGAAGGAGTAAGCGATATATCAAAGGGAAAGCAGCGCTCTGATTGGTAAATCGAAGCAAAAGCAAAGCTGTTGGAAGCACGCGAATCTACAAATAGAAGCGAAATTATAGCTAACGTTTCAGTCTTATGCGTAGCTTGCTAGAGGTAGGTTGTTGCTAAACAGCAAGATAAAAAGTGCCATAAACGATTTGAAGCTTTTATTGGTATGCTCTGGTCTTGTGTCATGCAAGATTGGATGAAATCCCACACTGAAATGAAAATCTTATTTATATTCATTAGATTTGTCATATGAATCATATGCAGAATATAATTCATAGAAATTATATGGAAACTTATAATCTTTATTTAATGTGTACGTCAAATCTAAATGGACGTTATCATAATGAAAGTTATAAAAATATCCCATATAATTTATATGGAAATCCGATGGAAGTCGTGAATCGTACTGCTTGAAGCTGAAGAAATAGTTGTGTCTCCGATATTCATCAACTGCTCCAGACCATTTTTTTTCAGGAAGTTCCGCATCTCAATGTTATTTTAAATCGCTGACAAGACAGCTCATCCAACTTCGTTCAAGGATATGCGTTAACGGACCATAAAATATATATCCGGTACATTTCATTACTCTATCTGTCTAGTAAGATTCATTTTTATTTTCAGTCTCGGTCGCAAATATCATGAGGTGCTCCCTTACCGAACGGAATACTAGTAAAGCTTGAATCCTCAAAGAAAAGTAGTAGTTGGCGATTATCTGCTATTCGTATGAGCTCTATTGAAAGTTGTATATATATATATATATATATATATATATATATATATATATATATATATATATATATATATATATATATATATATATATATATATATATATATATATATATATATATATATATATATATATATATATATATATATATATATATATATATATATATATATAAATTTTTTTAAAACTAGTCATATGGTATATATGAAGCTATCTAAATAAAATCGAAGTGAATATTATATGCGCTTCATAAATTGTTCCTATGTATGTCGTGCGGATATCTAGTAATGGTTATAAGACGCGCCAATCAATTTGACTCAGACTGAAAATTTCATTCGTTATATGGAAATCCTGTAAAAATAACGTTAAGAAGAGTTTTATGTTTCATAAGATTATCTCATATATTTGACATGATGTTGAACACATCTTGTAACTATTATTGGAAATGCTAATAGTGCAAAATCATTAGAATATCATATAACGTGAAAAAGAAAATTTAGCTCAGTGCATGTTATGTCGTTTCGCCAGAGAAATTGACAACTGCCCCAGGGTAAATTTTGAGTGCATAAGACTAATTTCTAATTTATATAAGATGAACTCGATTGATAATGAGAAATATTTTATCGCTTCAACCGAAATCGTAAAATGGTAGTAATGGTAGAGAAACGCTATAAAACTAATTGCTTGCATACAAAACTTGAGCACAAGCTTGATGAAGAGAAGCTTAAATATCGATATCCGTATCGCAAACATGTACAAACATTTAATTGTATACATTTGGGCTATTGATGTAATTTCGTCGGCTACGAAACAAATACAAATCACGATAAAGAGAGTCTATATTCTGGGTTCGCGTGTTAGGTGTTGATTCCTAATAAGGATCAATCTAAGCAAACTCTTGTGCATTTGCGGATTCAAAAGTGTGACGATTAATTGAAAATGTCAATCATTGGAAATTTTGGTTGCCTTGTTCCACATCAACGGCTCGAACAACCCTATGGGGCTGATCCTTGTAGTTTTTGTTGTACCCGCAGTGCCTTACGGCGAGCTTTGATGGCGTCGGCCACCTCGGGGCACCACCAGTGGATGGCTCGCTTCGCAGCTTTTTTGCCTGTTTTAAGTATGGTTTCGTGGGCGGCTTGGTTCATTATTAGGCCGAGCTCTGTGGCGGTGTACTCCCTGTTAGGTTCTATGTTGATTGATACGAGGCGTTCGTATTCGGGCCAGTCCGCTCGTTCCGTGATCCATCGCGGTCGTCGTGTCGTGTCGGGTGGGTGTTGGTTATGGGAAATGGTAATGGGAAAATGGTCGCTGTTGGCAGGATCATCGAGGACCTCCCAAGAGCATAATCTGGCTACTGATGATGAAGCTATGGAGATGTCGATTGCTGATTCGGAGTTCCCGCGGGTGAAGGTAATTCTGCCATCGTTTAGTATTATTGCGTTGTGATCTTCGATAGTTTCTATTATTTGATTCCCTCGTTGGTTGCTTTGGCGCGCTCCCCAACGTTCGTGGTGGGCGTTAACATCCCCAGGATGAGAAATGGAGGGTAAATTTCTTCGATTAGTTTGCGGAATTTGTGGTTTAAATTGGAAATGTTTTGTGGTAGGTAAATTGAGACGACCGTTATTTTAAACGGGTATGTGATCTGTCTAGCAACAGCGATCAGATCTGTCCGCAGTTGAATGGTGGTAGAAGGAATGTCCTTACGTATTCCAAGTCCGACGGTTTGATAGATGTTTTCCCCGGTTTTAGCTTCCCATGTGTAATTGTTTCCGAGCCATGCAGTGGGGTCGGTGGAGTCGGAAAGGTGAGTTTCTTGTAAAGCCAGACAGATAGGATTGGTATTACTGATTAATATTTGCAGGTTACCTAAAGAGTTTCGTAGCCCGTTAGTGTTCCATTGTAATGCGAGTGTTGTTCGGTTTTAGATCATTTTTGTTTTGTTTTGTAGAGTTAGTTGATCTTGATGCATGTCTTTTGTTGGAAGGGTTAATATCTTAATATCCTTTTATTCGATTGTTAGGTCGATATCCGAGGAATGATCAGTTTCTAACTCCTCCATTCCAGGAGGGGGTGAGAAATTGTCGTTGGCTCTGCTTGTGTTCTGTTTTTTTGCTCGTGGTGATTGGGTAGGGGAGTTTTCTCTATGGTTGTCTGCTCTTTGTTGAGGTTGTTTCTTCGATGTTTTGATAATTGGGGTTATCTCCGTAAATAGGTTTCCGTTGGATGTGGGGAGGTCATCGTTGGAATTGTGTTTGGTTTTCCGGGTGTTGTCTTTGGGTTGTGTCCATGTGCTTTGTAACTGGGTGTAGTTTCCAGTTATACGTTTCTTTAGTTCGGCCATCTCAGCAAGAATCTGCATGTTAATTTTTGTCGTGAATACGACTTACTTTACTATGGGGTGCCTTTTCAAAATTAGCCATATGGAAGAATGGGCAGAACTTAATCGTGAATAGCTCGACTTGTATTAATGGTAGCAACATAATTCTTTCACCATTTCATCAAGTTTATGATCAGGAATTTAGGATAATATTTTGAGCAGTGTGAGATAACCACAAACAACTCAAAAATTAAGTTTTCTCAAAATTCAAAATAATGCGGAAAACTCTTTACTTTCGCTTGGGTTTTTCGCGCAAGGACGACGATTTTGAGGTTGTCAGGCACATATCTTCAACTAAATGCGTATAAAAGGGGAACCGTGGTGAAAATCGATCATTTCTTTTCGTGCGTTCGATGGAAGCAGACGTCGTGGGAATTAAACCTTCAACCAGCAGCGACGAAGAGAGCACCTTCTGCGTGGTTAAAACCTCAAACGCTCAGGTAGCAAGTCTCATTCGCTTGCTGGCCATCAAGGCGAGCAGACTTCCATCGCGAGAGTTGAACCATCAACCAGCAGCGACGGAGAGAGCACCTTCTGCGTGGTTAAAACCTCAAACGCTCAGGTAGCAACTTTCATTCGCTTGCTGGCCATCAAGGCGAGCAGACTGCCATCGCGGGAGTTAAACCAGCAGCGACGGAGAGAGTACCTTCTGCGTGGTTAAAACCTCAAACGCTCAGGTCGCAACTCTCATTCGTTTGCTGGCCTTCAAGGCGAGAAGACTGCCATCGCGAGAGATAAACCATCAACCAGCAGCGACGGAGAGAGCACCTTCTGCGTGGTTAAAACCTTAAACGCAACCTTTCAAATGCATGCCACTTTTTTATGTTATTTTTGATATACCTTTTTTATGTTCTTTCGAAGTTAACCAAAACATCACCAGTTTCTAGAACATCGTTAAAATCTGCTCTGGATCCACTGACAAACATCAACTGACATTCGTAATGGTCCTTCGAAGATTCCCGCACACAGATGGCGCTATGTTATTGAAATTCAGAAAAAGTTTTTGAAGTACAAACTTTCAAAAGACTATTTGTAAAATTTAATGACATTTCAATTTGTCAGGTAAAACTGGCTGACTATTTGAGTGGCATTTTTAGAACAGTTTCGTGTGTTAATTTATCATTACTTTTTCATGAAAAAAAGCTGTATAAGCTCAACAATGATTTCAAAAGTGTTATCCGGACACTGCTTCATCGCAAAGAACCTGGTAATCCAGTTGAGGTATTGACTCCAGAAAACTTGTATAAAGTCCACAAATAGATTATATCTAATCGTAAATTGGAATTCCGTGAAATAGCGACGTCCGGCAGTGGCAGTGTGTTTAGAATTATGCATGAACACTTGACCATGACGAAGCTCTTTTAAAATCATTTGCTTTTCGGTAGTCGTAACGAGAAGTTCAAATTTCAGATTTTAGTTCCGCAATATAGGTTTAGAATTCAGAGCCTGCGCGCTGAAACTGGATTTTGGAACTGTATTCCGGAACTAATTTGAGTTTCGAAATTGCAATTCTAGAATTGAAACTGGATTCTGAGTCTGTTATTGGTTCTAAATTTAGTTCTTGAACTCAGGATCCAGTTTTTTATTCCAGACTTATTCTATTCGGTTCTTTTTAGAACCATAATAATACTCCTAAAGAATTATGCGGAAATTTACTTTACTGTACTCTATAAAACCCATTCTGGTAGTCATGGCGAAAAATCGTCTTCAAGTTTCAGAGCTTAGTTCTGGAATATGGGTTTAGAATTCAGAGTCTGCGTGCTGAACTAACTCAAATCGTCACTCTTCATCACGAACGCTTTCATAAAAATTTCTTTTCAGAGCCACCATTTTTTTTTATTATAAAGAACTATACTGCTTATTTCATAATATTTAGTTGCGTTTCAGAATGTTTAATGTAACTAATCTGTAATTTAGTCTAGGCGCATCGTTTAAATTTCTAGTAATGAAAGAGGGGAGAGTTGCACAGTTCAAACAATCGATGAACTACCAATTCGAATTCGGAAGCATAAATAAAGCGTGTCCTATTCGTATTCACGACATCCAGTTATGTCTCTGACATTACACACCCGTACTTTTTTGGCTTTCTTGTAACTCTTGTTTCAGTTTTTTAATTAGAGTGTCTTTGCTATTGACCAGTTGTGTGATCTTTGAGCGACATTGGATTTTGAGTTCCTCCAAGTCTTTTTCCAATTTTTCTGATTTTTCACACCACTCCTTTGCTTCGTTGCTTGCTACATCGACGAAGGTTTGTTGTTTTGGCTTGTATAGTTTCCTAGCTTCCGCATAGGTGAGGTTATTGTCGATTTTAGTTTTCACTATTTTCATTTCGGTGATGTAATTCGGACATTTTTTATATCGAGCGGGGTGGTTTTCGTTGCAATCCGGACATCTGCTGCTCTTTCTGCATGGATTTTCGGGAGAGTTCTCGTGTTCCTCGCTGCAGTTCAAGCAGATCTGTTTCTGGTTGCATGCCTTGCTGCCGTGACCGAAATGGCCACATCGGTAACATAGTATTGGAGCGGGATAGTACTGCCGTACTTCGGTGCGGATTAACCCGATGAAGATTTTCTCCGGTAGTTTGATACCAGCGAATGACAGAATGAGTTGCGGGGTGTTGGTGAGTGTTCCATTAACAGTCTTAGTAATTCTCCGAACGTCAAAAACGTTTTGAGTTTTGAGTTCGGTTAGCAGTTCTGCTTCAGAGAGGTTGATAGTGTCGACGTCGTAGATTACACCCTGGACTCTATTAAGGGTCGGGTGCGGTATGACCTCGACCGGTAATCATTTCCGAGGCTTTGGAGAGTCCTCAGTCTTGTGTATACGTGCCTGGACGTTGTTTTTAATATGTATTGTGTTCCTCGCGCCGTTTTCGTTGCACTTAGGAATTTGTTGTAGTCTGCCCCGATGACTTGTTGAATAATTTTTTTGATAAGGAAGGGGTTGGGGGGAGCGTATTTGTTTGGTTATCGTTGATTGTGGGACGTAAAAGTAGTATGTGAGTATCTATTTCGTCACCTTTTTGCATGTTTGCGGGGGAGGCACTGGAAGGGGGGGGGGGGGGTGGGGGAATTATTGAGGGGTGGGGGCTCTGGGCCTCCTATTTTGGTTTTGGTTTCTCGGATGTAGGTGTAGCTTAGTTTACTTACTGTCACTATTTGTATGAGTGGTAGCTGCATTACTTAGCTCTAATTCAATTTGTTGCTATTCCACTCGATACGCGTGGTGGCTAGCACGCTCGCACTTCGATGAGTCGGCACTGTCGCCGACACACTAAACACTCGTGAAGATTGCAGACGCGACGAAAAGCGGAGACAGACACTCGAACGTCCGATCGCCAGGATTGTAGCACGAACAATGAACGCGCACAATTGTCTATTATACAATAATGGTACAATTTCGATTGTCGAATCGCTTCATCACACACGGCACTGGTTTTCAGCGTTTCGCAGTTAACAAAAGCACGTCTGTTCGCTCGGAGGGTTGAAACGGCAATTTATTTTCCGCTTATCATGTTTTAGTTCCGGAACCGGAAGTCGGATCCAGAAAAAATGTTTTACAAACCTTTCATTTGAATCGTAGATAGCGAAAATCGGCTAAGCCATTTCAGAGAAAATTGAGTGCACACTTTTCTCTAATTTTCACATATTGCTACGTAATTCCGTAACATATTATCGTAAATGGAAGTCGGCTCCAAATGAAATTAAATTGAAGGCTATGGGACAATAATGTTTTTTAGTACATTTTCGATTGTATGCAGCTTTATTTCAGCTATAGCTGCACGAATGTTGACCTTCAAGGCTTGAATTGTCTCTGGCTTGTCCACATAACACTTATCTTTGACAGCCCCTAAAGATTATAGTCTCACGGCGTCAAATCACAGCTCCGAGGCGGCCAAACGACATCCGAATCTCGACTGATAATTCGATCTTCGAAGACTGTGCGCAGAAGATCGATCGTAGCGTTTGGCACGAGGCGCCGTCTTGTGTCCAAATGGTGTTCAAGTCTTCCCCTTCTAGTAACGGGAAGAACCAATCGCTAATCATGGCGCGGTAGCGCTCGCCATTGATTTTCTAAGAAAAATGGTCCAATAATGCCGCCCGAGAAAAATCAGCACCAAAAAGTCACTCTCTGAGGATGTATCGGCTTCTTTATGATAACGACAATTTTGCTTATTAACATACCCGGCGAGATGAAAATGTGCCTTATCCGAGAACCTCTGGTTCCGGAACAGCAGAATGATATGTGAAACGACATTAAAATTGTTTCACTCATTTTGTCGTGAATACGACTTACTTTACTATGGGGTGCCTTTTCAAAATTAGCAATATGGAAGAATGGGCAGAACTTAATCGTGAATATCTCGACTTTTATTAATGATAGCAACATAATTCTTTCACCATTTCATCAAAAATATGATCAGGAATTTAGGATAACATTTTGAACAGTGTGAAATAACCACAAACAACTCAAAAATTAAGTTTTCTCAAAATTTTAAAATAATGCGGAAAACTCTTTACTTTCGCTTGGGTTTTTCGCGCAAGGACGACGATTTTGAGGTTGTCAGGCACATATCTTCAACTGAATGCGTATAAAAGGGGAACCATGGTGAAAATCGATCATTTCTTTTCGTGCGTTCGATGGAAGCAGACGTCGTGGGAGTTAAACCTTCAACCAGCAGCGACGGAGAGAGCGCCTTCTGCGTGGTTAAAACCTCAAACGCTCAGGTAGCAACTTTCATTCGCTTGCTGGCCTTCAAGGCGAGCAGACTGCCATCGCGAGAGTTAAACCATCAACCAGCAGGGACGGAAAGAGCGCCTTCTGCGTGGTTAAAACCTCAAACGCTCAGGTAGCAACTTTCATTCGCTTGCTGGCTTTCAAGGCGAGCAGACTGCCATCGCGAGAGTTAAACCATCAACCAGCAGCGACGGAGAGAGCACCTTCTGCGTGGTTAAAACTTCAAACGCTCAGGTAGCAACTTTCATTCGCTTGCTGGCCTTCAAGGCGAGCAGACTGCCATCGCGGGAGTTAAACCATCAACCAGCAGCGACGGAGACAGCGCCTTCTGCGTGGTTAAAACCTCAAACGCTCAGGTCGCAACTCTCATTCGCTTGCTAGCCTTCAAGGCAAGCAGACTGCCATCGCGGGAGTTAAACCAGCAGCGACGGAGAGAGCACCTGCCATCATTTGGTTTTCGGTAGTCGTAACGAGAAGTTCAATTTTCAGATTTTAGTTCCGCAATATAGGTTTAGAATTCAGAGCCTGCGTGCTGAAACTGGATTCTGGAACTGTATTCCGGAACTAATTTGAGTTTCGAAATTGCAATTCTAGAATTGAAACTGGATTCTGAGTCTGTTATTGGTTCTAAATTTAGTTCTTGAACTCAGGATCCAGTTCTTTACTCCAGACTTCTTCTATTCGGTTCTTTTTAGAACCATAATAATACTCCTAAAGAATTATGCGGAAATTTACTTTACTGTACTCTATAAAACCCATTCTGGTAGTCATGACGAAAAATCGTCTTCATGTTTTAGAGCTTAGTTCTGGAATATGGGTTTAGAATTCAGAGTCTGCGTGCTGAACTAACTCAAATCGTCACCATTTTTTTATTATAAAGAACTATACTGCTTATTTCATAATATTTAATTGCGTTTCAGAGTGTTTAATGTAACTAATCTGTAATTTAGTCTAGGCGCATCGTTTAAATTTCTAGTAATGAAAGAGGGGAAAGTTGCACAATTCAAACAATCGATGAGCTACCAATTCGAATTCGGAAGCATAAATAAAGCGTGTCATATTCGTATTCACGACATCCAGTTATGTCTCTAACATTACACACCCGTACTTTTTATCGTAGATGGCTGAACCGATCTAAGATTCAAATAAAATCTAAGAATCATCTAAGATTCAAATGAAAGCTTTTAAGATTCTATAAAACATCTCGCTTCCGGTTTCGGGGATACAGGGTGATTAGTATAAAAATGTCTATTTCACATAAATTAATCAAGTTTGCCGGGATCTCTGCTAAGATTTGGATAGTCGATAATCAAATAAACTTATTTCAGTTGTAGTGGTATTTAGTTTTCGATTCGGAAGGCACCCAAAAATTTAATTCGTACTACGATTTCTCAAAGATGTCTACACTGATTTTCAAATATTTTGAAACAAATGTAAAGTATACAGCTACTTAGATGAATTTATCTGACTTTGGCTACATCGATTTTTGAATTCCGGTTCCAGTATCGAATCGTTTCGCAATGCTCAATCGTTTTCTTGAAAAAGCAAATCAAATTTCAGAAACAAAAATTCAAATTAAAATAAACTGTTAGTCCCATACAAAATTAATTAATTTTATCCAATTCTGACAATCCCGAAAAGCTTTAAAGTTGAACTCAAAACTATTGCAATTTATTCGTCATATGGCCATATGAATGGGTTTGGGTTATGCTTGTTCCTGAATACCGGCTCTGAAAGTACCTTAAATTATCGTAAACTCTAAAATGGAACATACTTCGACATATCATGGAAATTTCAATCGATTGTCTCATATTCAAATTCGATCCGATTTGCAGTTTCGACATTACATTTCAATGAGTAATTAAAATCTCGAATTGCCGCTTAAAACGACGGTCATAGAAATAATGTCATGAGAACTGAAACACCGAAGAATAATCATGCAAAAAACACATGCGGATTGATAAAAAAAAGGTATCATCTCACTGCTAAGTGGATTAAGCACGTTTTTCCATAATGTTGCTGGTTTGGTGTGGTAAACTTCGGCGGCCGTAGGATGGAGTTGAAGTACATTCTGGGACCCGGGCTTGCTTGGAATATCTTTCCATCCTACTCGCCGCTCGGTACTTTCTCGGGGTAATACTCGGGTTTGTGACAATTCTCGGTGGTGTCATATAAACGAGAGAAATTCGACAATTCTGGGTCCTGAATATCCACGTCCGCAATTTGACGGGCTAGGTTGTTGACAATCGTATCCCGTCCAATTGGACGATCCGAGTGAAAGTTTAACAAATTGTTCACGTAAAATTTAACAATTGTTGGACGTACTGCAGGATATAGACTATCCATACCGGATCTACCTCCCGACAACACAAGATTCTCATCCGTAGTTAAGGCAGTCGACATATGCATTCCGAGTGCAGCACTATTTCTATCTGGTAATTAGATAATTAGATCGGATCCATATTTTGACCCGTCGTTCTAGAATATACTTCATTGAAAATAAGGTCGATTTCACTCGACGCCGATATCCTGGACGCTGCCTGCGTCGCCCTCTGGTCCGCAAGCCAGGGTGGCTCCTGTTGTGTGGGTGGAAGGTTCTTCACTGACAGATTAGCTGGGGAAGGGGCATCTCCGAGAGTGACTGCTCTAAATTCAGTTGCGCAGTCGATAGGAGTTGCGCTCGCAGGTCCTCCACAGCACTGTGTTGGGAGTCTATGTGTGTCATATCTAATCCAAAGTATTTGGAGTGCCAGTCTACGTACTATATCCAGAAGGATTTGTTTGTTACAACTACAAAACAAGAGTGTTTCTTATGTAAAAAAGCAGAAGAAATTCAATGGAATGGTTTTTAATGGCCGCACGAATCGCCATCATGCTCCTTTTACCCCAAATGCCCACAGTTTTAGGGTTTTCTGTAGTATTTGTTCTGTAACTTGAAAAGAAATCGAGTGCGGTCTACTGAAATAGCTTGATTTTATGTAAAAATGTCTGGAGAATCGAATGGAAGAGTGTACGAGGTCTGTTCAAAAAGTACCCGGAATTCTCATTTTTCTAAAAAAATATTTATTTATTCGTCTACATCTATATGGTCCCCTTCAAAGTAATCCCCCCTAGATATAATACACTTATGCCAGCGTTTTTTCCAGTCTTCGAAACACCCCTGATAGTCACTTTTTGTAATGCTCTGTAGCACTCTCAGCGATACTGCCTTTATCTCTTCAATCGATGAAAAACGTTGTCCTTTCATGGGCCTCTTCAACTTTGGGAACAGGAAAAAATCACACGGAGCGATATCTGGTGAATAAGGAGGTTTATTTACTTTTAACAGCTCCTGAGCGATGGTAATGCGTTTGTTTTTTTGATCAAAATTCAGCAGTTTTGGAACGAATTTTGCTGCCACTCGTTTCATGCCCAAAACATTTGAAAAAATATGATGGCATGAGCCAACTGATATGCCAACTTCATCAGCAACTTCTCTAATAGTGATTCGGCGATCATCCATAATCATTTTTTCCACTTTTCCCACATTTTCATCGATTATTGACGTGCTGGGTCGACCGGAGCGTTCGTCGTCTTCAACGTCTTCGCGGTCATCTTGGAAACGCTTATACCACTCGTAAACACTTGTTTTTTCATAGCAGACTCACCGTATGCTCTCTGTAACATTTCGCACACTTGGTTACACTTTATTTCATTTTTCACGAAAAATTTAATACAAATTCTTTGACTCGACAATTCTTCCATTGTTTAAACTAACAAAAATCGCCGAGCTCAAAAAAACACGTCTACACCAGCCGCTACAAGACAGAATGTAAACAATGAATACAGCTGAAAATTTTACCATACATTAGGGACATATGTACCAACACAATAAAAAAAAATTGACCGCCGGACTCTCCAGACGCGCGCAATTAAAAAAACTTTTTGAACAGACCTCGTACACTGGCCATACCAAACGTTTTGATGGCTATTTTACCCCATTTCCTCCATTTCATGATATATTTTGGTGAATCGTCCTTAAATCGCGGTAAAACTTATTGGAAGTTACTAAATCTCAAGTTATGTAAAAGAAAGTCTATACTTATACACGCCGCACGAAACGTTTTGGTGGCTATTTTACCGAAATACCTCCAATATGTGAAATTTTCGTCTAAATCACCCTTAAGTCTTAAGCGAACCACGTTGAAAGCATAAGAAAACTATCTTATATTGTGTGAAAACGTCTGTAGAATCGAATGCCAGAACTTAAACTGGCCGCACGAAACGTTTTGATGGATTTTTTATCCAAATTCCTCCAATATGTGACATTTTCATCTAAATCACCCTTAAATCTGAGACGACCAACGTTGAATGCATACGGAAACTATCTTGTATTATGTAAAAAAGTCTGGAAAATCGAATAGAAGAACCAACACTGGCCGCACGAAACGTTCTGGTGACTATTTTACCCCAATTCCTCTATTTCATGATATCTTATTGTAAATCGTCCTTAAATCTCGGTAAAACTTATTGAAAGTTTACTAAATCTAGCTTAACTTATGTAAAAAGTCTGTAAAATCGGATGCCAGAATTCATACATGCCGCACGAAACGTTTTGGTGACAATTTTATCCCAATTCCTCCAATATGTGAAATTTTAGTCTAAATCACCCTTAAGTCTTAAGCGAACCACGTTGAAAGCATACGAAAACTATCTTATATTATGTGAAAACGTCTGTAGAACCGAATGCCAGAACTTATACTGGCCGCATTAAACGTTTTGATGGCTATTTTACCCCACTTCCTCCAAGATGTGAAATTTTCATCTAAATCACCCTTAAGTCTTAAGCGAACCACGTTGAAAGCATACGAAAACTATCTTATATTATGTGAAAACGTTTGTAGAATCGAATGCCAAAACTTAAACTGGCCGCACGAAACGTTTTGATGGATTTTTTATCCAAATTCCTCCAATATGTGACATTTTCATCTAAATCTTAAGAGCAGATTCAGCAGCTGCGAGATTCATATGGGTGGTCTATAATATAACTGAAACTGAAACAAACGTATCCCCAGCAAGCCGTTCTAGTTTTATTTATTCGACCAGTTCTTCTGTCAAATTTAAAACTGGTCTACGATGCCGTTCTATTTTTTGTATATTTGAAACACGAGTAAAACACTGCTGGGGCTGCCAGTTTTTCTTGTTATAAAATCCAGATTTAAATTTTGTAACTGACATAAATTATGCATCTAGAACTAAAACACTCCTGAATATGCCCTAAGCAACCCACGTTGAAAGCATACGAACACTATATTATTAAGTAAAATAGTCTGGAAAATCGAATGGAAAAACCTATACTGGCCGCATGGAACGTTCTGGTGACTATTTCACCTCAATTGCTCTATTTCATGATATCTTATTGTAAATCGTCCATAAATCTCGGTAAAACTTATTGGAAGTTTACTAAATCTAGCTTAACTTATGTAAAAAAAAGTCTGTAGAATCCTCCAATATGTGAAATTTTCGTCTAAATCGCCCTTTAAGTCTTAAGCGAACCACGTTGAAAACATACGAAAACTATTTTATATTATTTGTAAACGTCTGTAGAATCGAATGCCAGAACTTATACTGGCCGCATGAAACGTTTTGATGGCTATTTAACCCCATTTCTCCATTTCATGATATCGTATTGTAAATCGTCCTTAAATCTCGGTAAAATAGTCATCAAAACGTTTCGTGCGGCCAGTGTGGGTTCTTCTAATCGATTCTCCAGACTTTTTTACATGAGAGTAGACTATTCCAGAATACCGCACTCGACTTCTTTTCAAGTTACAGAGCGAATGTTATAGGAAACCCCAAAACTGCTGTACATTTGGGGTAAAACTAGCAGGTTTGCGATTCGCGCGGCCATTGTAAACCATTCCATATAATTCCTTGGATATTTTTACATAATAAACGCTTTAGTTTGTTGATCTATCTCCATTAGTTCATGAGTTACAGAATTCTTTACAGATTTTCATAGATTTTTTCCCACTGTGCGTCGTTGCGAAATCAATTTCGCAAAGTACGCCTTCCTTCTGAAATAGTGTTCCCTCTAAGAAATCGGAGGTTAAGCCCATTTGGAACTTCCTCATCTGTGAGATCATCCGCATTGATGTAAAAATTAGGCATTTTGGCAAATTACTAGGCATATGAATAACTTGGATGTTCCACATTCCTCCGAAAATCACGAACAAAACCTATCACATAATATTCCAAATCAAAAAACCGAGTCTTCCGTCTATTATGCGAACCACCTATCATCTAATTTGTACCAACCGAACTTCTAAAGATTAATCATCTAATTCGCAATTATGTCTGCATATCTAACTGCAAGCCAAACTTCAAATACAGTTTTCAGGCCCCACGTTGGGTGCCAAATGTAACGTATTTGTGCGTGCCATGACCGTCTGCAGCTTATGCACCACTTCTGAGAGGAAGGCTGCCGTCGTATTTTGGTAGTCCGGCCAGATACTCTTTTATCAAGGCGGGTTGTTAATACTGAGGCTCAAACACATTACTCATATAGCTTTAGCCAACCGAAAGCCTATTCAAACAACCGAACTCAGTAACTGAAATGAGAAAGCTTTTGTTAAAATCGAAATAGCAAGTTCACCATATCACATTTAAATCCGAACGCTCACGCAAAAGATTGTTATCGACCATCAACAAAGAGCAAAGCCTACAATCGTTCAGGTGGAGTTAACTGTATTCTATACAATCATGCTACGGGTCCCGGGACATCTATCGATATACATCATACTCTTAAATCTATCACTCTTAGTATCCTTACGAATCGGTTCAGCCTGAACCTTCAAAGAAGGCGCTAATTGATGGGCATTGATCCGACCATTCGTCGACGGCTGCATGTAGTCTCCTTGGAGGACGCACTCTGGTCGATTTGGTGACACCTAGTACGATACCAATTTGAAAACAGTTTCTTTGCAACGATGTTGAGTCTGCATTCACATGGGTCAAAGTGCGTACGTAAACTTAGCCGATGTTTTCCTCAGCCGAAAAGCCCGAGTAGTATACTACCGCGGCAATTTTCCACCACCGGAAGGTGAATTCAAACTTGACCACACGTAAACGTTTAATGGGAAGATCGAGTCATAAGTCGCTTTGATGAATCCGCTTGCTGAGTTCCCACGGAAAAAAACCCACGTTGAGCGGGTTGCCTACCTGTTCAACGGGCTCTATTAAAATATAGTTTACTAGTGATTTCTAGGCATTTACCTGATTTGTATAACTAGGTTTGCTCAGTTACCAATCGATAGGGACTTCTAGCGGAATAATTACCGTCTAACAAAGATTACCATTAAATCATTAGCACGTGGTATTCGTAGGATTTCCACTTACGAACTGCAGTCGATATCTACACACGTAATACCATACATTTTAGTGCGTGTGTTATCTATTATTTCTTCTCTGTATCACTTCTAACTAGCATAAATTCGTTCTTCCGTCCGATGGCTTCAACAATCCTTCCTTTTGTGAGAACAAATAACCTTAGTTAGCTCTCAACTACTGAAGAGAGAAGTCACAAATTGGATCTGATATCGATAGCAAAGTAGTATTCAATAGCCAAGAGCAAAGTAGTATTCAATAGCCAAGGGTCCGTCGCGTTCTCATCTCGTTTTGACTATCCGAGATGAATACGCCAAAACGTCGTGAAAATATGTTCCGCATCGAGTACACTGGTATGCCACGTAGACAAAATCTCTAAGAATTCCATAAATTTGTTGGTGAAAAACTAAACCTTACTCGTGACCAATTGGTCCGCATCCAAGTCAACTATACTCAGAATTGCGCGTTTATTCAATGCATCCATCTCGAAACTGCCAATAAAGTGATAGAACAACATGACAACAAGCACGAAATAATATACGACAAGACCAAAGCCAAACTTCGATTAAAGATGGAAGATGGTACTGTGGAAGTGAAGCTTCATGATCTGACACAAGAAATCTCAGACGAACAAATCAAGCGCAGTTATCACAATTTGGAAAAGTGCTGACAGTTAGAGAATTGCTCTGGGCGGAGAAATTTCTGTTTGCCGGTTTGCCGTCAGGTATCCACTCGGTGAAGATGGTACTAAGTTCACAAATAAAATCTTTCATCAACATTGTCGGTGAAATGACACACGTATCATATGAAGGACAACGACAGACATGTCGCCATTGTGGTGAATACATCCACAACGGTATAACATGTATACAAAATAAAAAAACTATTAGTAGAAAGAGTAAGTGTGAACGATCGGTTGAAATCCTCGGAGAATTACTACGCTGCGGCCGTCAAAGGCATATCTCAACAGCCGCGTCCCGCACCGACGAAAAACGGAGGGATGATCGTGCTCAACAGGTTGAACATTCGCGAACCTTTAGCAAAACATAACATTCGCGAACCTTTAGCGCTACAAACTTCTCAAACAGAATCGACTTCTCAGATCAATAAAACGACGGTTCCAGAGTTCAAGCAACCTACAACTACTCAAACGGTGCGCGACTTCCAATAGTAAACGACTAAAGGACGATGAATATGCCAGCCATGCATCAAATGTCTCTTCTTACTCAGAACGCCGGCTACGAAATTGCCCAAAGCGGACTGAAGACCAAAACGGATTTGGATTCGCAATGAACTACAACACTTACAAGCTCGCTACAATTAACATATGTGCCATATCTAACCAAACGAAACTCGACGCTTTAAGGAACTTCATACGCACACTAGAACTCGATATTATATTTCTTCAAGAAGTAGCAGTTTCTGATCTTCAAATTCCCGGCTTTAATGTTATAACTAATATTGATCACACTAAGAGGGGTACTGCGATTGCAATGAAGCACCATATTCGTTTTTCTCACATTGAGAAGAGTATTGACTCAAGACTGATCGCTTTAAGAATTAACGGATGATTCAGTAATAGCCGTTCAACCGAGAAGGTTGTGTATAGAAGCGTACAGTTTAATAACGCTGGTTGGTTTACACGCGTTAAATACGACAACGGTTGAACTACAAGTAGAGACCTGTTGGCAGCAGCCGTTAAAACGTATAGTCGTGCTGCATAAGAGAGCCCTAGTGCTGGGCCAAGCTGGTGAAGGAAATAACAAAGGGCGTTTCCTAAACTCTACGCAGGCCGCAATATACAGCCACAAGTGCTGAGCAGGAGAGTGCAAAGGCACATCGAAGAAGAAGAGTGCAACGGCACATAGAAGCAGGAGAGTGCGAAGGCACTTCGGTTTAGGAGCATATCGGTGCGGAGCACAAGGAAGAAGGAGACAAGACAACTCGGTCTTTCCACTGCCATACAACACGCAGGTATACACTGGTGACCTGCGCTGGTTACAGCTGGCGAAGACGAAAGTAAATCGGAATTCGAGTGGTGCTGGATGTCAAGTAGCAGTAGCATCACATCGTGTTCTATCGCTACAGTGAGCTTCAGCATTGTATCAACGTCCAGATACATTCAACAAGAACATCTAGAGCAACGAGGATCTACACGACAGTGCAACGGAGATATACAACAATTTCAAGGTAGAAGTTTTTTCTTTTCTTTTTGATTGAGTACTGTGTAGTGTTGGTTTCAAATTTTATTTTATAGTTTGGTTAAAAATTTTAATGTGATGGATGAATCCATGGACGTAAATCCTAGCATGAATCCTATACCCCCACGAACGAAAAAATATCAGGAGAGCTCTTCTGGGCCTTGGATAGTCTTTTTTAGACGTAAATCAAAGCCATTAAACATTTTACAAATTTCTAAAGGTTTGACATCACGATTCTCCTCAATCAAAGAGATCATAAAAGTAAATAATGATAAAATTCGTGTTGTAGTAAATAATTTGAAACAAGCGAATGATATTGTCTCTTCGGAAAATTTCATTAAAGAGTATAAAGTTTACATACCCTCCAAAGATGTCGAAATTGACGGTGTTGTTACCGAAGCGAGTCTCTCGGTAGATGATTTACTCAAGCATGGTGTTGGTCGTTTCAAGAACTCTATGCTTGAGGGTGTGAAAATACTGGAGTGCAAACAACTGTATTCAGTAGTTCATGAAGAGGAAAAAAAAGTTTATCGCCCATCAGACTCGTTTCGAGTGACATTTGCGGGTCTGCGTTGCCGTCCCATGTCTATGTCGATAAAATTCGCCTCCCTGTTCGGCTTTTTGTTCCAAATGTAATGAATTGTACGAACTGCAAAAAATTCGGCCACACAGCTACTTACTGTAGTACTAAACCAAAATGTATTAAGTGTGAAGGGCCTCATAAAGATAATGATTGCAACAAGGAAATTGAAAAATGTATTTATTGTGGGAATAGTCCTCATGATGATATTTTAATATGCACTGCATTTAAAGTGCACAAAGACAAAATTAAGCTTTCTTTAAAAGCACAGTCTAGGCGCACATATGCAGAAATGCTTAAAACGGTCATTGATGTCCTCCCTTTGGAAACCGAAAACGGGTTTTCAAACCTAGAGGAACCAGAGGACTCTGACTCTGACGAAAATAGTGAAGGTAATTTGTTTATCACTACCCAAGGGTCAGTTAAGAGAAAGAAGTCTTCCTCCAAATTACCAAAAAAGACACCTAAAATTTCATCTTCAAAAAAAGATCCCCGTGTTAAACAAAAAAAGTCAAAACCAAAGACTGTGCCTCCTGGTTTGTCAAATTCACAAACCAATCCAGGATCTAGCACAGAAAAAGATAATAATCCAGTGGGTTCCATTTCACAGCCACCAACAGGATTACTGAAGTTTTCGGAAATTGTTGAATGGATTTTCTCAGCATTCAATATATCTGAACCCTTAAAGACCCTCATAATGGCATTCCTTCCAATAGCTAGAACCTTTTTGAAGCAGTTATCAGCTCAATGGCCAATTGTCTCAGGTTTTGTATATTTGGATGGATAATTTATCACCCGCCGCAAATGATACAATCACTGTCCTGCGGTGGAATTGTCGAAGCATCATGCCAAAACTTGATTCATTTTAAATCTTATTGCATAGTCAAAAATGTGATGTATTCGCTTTATGCGAAACATGGCTTACTTCAAACATAGCTTTAAATTTTAATGATTTTAACATTATACGTCTCGATAGAGACTCTCCGTATGGTGGAGTGCTTTTGGGAATAAAGAAATGCTATTTCATTTATAGATTAAACATCCCTTCAACTTCTAGTATAGAGGTTGTTGCTTGCCAAATAATCATTAAAGGCAAAGATATTTGCATAGCTTCGGTTTATATTCCTCCAAACGCACAAGTTGGACAGCAACAGCTTAATGAAATGGTTGAAGCCCTTCCTGCTCCACGATTGATTCTAGGGGAATTAAATTCGCACGGTATTATGTGGGGTTCCGTTTACAATGATAGCAGATCATCTTTAATACAAAACATTTGTGACAATTTTAGCATGACGGTATTAAATATGGGTAGCATGACACGGATCCCAAGACCTCCGGCACGCAAAAGTGCATTAGATCTATCTCTTTGCTCAACATCAATTCGACTATCAGGAATCAGGAATCAGAACAAATTGGCTCAAATGGCACGTTCCCCTTGATATTTGGAGATTTGTGCCTTGCCATCAATTTGTTTTTAGAATCATTTTCCCGATATATAAGAGGGAAGGATTGAAAGGAAATGGTAAGGGTTGGACTAGGAGGATGGGAAAAATTGACGACACAAAAACACATAAAAGCAGAAGTAAATTCTGAACCTCTACGAGGTCCCGAACAGTCTGCTGTTAATAAAACCTCCAACCCCCGAGAGGATTTAGAGATCTTACAGAAGCGACACCATTCTGCACTCCCGGAAGAATGCAAAACGATTCGCGGTATGTACTAGCAGAATTAAATTCGGTAACCCCCAAAGGATGCCAAACAATCTGCTAAACCCTATTTAAGGTGAATACAGAAGGGATTCATTCCCCCCAGGAAGAACGATGAACCCTTCTGACTATAGCTCCTTACCACATTGGGTGAGAAACGAGAGAATATCCTTCAATTTTAGCTCCGCATACACAGACTCAACCATGTATAGAGAACCAAAAACCCGGATACGTAGCTGCGTCAATGCGGGACAGTTACATATCAGATGATATGAAGTTCCATAATCGCATTCACACAAATCACACGAATAATACTCAGCACGTTGAATAGTAGCCATGTGATAATTGAGTTTGCAATGTCCAGTCAGAGCGCAAGTTTGCAAGCTGCGCCAGTAGCTGGCATGTTTGGATGCAGCCCAAGAACGAATCTTGTGCTTTATCCAACTAGTTGAAAGTGGTAAAGCTGGTTCAGGACCAACGAAATCATTCGTTGCACCAGCTCTAGCCAACTCATCAGCCCATTCATTTCCAGTAATACCAGAATGACCGGGTACCCATAAGAAGTAAACAGCATTTGAAATGCTGAGATCTTCAATTTGAGTTCGACATGCGATCACTAGATTCGACCGTGAGTCATTCGAACTGAGTGCTTCTAAGGCTGCCTGACTGTCGGAACAAAAATAAATTCGCTTACCACATATCCTCTGCTGAAGTGCCGATTGCACTCCACACAGAATCGCGTAGATTTCTGCTTGGAACACAGTACAGTATCTACCAAGTGAATGAGACTGCTCCAGCCTCATTTCACGACAGTAGACACCAGCACCAGCACGACCATTCAACAGAGAACCGTCCGTATAACAAACTATGTGTTCATCAACTTGTCGTTCCAGACAACCAGACAACCATTCCTCACGAAGAGGATAGCTCACATTGAATGTTTTGAAAGGAAAACTGCATGTGAGCGTTAGGTCACTAGGAGCGAGTAAATACTCATCCCACGTAACCATTTGAGACCACAAGCGAGTGTGGCTGATAGCATAATCTAATGGGTTACTGTTCCAAAGCTCTGTAGCCCTAAGACGGTATGCACAAGATAATGCTTCTTGTTTTAGGAACACATGTAGGGGTTAAATACACAGTAGCGCCTCTAGAGCAGCAGTAGGAGTTGTCGTGAATGCTCCTGTCATCGCCATTAGGACCATCCTTTGGAAATGATTCAGCTTTGACTGAACTGTCGCGACTTCTCCTTTCTGCCACCATACAAGACATCCATATGCTAAAATTGGTCTAACAATAGTTGTGTAGATCCAATGAATATATCTGGATTTGAGTCCCCATGATTTTCCAAAAGCTCGTCTGCATTGGCCGAAAGCCATGCAAGCTCTTTTAATTCTGAAGTCAATGTGAGCAGACCAATTCAGTTTTGAGTCAAGAATAACCCCGACGTATTTAACTTGTTCGACCACAGTCACCTCTGAACCCAAGAACTGCAACGGACGAGCTCTTGTGATTATCCTACGATGAGTGAAAAGCACCATTGATGTTTTGCCCGGATTTACAGATAATCCAACCTGACAACACCATTGTTCAACAGATCGCAGGGCTTGCTGCATTAAATCAAAGAGAGTGTTAATGCTCATACCGGTCATCAATATATGATAATCGTCGGCAAAACCATAAGTTGGAAATCCAAGGTTATTAAGTTTCCTTAACAACCATCAGCGACTAGGTTCCATAAAAGTGGGGATAGCACACCACCTTGAGGACACCCACGGACACTCAGCTTTCTAATCTCTGCTTGCCGAAGCGATGAACAAAGAAGTCGATTGCTAAGCATTGCGTGTATCCAATTTGTGATACTTGAAGGTATGCCATGACCACGGGCTGCTTCCAGAATTGAATTGAAAGACACGTTATCAAAGACCCTTCAATATCTAGGAAAACTCCCAAGCAAGATTGCTTTTGTGAGAAAGCTTTTTCAATGTTGTACACAACATCATGTAACAGGGTTGTAGTGGACTTTCCACGCTGGTAAGCATGTTGCATTCCATGTAGCGGATGCACGCCCAAGCTAACATTCCTGATATAGTGATCTACTATGCGTTCCACTGTTTTAAGAAGAAATGAGCTTAGACTGATAGGCCTGAAACTCTTCGCTTCCTCATAAGTGTCGCGACCGCCTTTGGGAATAAATTTGACAATTATTTCCTGCCAAGCTCTTGGAATGTATCCTGTCGCAAGACTAAAAGTAAGTGTTTTCTTCAAAACATGTTTGAAATGTTCATACCCTTTCTGCAGTAACACTGGGAAAACTCCATCCTTTCCAGGAGACTTGTACGGAGCAAAACTCTCAACTGCCCATTTGACCGATTCAATCGTCACAACGCTTCGAGCAAGGGCCCAAGAATCGTAACTATCTGAAAAAGTCTCGAGAAGAGCTGTCGGTGATGGATCCAAACATCCTGGAAAGTGAGTGTTAAAAAGATAGTGAAGTACATCACCTTCTTCAGACAAGTGTTCACCATCTGAAGTTCTTAAGAAACTGACATTAAAGTCCTTAGACTTCGAAAGTAACTTATTTAATCTGCTAGCCTCGTTGAGACTAGAGACATTTGTGCAGAGGCTTTTCCAACCACTTCGCTCAGACGATCGAAGAGCATTTTTGTAAGCCCTTCGAGCCGACACGAATGCCTCCGACCCATCTCTGCGTCGGTGGTTCCAAGCTCTTCTGCATAGTTTCCTTAGTCTAGCAAGTTCAGCATTCCACCAAGGAGTTCCTCTAGTAGCTCGCACAATCCGAAGTGAACAAGTCTCTTCATATGCTGCAACTATGAGTGAGTTTGTCTCGTCGACAACATTTTCCAAATCAATTGGGGTTTCAATTGTTGGTTGGTACCCGTAAAATCTAGTCGCCAAGCCCTCTTCATAGAGGTCCCAGTTTGTAGATTTGGGATTACGATATGTGATAATATCAAATTTAACGTTTGAATGATCAAAGAAGATGTACTTATGATCAGACAACGAAGGTTCGAGCTCATCGGAGACGAGCCAATTCACCAACTCATGCGCAATTCTATGAGAGCAGAGAGTTACGTCCAAAACCTCCTCTCTTCCAGCTCTCGCAAAAGTTGGACGGTTTCTTGCATTGACTATGTGCAGGTTTGTACTGCTCACAAATTCCATCATATCAGAGCCTCTCGAATTTATATCTGTGCTGCCCCAAATGATATGGTGAGCATTTATGTCACTGCCGATTACAAGCGGTAAATCACTTTTGCAGCAGTATGATACAACCTTTTTGAAGTCATCGCTTGGCGAAGGTTGGTTATGCGGCAAATATGCCGAACAACAGACATATTTCCTGTCTATGCCATCAGTAGTCATACCAACTGTGACAGCACAAATATCCCGAGTTGTGAGCTCCGATATGAGAGAAACATCGAGAGCACTATTTGCAAGTATGCATGCTCGAAACATTTCACGTGGATTAGTCATACCGGTCTTGTTGAAGGCAAGAAAGACTGGGTTTAACAATTTTCCAACGTAGAAGTTTCCCTTTTGGAAATATGGTTCTTGTACCAAAGCTATAGAAGCTTTACCTTCTTGCAGAAGTCTGGATAGATTCATAGTTGCTGTACGTTTATGCTGAAGATTGATTTGTGCCACTCTAACCATTATCAATTAGAGTAACGAACATTCCACCTCCAGCACTTATCGTACAACAACTAGAAGAAACCAAATATATTGGCTTATAATCGCCTATAGCGAACCATGTAAGGATTTTTTTAAATGTTTTAATCATTTAAATCCCACGAGTTGCGAAGAAAGAAGTCGTCCACTGTGCCAGAGCTTCGCTTACCACAGTAAGGGAAAATCCCAAGATATTCCGTTCACGACTGCATTGTTTAACCTCCTGCAGCCATTCAGCCATCGGCACGGAAATACACCTTGACTTAGGAGTTCCTATTTTTGTGGCCTTTTACGACATGGAACAGGAAACCAGTGGATCAATTCTTGGTAAAAAAATAATTCCGCCGAATGCCACACGGCTTACCTGCTTGGTGGACTTATACCACCGGTACAGGTGGACCGTAGCGTTATTCTTAGCCAGTTGGGAAACCGCTACCGACACTACACGGCTATCTAGGCTGCTCAGAGAAGGAAGTTGACATTGATGGTCAACTTCCATGGTTGGCCGAGCAGCCGAAAAATTGTGACAATTTTAGCATGACGGTATTAAATATGGGTAGCATGACACGGATCCCAAGACCTCCGGCACGCAAAAGTGCATTAGATCTATCTCTTTGCTCAACATCAATTCGACTAGGTTGCACTTGGAAAATAGTGCCTAATTTACACGGTAGCGATCATTTACCAATCATCATTTCAATTAGCAGTAACAATTGCATTGATACTACATCTAGTATTCCATATGATTTGACAAAAAATATCGACTGGATTAAATACCAAAGTAGTATCTCTAGTATTTTGAATTCAATGGAAGAGCTCCCTCCACTTGAAGAATATGACTTTCTCATTTGTTCGATTCTGGAGGCAGCAGAACAATCCCAAACTAAACGCTTTCCTGGGCCAACGACTAACAGAAGGCCTCCCAACCCCTGGTGGGACAAAGAGTGCTCAGAGGCTATACTCGCAAAACAAAATGCTTGCAAGACGTTTCTAAAACGGGGAGGAGGAACTCCTCAGAATTTTGAAAAACTTATGGTTTTAGAAACCAAGTACAAGAGCATACTTCGAGCCAAAAAATGTAGCTATTGGAGACATTTTGTCGAAGGTTTGTCAAGAGAAACCTCAATGAGACGAATGAGGAATCGTAACATGGGCAATGAGAGTGATGAATACTCGAACCGATGGATATTTGACTTTGCTAGGAAAGTTTGCCCAGATTCTGTTCCTACGCAGAGCATTATACGGGAATCTCCTCCAAATAATGGTTTTATTAATAACCCATTTTCAATGATGGAATTTTCTATAGCACTCATGTCTTGTAACAATAACGCTCCTGGTTCTTGAAGCCTAAATGAGGTCGAAACATTATTGTTGAACATACCAAACCCTGTCGCTTCTTCAATTCGCGATCCGTCCGTGTAAAACATTTTCTCAGAGTCAATATGCCTGAACTTACTTGAAAATATTTTTGGGATTTCCGTCGAACGTAGATGATCCGGGATTCCACGCACTTCGCGCTGCATGGATGTATCGAAAAATAAAGTTGAGTCAGGGGCACTTAGGATTCTGACACGGATAGGAAAATATCTTGAAGGGTTGATTTCCTGTGACATATGGTTAAAATATACTGTCATGAATTTTGTTTGAGATCGAAGCTCGAATAGTCGTTCGAAATTATTAATTACCATGGGATTCAGCACCTGACATCTTATTAGCAGGCGTGATAAAAGCTCCCAAAATCGATCTTTCAATGGAAGAACTCCCGCCAGAACTTCAAAACTCATTGTGTGTGTCGAATGCATGCAGCCTAAGGCAATTCGCAAACAACGGTACTGAATTCGCTCAAGTTTGATAATATGAGAGTTTGCAGCGGAACGAAAACAAACGCATCCATATTTCATCACTGAAAGTATCGTTGTTTGATACAATTTTATTAGATCTTGCGGATGAGCACCCCACCAAGATCTTGTTATTGTTCGAAGAAAATTTACTCTTTGTTGGCATTTCGTTATCAGATACCTAATGTGTCCTCCCCACGTGCCTTTGGAATCGAACCACACCCCGAGGTATTTAAAAGTTAAAACCTGTTGGATCATTCTTTCCATCATAAGGAGCTGAAGCTGCGCGGGATCATGCTTTCTTGAAAAGACGACATACTCTGTTTTCTCCGCAGAGAATTCGATACCAAGATGAACAGCCCAATCGGACAAATTATCTAAGGTATCTTGCAATGGTTCAATATCAATAGCTTTGAGTCCAGTAACTGAAACCACGCCATCATCTGCCAATTGTCTTAGTGTACATGGGGTTACTAGACAGCTGTCAATGTCATTCACGTAAAAATTATAGAGGAACGGACTGAGACATGAGCCTTGCGGGAGACTCATGTAACAAATTCTGAGTGTTGCCAAATCGCCATGTGAAAAATGCATGCGTTTCTCTGACAAAAGGTTGTGCAAATAATTATTTATAACCGCTGGGAGTCCATGTTGGTGGAGCTTGTCTGTAAGAACATCAATGGAAACTGAATCAAATGCTCCTTTAATGTCTAAAAATACAGATGCCATTTGTTGCTTTTGAGCGAAGGCAATTTGGATGTCAGACGAAAGTAATGAAAGGCAATCATTCGTCCCTTTATTTCTACGGAAGCCAAACTGAGTATCTGGCAACAAACCGTTCGTCTCGACCCAAGTGTCGAGACGTCGTAGAATAATTTTTTCGAGCAATTTTCTGATGCAGGACAACATCGCAATGGGTCTATATGAGTTGTGATTGGAAGCTGGTTTCCCCGGCTTTTGAATGGCGATAACTTTCACTTGTCTCCAGTCAGGTGGAACAATATTTTGCTCAAGAAACTTGTTGAACAATTCCAACAAACGTCTTTTCGCGAGGTCGGGCAGAATCTTCACCAAGTTGAATTTAATTCTGTCCAACCCAGCATATATAGCAGAGCTAGCAGCAGTTCATTATAGTTTGAGTGTAATCGTCACATTAATTTCAAACCTTCATTTCCTCTTCACAGATAGTCTGAGTGCAATTGAAGCCATTCTCTCAAACATGACTGGCAAGACTGAACCGTTTTTCCTGGGCAAAATAAAACAGTGCCTGAACGACATATTGAACAATAATTATCTAATCACTATAGTCTGGGTCCCGGCTCATTGCTCCATTCCTGGCAATGAAAGAGCCGATATTTTAGCCAAACGTGGTGCTATTAAGGGTGAAATTTATGAGAGACCAATTGCTTTCAACGAATTCTATAGCTCGTCTCGCCAAAGAACACTTGCCAGCTGGCAAGCGTCTTGGGATAAAGATGATCTGGGTCGGTGGATGCACTCAATTATTCCGAAAATATCGAAAAAGGCATGGTTCAGGGGACTGGATGTGGGTAGGGAATTCATTCGTGTGATGTCCAGACTCATGTCCAATCACTACACGTTAGATGCACATTTCCTTCGAATTGGACTCTCCGAGACTAATCATTGTGCTTGCGGAGAAGGTTATCGGGATATTGATCATGTCGTTTGGACATGCGTGGAGTATCGTGATGTCAGATCTTAACTAATAAATTCTTTGCGTACCCAAGGTAGACTATCCAATATCCCAGTTCGAGACATTCTTGCTTTTCGTGACGTTTCATACATGAAACTTATTTATCATTTCATAAAGAAAATTGGAGTTTCAATTTAATAAAGGCCCCTTTCAAGACTTAGTTCTGATCCCAGCTGCGTCCATGAGTTCAACCAACAGCTAAATTAGAATAAAAATTATGTAATGATACAAACAAACTCGAAACAGTTTATGAAATTATCAACAAATTGTCTGAAAATATCAGCTTATTTTATAATTTATAGAAATTAATCGTTTGGTTCAAATAATATTTCCGAGTAGATTTCATAATTAATGACGAGTTACCTAAGATGATATTTAAGTAATAAGAGAATATGTTTTAATAAATTCAAAATGTTGTGACTATGTTAGAATTAAATTAGGATAAGAATATTATGTAAAAGTGATGCTACGGCGAAGAAAAACTTATGTAAACTGCCTTAAGAAATAAACGTATTTATGGAAAAAAAATTAACGGATGCATCACCCTTTGTACCGTCTAGGCTCCTTCTGGCAGTCGAATGCGTACGCAGCGTGCACGGTTTTTTAACGAGATCATTGCATACTACCTTCGACAATCAACCTCACAGATCATACTGGCTGGAGATTTTAACTCAGTCATCCATCCCCAAGGCTCTTCTGGAGAAAGCAACTACAGTAACGCTTTGAAAAATACGGTACATCAACTGAAACTTCTCGATGCATGGGAAAAAACGAACGGTAGTAGACCGGGGCATACATATATAGTGCATAATTCCATCTCCCGAATCGATCGTCTATACGTAAGTACCATCCTCACCACTCAACTAAGATCATCACGTACACACGCATGCTCGTTTACTAACCACAAAGCACTCACCGTTCGTATGTGCCTAGCGACTCTGGGAAAGGAACACGGACGAGGTTTCTGGTCTCTCAGACCACACGTTCTAATACAAGAGAACATGGTGGAATTTCAAACCAAATGGAATTACTGGACCCGTCAAAAAAGGCACTACCCATCTTGGATTCGATTGTGGGTCGAATTTGCTGAACCAAAAATTAAAGCATTTTTCCGTTGGAAGACTAAAGAAGCATATGACGAATTCCATGGAGATCATCAGGAGCTTTACTCTCAGCTTTCAAGAGCGTATGATGAGTACTATCAAAACGCACCCATGCTAGCTACCATAAACAAACTTAAGGCTAAAATGATTCTACTACAAAAAAACACACAGATATGTTTGTTCGGATTAACGAGACTCGTATCGAAGGAAAACCACTTTCAACATTTCAGAGCGGCGAGAGACTGAAGAGAAAAACTATAATTGAAAAATTGGATTCGGGACCAAATCACACAATAGAAGACCCGAACGAGATCAACGAACATGTGACCAGCTACTATCGAAAACCTCTACGCTGAAGAGCAGACCCGAGAGATACCTATGTTTCGTTGTGAGAGAGTTGTGCCCCTGGATTGTGAAATAAACAATCGAATTATGGAACATATTACCACAGGAATAGAAAGGAGCGCATCCAAAAAGTCTCCTGGACCGGACGAATTTTATACCGCTGCTTTTGATATTATCCATAGGGAACTAAACTTGATTCTCAACGAAATTCTATCAGGTGAAATTCCAAGCAAATTCTTGAAGGCATAATTGTTGTTGCTAAACTCACGAATTCTCACTGCACGGCTCGATCGAGTTCTTCGTACACACAATATACTCAATTCTTCACAAAAATGCTCTAACGATGAGAGGAACATATTCCAGGCTACTCTTGCCCTTAATAGCAAGATAGCAGAGCTTCATGCGGAATGAAGAACAGGAAAGATGATAAGCTTTGGCCTTTATCACGCTTTCGATCGAGCAAACAAGAATTTTCTCTACAACACGATGAGAACATTCGGACTAAATGAGGAACTGATTCAACTTCTCTCTCAAATTGGAACCCAATCTACTTCTCGAGTTCTAATCAACGGTCACCTGTCCCCACAATTTCCAATTCAGAAATCAGTAAGACAAGGAGATCCCTTATCAATGTGCCTATTTGTGATACATTTACATCCTCTAATAACACAAATTGAACGTGTTTGTGGAACAGATGATCTTCTAATAGCATACGCCGATGATATAACACTCATCTCAACAAGCTGCGAAAGAATCCAAAGAGTACACGATACGTTTCAACAGTTCCAGCTAGCATCAGGCGCTGTACTTAACATGCAAAAACAACGTCGATCGATGTCGGAATTACTAACGAAAACAATCGTTTGAACATCCCATGGCTACGCACTGAAGACAGATTGAAAGTACTAGGCATTGTGTTTGCTAACTCAATTCGCTTTATGACTAAACTGAACTGGGATAACCTAGTTTCCAAATTCGCACAAATATTATGGCTTCATCGGATGCGATATCTAATGCTTCAACAAAAGGTAACAACTCTGAATGTCTTTGTCACGTCTCGCATATGGTATGTAGCATCTGTGTTATATCCATCTAAAGCACACATTGCAAAATTGACTTCGCTGATAGGCACATTCATATGGACAAATAACTCTTTTAGAATTCCGATCACTCAGTTGGCGCTTCCATTGGAGAAAGGTGGTCTCGCATTGCAGCTCCCTGCTTTTAAGTGCAAAGCCCTCTTAGTCAACAGACATATTAAAGAGCAAAACTCCATTCCGTTCTTTCGTATGTTCATGTCAAATCAATTACGTAGCCCACCCACAAGCTGCCCTTGTTTGAAAGCTGTATGTCAAGCTATCCCTACTCTACCTCGTGCAATTCAGAATAACCCATCGGCCAGTGAAATTCATCGTCACTTCATGAACGCGATTGAACCGGCGAAAATTGAACGAGACAGTCCGGAGGTGGAGTGGCAACGTGTATGGCGCACTATTTCAACAAAGAAACTGGATTCCCTTGTACGACACTGGTACTATCTTCTAATAAACAGGAAAACCCCGCACCAAGATCTACGGTTAAGGATGAACCGAGCTAGCGTACCAACATGTTTATACTGCAATGCTGCAAATGAAGATCTGAAGCATAAATTCACATCTTGCACCAGAGTCACAGATGCCCGCACAGATGGATATGTATTGAATGGCGAACATGGTAACTTGTGCGTCTTTAGTGCTGAGTCAAATTGTGATAAATTTTGTGTGAAATAGGTGGCTTTTTGTGAACATTTTTTCAACTAAGCAAGAGACTAATTGTGTTTTAAACAGATAAGTAGAAAGTGTATTGTAAATACTTCTATTTTGTGCTGTAAATTGTGTCAATAATCGCCGTGCGGCGATCGCTCAAACAAAGCGGCGTCGTACAGTGGTATATTGAATGCATTGTCTATTGTTTTTGCATGGTTCACTATGCTTTAATTTCTCCCCCAGCTGTGTGTCGGGCCGGTTTGGTTTGTGCATGAATGATGGGTGAATGTGTGAAGTGTAATGAAAACATAACCATATCGGATATTAGAATTGCATGTTCAGTTTGCGAGAATGGCTATCACCAGCGTTGTACTGGGCTTACGAGAGCCATGGCCGGTTGGGTTTCAGATACACCGGCGGTTTTGTTTAAATGTGCTGATTGCTTGAAAGGTGCCGCGATGGCTAATGTGATGCCAACGGATGATGTTCTTTCACTCATTAGTGATATGAAGAAGGAGATGGAAAAATTCAAAGCCATCACTGATTCGTTTGCTGGTGTGCGGGAGAGCATCGAGGCACACATTAATAACGCGATAGAAAAGGGAATCGATAGACTGATCAGATCTTCCAATGATGCTCTGGAGAGCAAAATGGCCTGCTTAGAAAACAGTGTGGCCCGAAAGTTGGACGATTTGAAAAGTTTGTTGATTTTGAATAATCAGCAAAATAATAATGATTTGGTTGTAATGAATAGAAAGAAAATTGTTGCAAATAGAAAGACTCATTCGGAGTCGGATGGATATCCTAGACGAAAGAGCAAAGTTATTTCAAATACTGATGATGAACCGCTTGATAAGAATATTGTAAATGAAGGTAATGACGAAGTATTTGATAGAAATAACAAATGTCATACGCGGACGTTCTATCTGGGAAATTATCTAGAAACAAAACGAAAAGCAATAGAAATCGTAAGACTCGTTCGGTTATTATGATCAAACCTGTCGAGTCTTCGCAAACGAGTGATGACACGAGAAAGATTTTGAAGGGTAGGTTAGATCCAAGAACACATAAAATTAGCAATTTTAAAAATGGTAAAGATGGCTCGATTATTGTTGAGTGCGCTGCAGGAGAGGACATTCAATCAGTGAAAGAAAACATTGAAAGCAATTTAGGAACTGAATACAATGCTGTTATACCCAAGCCCGGGAAAACAAAATTGAAAATAGTGGGAATGAGTAATCGATATTCCTCTGATGTATTTATTGACCTTTTGAAAAGTCAAAATCAGTAAAGATCGAAGATGTAAAAGTTGTTGCTGACTTTGAGAATCCACGCTTCAAATATAACAAATATAGTGTTATAATTGAGGTTGATAAAAATACTTATTCTAGTTTGATGACCGCCGGCAAGGTTTGCGTCGGCTGGGATAGGTGTTCGATTTTCGAGTCGTTCAACGTATTGCGCTGTTTCAAGTGTGGTGAGTTTGGTCACAAGAGCACCGAATGTTTAAACAGTGAAAATTGTTCCAAATGTAATTCCGCACATAGAACATCTGAGTGTTCTTCAACTGAATTCAAATGCGTTAATTGTCTGAAAATGAACAAAAAAAGGAAATTGAATTCAGACATTCACCATCCAGCATTTAGTAAGCAGTGTCCTGTATATCTGCGATTGCTTAAAACGAAAAAGAACCACATTATGTCAATGGAATAGCAACTAATGGATGAGAGGCATTCAGATATTTTGTATTTGAACATAGCCGGTTTGTCTTCTAATTATGTCGCAATGCGTCATCTTATAGAGGATAGACATCCTTCATTAGTTTTGCTCCTAGAAACACATATTGTTGATTCTGACGCTTTCGATCAGTTCAGTGTTCCGGGTTACACTGTTGCTTTTTGTTTGTCCCATTCCAGGCACACTGGTGGAGTTGCAATTTACGCCAGAGAATCAATTAAATTCAACATTCAATCAAACGAAGCAGTTGGAAATAATTGGTTCTTGGGTATATCAGTTGAAAGAGGCATGCAGATGGGAAATTATGGAGTTGTTTACCACTCTCCAAATTCAAGCGACCGCCAGTTTCTGGAAATTCTAGAAAACTGGTGGGAGAATTTCGTCGATTTTGGTAAACTAAATATTATTACTGGAGATTTTAATATTGATTGGCTCAATGATCAAGGTTGGAATCAATTGAAACAGTTAGCAGAATTCTTCAATTTGAAGCAAACTGTGAATGAATTTACAAGAATTTCGAGATACAGTAAAACATTGATAGATCACGTGTATTCCAATTTCGAAGGTGTTGTTCAAATGTGGAATCCGATTGCAAGATTTCAGATCATGAAACAATTGCAATTTCCGTTACGAGTAGCTCTAGAAATGAGGAAAATACGGTGAAAATCAAGTGTTGGAAAAACTATTCAATGCAAACCATTTCTCGACTTGTATCAAGAAGCTTGGGTTGCACACAGTTGACTGGAAATTTGGATCACAGGGCATCTATTCTTACTGACATACTGAAAAAGTGTACTAATGAATTAGTAATTGCAAAGTATGTTAGTTTGAACAGCTCGAGTAGTTGGTACTCAATAGACCTCTTACGGTTAAAACGGGAGAGGGATAAACAGTACAAGAGATTCTGTAGAACTAACAATGATAGTCACTGGAGTAGATATACACAAGCACGAAATATTTATTCACGGTCCCTGAAGAAGACTAGATATGAATACATACAGAGGAAGATCGATCAAAATCAACAAAACAGCAGGGAGTTATGGAAAATTCTCAAACAGTTGATCAAGCCTACACATAGTGCATCGAAAACAATAACTTTTAATGGTATAGAAGAGCACACAGAACAAAATGTATTTGAAAAGTTCAACAGTTATTTCATAAATAGTGTTGAGCAGATCAATCAAAGTATTGAATTGGTAGGTGAGCCTATTGAAATAACACAGCCGAAGAATAACTATTGTAGACTTGATGAATTTCAACCAATCACTTTTGAACAATTGAAAAATATTTGTTTTAATTCGGGAAAATCGACGGGTATTGACAATGTAACTCAAAAATGATACAGGATTGCTTTCATGTTATCGGACACGATCTACTGGATTTGGTAAATGAATCGTTGTACACGGGGCACGTACCAAAAGTGTGGAAAGAATCTCTGGTGGTTCCTATCCCCAAGGTTACTGGAACGGATAAAGCCGAGGAGTACCGTACCATTAACATGCTGCATACACTGGAAAAAATACTGGAACTTGTTGTTAAAGATCAGCTGATTAACTATTTGAACTCCAACAGTTTGCTAATACCGGAACAATCGGGATATCGTAAGGGTCACTCTTGTGAAACCGCTTTGAACCTAGTATTGGCAAAATGGAAGGAGAAAATCGAAGCCAAAGAGAGTATTTTTGCTGTGTTCTTGGGTCTGAAGAGCGCCTTTGAAACAATTTCAAGACCTTTATTGTTGCAGACATTACGGCGTTTTAGCATCAGGGGAATGGCACATGAATGGGTTGAAAATTATTTATGTGGTAGATCTCAAAAGACTGTTTTTAACGATGTAGTAGACACATATAGTTGTAGTTCTTTCGGTAATTCACTTGGTGTGCCTCACGGAAGTGTGTTAGGTCCGATTCTTTTTATGAATATTAATGATATGAAGCTAGTCTTACGTTTCTGTGATATAAATTTGTTTGCTGATGATACTGTTCTGTTCATTACGGCTAAAAATTTCAATGAAGCTGTTGCACATTTGAACGAGGATCTAAGTTCGCTGGTTCGATGGTTAAAATTTAAGCAACTGAAACTAAACGTCGCGAAAACTAAATATATGGTTATTTCTTCTGTTAGCACCGGTCATGACGCCAATGTGGAAATTGATGGTGAAACTATTGATCGCGTTAGAGAAATGAAGTATCTTGGAGTCATAATTGATGAAAAGTTAACATTCAAATCTCATATCAATAACGTCATCAAGAAGATTGCCAAAAAGTATGGTGTATTATGTCGTTTGAAAAATGACTTAACGACCCATAGTAAGATTCTTTTGTAAAAAACAGTCATTTCACCACACATTGATTTTAGCCCATCCATTCTGTTTCTTGCTAATAACACACAAATCTTGAGAGAACAGCGACTGCAAAATAAAATCATGCGATTAATTCTAAAATGTAGTAGATATACCTCGTCAGGTTTTCTACTGAACGCATTACAATGGCTTTCAGTGAAACAGAGAGTTTACTACTTAACCATGGTATTTATTTTCAAGACCTTAAATGGCATGCTGCCTCGATATTTGTGTGATCGAATTGAAAGAGGAACTGATTTGCATAGGTACAATACTAGTAACGCATCTGATGCTAGAACACCAAGCTTTTTGTTAGCCACATCGCAAAACTCATTATTTTACAGGGGAATAAGTTTTTTCAATTCGATGCCAAGAGAAATCAAGCGAGCGGCGACATTGGTTGGAGTTCAAAAAGTTATGTATTTCTCACATAAAGTCCGCTTTGTAAGCAAATATTTAGTTAGTTAGTTCAAATTTTTTAGATTTTTTATTTTTTTTACGTATTACGAAGATTGTATTTTCTTTTTCTTTTTGTTTATATATTATTGTGAGACGTTTGGAATTATCTAGCAGGTATAGATTCTTCTTCAAAAGAACGGCTGACCACAAAATAACATTCAAATATTTCGGATTTACTATCCAGGGTTAATCAAGAAAATTTCCAATCCGGGAATATCCTTGATCACATCAGGAATCGAAACCGATATATTTACCAGTATCAGACAGTAATTCACCTGGCCCTTTCCTCCGGACCAGTTCATCGCTACACACATCAGCTACGATGGAGTAACGAGACTGCGGATGAGCAGAGCCAAGCCCAATCCCATCAACAACTGTCGATCCCAATTAGTTTCCCGAATCTATTCCTTAAATTATTAATCAAACCTTGCGATCAAGGCCAAGAGCAAACTTAACACACCGAATGCTAAGGCTCTTCGGCCAGTCCTGTTCGCTTTTCAAATAGTCACTACCTGCTTCGCGTGCGATGCTCAAACGTTTGTAGACTGCTCATTATTTTTAACTTTCAAACAAACTAAAAATCCATCATCATCATACCGAACATAGTAACTTTATACGTCTCACAATAATATATATGTGACGGCGAATATCCCTCGTCAGCAGAAATCACTGATCGTGAAGAGTGAAGTCTACATCGGTCTTCGGAGTGATAAAAAGGGGTGACAAATCGGAAAAGAAAAGGAGCGAAAGAGAGGAAGAAAAAGCGTGCCTGATTTGAGACGATAGCGGTGTTGAAATATAAAACTTATTACTAGTTGAAATAATACTGAACTAACCTACATACTAGTTAAAATTGAATTATTGAAACTTAATCTAACCATAATATTAATCATATGGTCGACAGAAGAATAAGTGGTGAAGAAAAACTGAAAAATTTCTAAAGCGTTCACACAACTTGGATAGTGTCGTGTTTAAGGACGTCTGAGAAATTCCGGTAACATTCTTTAGAAATTTTTCATCATAACCTCGATCGACATGGAATATAAAGATGAAGCTAACCCAACATCGGAACACAATTGTAGATTATGTAAGCGACCAGACATAGCCGGAGATATGGTGGCCTGTGATGCCTGTCATTCTTGGTTTCATTACACTTGCGCTAATGTTGACACAAGTGTTAAAGATATCGACTGGCAATGTGTATCCTGTGCACCAAAAAACAAATCCGATCAGGCTGGTGCAATCAAGAAGCAATTAATGGTGCCCAGCGGGACAGACAAAAAATCAATCGCAGCCAGTAAAACAAGTTCACGTAGGTCAAAAAAAGTGCTAGTGTACGAAAAAGCTAGCATAACATCTAGTGCCCGAGCTAGCTTAGAACTCGAGTTGCAAATTATTGAGGAGCAAAAACAGATTCAGGAGCTTGAACTGGTCTCTGAAAAAGAGCTACGCGATCGACAGCTAGCTCAAGAAAAGGAGATGCAAGATCGGGAGTTGGCGATAGAATGAAAAAAAGGCGGGTGAGTAATGTCAGAGACATAACTGGATGTCGTGAATACGAAAAAACTGACACGCTCCCATCACTTTTCCGAATATTAGTTAGTTGATTGATTGTATGAATTGTGCAAGCTTTCCTCTTTTTCACTAATAGAATTTGAAGCGATACACCTACATTAAAGTACAGATTAGTTATTTATTTATTTGTCGTCAAACTATAGTAGACCATTACATTGTATTGATTACATTTTAACACATGTGATATTTTCTAAAATAAACATTAATGTGCATTATGTTCTAGGACCTAGGTCGTATTGAATTAAAATATTGTTTGAGCTGGGCTGTCGTCATTGTAAAGTCAATTGCTCCGCAATGCTTATTATAAGTTGACATCATTTGATTTAATGGACCAAATTTAGCATAGTTGGTACGATAATGACTTATATAGAATATAGCTCGGTTTCGTAATTGTCGGGAAGGTATATAAAAATTAAGTTTAGACAGAAGTAAAGATGAATCAACCCGATGTGTAACGATGTTATGTATGAATGAAACCATTAATTGTTCTCGACGCTCTTCTAATGTGTGGATGTCAATGAGCATGCAACGAGCTTTGTATGATGGTAGAGGAAATCTTGCCCAACCTAACTTACGGAGCAAATAATAGGAATTGCTTTTGAACTGATTCTATACGTTCCCTGTGAGTGATTGAGAATGGGGACCAAACAATGCTACAATATTCAAGTATAGGCCTTACGTAGGCAATATATAATGTTTTAATCGTGTAAGGATCGCAAAAATTATAGCTGAAGCGTTTTATAAATGCAAGCATTATAAGCTTTGCCTATTATCGTATTATAGTGATCGATGAAAGTCAACTTTTTATCTAAAATTACTCCTAGATCTCTAATTCTAATACATCTTTCTACTGTTTGATCGCCTAGTTTAATTGTGATATCTGGTGTATTTTGTTTCCTACTGAAAGCTATTACTTTACATTTATTGACGTTTAGTTTCAAAAGGCTTTTGTTACACCAGACATGGAACGTTTGCACTTCATCTTGAAATACCACCTTGTTTACATCACTTTTTATTTCTAGGAAGAGCTTCATGTCATCGGCATAAATTAACACTTTTATGTGTTTTAAAATAAGAGATATATCGTTTACAAATAAAATGAATAAGAGAGGGCCTAGATGAGAACCTTGTGGAACTCCTGAGGTTACTAGGACATGGCTGGATATCCTCCCTTTAAATCGAACCATTTGCTGACGATCAGTCAGATACGACTCAAGCCATTTGAGTAGTTCAGGACCAGTTCCTATTTTTTATAGTTTGAATAATAACATAGGTATATCAATGCGTTCAAATGCTTTGCTGAAGTCAGTATAGAGAGCTTCTATTTAATTACCCTTATCCATAGCAGCCAGTGAGTAATTAACAAATTCGAGTATATTTGTATTAGTCGAGCGACCCTTAAAAAATCCATGCTGCATATTAGTGATTCTATTTTTAACTTGATAAAACATTTTTTCATTGATTATCGCTTCAAAAGGTTTAGGAATGCAGGAGATAATTGCAATTCCTCGATAATTACACAAATCTGATTTTTTTCCACTTTTGTAAATCGGTACTAAATAGGAGTCCTTCCATATTTTAGGAAAAATACCGGTCATGAGTGATTTATTGAAAAGCCAAAACAAGGGTGTGGATAGTTCTAACGATAGTTTTTTCATGAATATGGGAGGAATTCCATCAGGTCCGGGACCTTCAGAGATATCTAATTTATTGAGCGCTTGCATAATATCTTGGACACTAATGTGATGAATATTAATGTCACAAGCATGTTCAGGGAAGAAATTAAAATATTCACGGTCTCGATCCTCTTCGGAAAACGTAGTATAGGTTTCTTGGAAGTAATTTGCAAATAGTTTACAAATATCTTCCGAGTTGTCAGCAGTCTTACCCTTGAAAACATTTTTGAGGGAAAATTATTCGATTTCAGTTTTTGTTTTACGTAATTGAAGAAATTCTTCGGGCAAGATTTGATTTCACTCTCCGTTTTTGAATAGTACTCCTCGGAAGCGATTTCAATTGCCAGATTCAATTGATCACAAGTTTGTAAGTAATTTCCTAAGTTGACGCTACTACTGTCTCTTTTATATATTTTATGGGCCTTCTGTTTTCGATTTTTCAGATTTTTAATGTTATCATTATACCATATTGGATATTTATAGTTAAGTCGTCGTCTGATTCTCTTAAAAGGTACCTGATCATTAATAGTATCAAATAAAATCTTATAAAACATTTCCACAGAAGTTTCAACATTAGACTCCCTGAAAATGGTTTGCCAATCAATGTTACTTAATTTTAACTTTATGTTATCATAATTTGCCAAGTCATACTGAAAGACATCGTCATACTCATATTCATCGGGTCTATTATACTCATGAACAAATATGGACAACTCAATTGCAGTGTGAAATCTTTCATTTTTCCATAAGGGGGTAAGGGATTCGGTAAGACAGAAGTCTTCTTGTGAATTTGTTAGTAAGAAATCTAAGTAACAGTTTTGCTGATTTTTAACGTGATTAATTTGGTTGAGTCCTAAACATGCAACTTGATCAAAGATATATTGGAGAGTTTCATTCTCTCCTACCACTGGTAGTAGGATGCTCTCATTTTCAGAGTCTGGGAAAAAGTCAATGTCACGTTGATTGAAGTCACCATAAATGTGTACTTTCACTTCGGAAGGAAGATTAGTTATGATTTCTTCAGCAATCTGGAAAAACTTTTCATATACTTCTTTACGGGTGTTGTTTGGGGGAAAATACACTGAGCAGAAAATATGTGTTTCCTCTGCCAGACGAGTTTTCACCCATACGTGCTCGAATTCTTTAATTTTTCTAGTGGTTATGATCTCAGCATTAAATTTTGTAGAAATAGCAATTAGTACTCCACCACCCGATCTCTTATCAGACATTTGTAAATTGCGATCATCTCTGAACACATTGTAATTATTGCCGAAGACTTCTTCACTCCTAACACTTTCATCCCAGCTTGTTTCTGTAGCTAAGATTATTGCATAAGAACGACTTAATATTTTATTACAAATTTCAGTCATTTTCAACGCACTTTTCATTCTATTAAAATTCTGGACATAAACTATGACCTCCAATGATGACTTATTAAATTGTGCAGCATTTGGATGATAAGTTAGTTACATTAAACAGCTACTATTCTACAACTATATATTCCAAACTTGAAACAATTCTTTTTTAATTTGCTAATATAGAAAGCTAGGTACGACAAATTTGTAGTTTATTTTTATTGAAGCTATGAAGTTCGAAGATATCTGATTCTTCTTGAAATTTCAGTACGAGACAATTGCAATGGCCTGGTCTGGAATGTATCGACGATCTTCGGTATGCAAGAGTGATTCTAATAATAATAATAATAATGATAATAATAATAATAATAATAATAATAATAATAATAATAATAATAATAATAATAATAATAATAATAATAATAATAATAATAATAATAATAATAATAATAATAATAATAATAATAATAATAATAATAATATTAATAATAATAATAATAATAATAATAATAATAATAATAATAATAATAATGATAATAATAATAATAATAATTATTATTATTATTATTATTATTATTATTATTATTATTATTATTATTATTATTAAGGAATAGTTAAGGGCAAGGCAAAGTCCCGCTCAAACCGTGCTGGTCTGAAGTGCCCAGTTGGCGGCAGAATCCATCGTTTGCCTCGGAAGAGGAACTACACCGAGCGTGTCAGTGCTGCCCATAACAACGAAAACGAAAATCATCCTTCGTCATCTGCAGCTGGCCATCCGTTGAAAACCCCGTCCTTTTCAGGATGACCACATCACTGTGATAAAGAAATATTTTAAATTGCTTTAAGTTTAGCCAGTTCTGATACGCCTGGAAAGTAGAATGCGCAAATCAAGTGGAAACATTTGTTCTAACAATTTTTGTTTTCGGCCGCATACTAAAGTAATCGCGACAAAAATACATATTGATCTGTGGCAACTCTGTTTCGCACGGCATATTTGTAAACTAGTATAAAGATGTGTTCAAAATCATCACTTTCGCTTTCGCATTGCCGTTCGTAATTGAATGTGTTAGTGACGGTGCAAATTATTTTAACTCCCATCTTGATGAATCTTTTGGTAGGAAATATTGAGATCTGAGATGGTTCTCGTGTGTGTTTTGTTTCGGCAATGGGCCTTGCTGGACTTTTTGGCTGCCTTTTTCGGTGTCATTGTGCTGACGGTGTCTCGTGCATTCATATCGGGAAACAATGAGACGACAGGTCCTCGATGTTGCTGTCGTGTGTCTTGTTTCGGGAAGAGTTGCTCAGCAAATGGTAGGAAAAAATCATCATCATATCATAAATATCTGTTTATTAATCTTATTTTTGTGTATTACATCAACATTTTACAGTACAAGTGTTTTGACCCTTTGGCCTTTCATCTTTGTTGTTCATACGATTCGTTATTAATATTAGGTGTTTTAGTTACTCTTGTTTTACATACTAATGTTTAATCATAATATTTATTTTAATTATTTATAAAATGTCTACCTACTTATAACTATCCCTAACCTAATACGTACAAATTTTGAATTATTTGTATATCAGAGATTGAGCACCTCTCTTCAAATTTCGTGCAGTATTGTTCGAATTTTTGTTCTAGTATATCCAGTGAGGCAATCTCATGTACTTCACTAGTCCTTGTCCAAGGGGGTAGATTTAGAATCATCTTTAAGATCTTACTTTGAATGCGTTGAAGCCTAAGTTTGTGTGTTCGTGCACAACCCCGCCAAACAGGGACTGCGTATTCAATTGCGGGGTAGATGATTTGTTTATAGACAGCCATCTGATTCTTCAGGCATAGTTTAGATGTTCTACAAATCAGCGGATACAGAGACCTAATGAGTATGCTGCATTTTTGAACGATTTTGTCAACATGTGACCTGAATATCAGATGTCTGTCAAAGGTGAGTCCTAGATAGATAACTTCATCGGACCATTGAATGACCTCATCACCGAATCGTATTCTGCATTCGTCTGATGGAACAAGTTTTGGAGATCTTGAATGTGGAAACAAGATGACCTGAGTTTTTGCTGCATTGATCAGAATTTTCCAGCTTGTAAAATATTCCGTTAAAGCGTCCAGACCTGTCTGTAGTTTAATTTTCAGAGCATTAATGACACGACCTTTGTAAAGAATGGCAGTATCATCAGCAAATTGTGACAGAACACCACCACCTGGAAGAGGTGGGATGTCTGATGTGAAAATGTTGTATAGAATGGGACCTAGGATACTTCCCTGGGGTACACCAGCAGGAATAGTAAATCTTTCTGAAAGTGCATTATTCAGAGAAACCTGGAATGCTCTATCTGCAAGATAATTTTTGATAATTTTAATAAGATACATGGGAAAATTATACCGATGCAGTTTGAACACCAGTCCATCGTGCCACACATTATCGAATGCCTTTTCAATATCCAATATTGCCATGGCAGTCGTTTTGGACACTGATTTGTTTTGCTGGATGACGTTGTTAACCCTTGTGAGCTGGTGGATGGTGGATCTTCCTTTCCGGAACCCAAACTGTTCTTCCAGAAATATATCCTGTTCATCTGCAAAAGCAAGAATTCGCCTTTGTATTGACTTTTCAAACAGCTTGGATAGGGCAGAGAGTAAGCTGATGGGCCGATAACTCTTGGAAAAGGAAGGATCTTTCCCCGGTTTCAAAACTGGGATAACTTTAGCTAACTTCCACATTGAAGGGAAGTAACCAAGCTCCCAGCACCTGTTAAAAAGTTTAGCTAAGAAGACAAATGAGCGAATACTCAAATGTTTCAGCTCAATGTTGAATGTGTTGTCGAAACCGGGGGCCTTCATATTTTTGGATTTTTTCACAAAAGCCATCAGCTCATTCGCAGTGACTCTACTTTCCTCAGGAACCAAGCTGTCTGATTGGTCAACCTCAGCTACGCTATCAGCAACGGCTCTTTCATATGGACTAACAATGTTAAGTCCTAAATTGTGAGAACACACAAACTGCTGGCCTAGCGCATTTGCCTTCTCTACTAGTGTGATTAAAGGTATTCCTTCAGCTGCGTCCTGGGGTGACATCAGAGGAGGAATAGGCTTCGGTTTTTTCTTAAGCACCTTCGTTAAGGACCAGAAGGGCTTTGAATGTGGGAGAATTTCTCGAAGCTTTTGCTGGAAGTTCCTGTTACGAAGCTCAGATATCCTTTCCTGGATTATCCTAGTTAAGTTGTTATAAGTAGTCTGCCTATCTAGGATGCCAGTTCGTTGATACTGCCTCCGGTAGATATTCCAAAGTCGGATGAGTTTCTTGGTGACACTGTCGATTTGAAGAGAGGAACTCGGCATATGTTGTACTGGAACCGTCCTATCACGAGCGACTGTGATTGAATGCTGGAAGGAAGATAGGGCCGCATCGATTTCCATCGGGGAATCTAGTGGAACATTGATATTAATAAGTTGGTCGGCGATTTGTTGAGATTTGACCCAATCGGTGCGATAATAGTTCCTCCGTGGTTGAATAGGCACTGTTTCTGGTGAAGATCCCAACGTCAATATTACTGGAAAGTGGTCGGAAGAGAGCTCGTTGAAGACAACCGGAGAGCTGTCTATGGCGATGTTGCTGATAAATATATCCAAAATGGAATGAACTCCCGATCTGGAAAGTCGCGTTGGTTGATCCGGAGCGAAGATGTTGTATTGTCCAGCTTCGTAATCTTCGGCAAGTACGAATCCGTTTCGATTCTGTCTTCTGTTTCCCCACAGCTCATGCCATGCGTTCAGGTCCCCAGCAATGATGAATTTGTTCTGTCGTCGAGTGAGCATAGCCAGATCTCGCTTCAATGATGCACACGTACCATCTCGAAGATTGGTTTGTTTGGGGCAGTACGCTGCAATGATGATGATGGGTCCCATCGTCGTTGTAATCTCAATTCCGATGGCTTCTATGAGTTGCAATTTAAAGGCTGACAGAAGCCTGTGCTGAATGGATCGTTTAATGGCAATGGCAACTCCCCCTCCTCTGGTAGTTGCCCTGTCGAGCCTGTGAATCCTGTAATTGGAAATAAAAATAGAAATTTCAGGTTTAAGATGAGTTTCAGCTAAAATAGCAATATCGGCATTCTTCTCTTGAAGAAAGTCGGACAATTCAGCAGTTTTGCTCCTGAGTGAGCAAGCATTCCAATTTACTATAACCAACTCATTATATTGCATATTCGATGATGAATTTGCCTAAGGCGTTGATTTGATCTAATCGCGTTCTGCAGTTTCGTAGTTTTGTTGTCATTGTTTCAAAAATGACGATCAGTTGTTCAGCAGAAAATAAATCACCAGAGTCATCCTTTGCTTGTGGTTGATTATTGCCCCATCCAGGAGGGATTTTTGAGGAAGATTCTTTTTGTGATCCAGCGGCTGAATCTTTTGGATTGCTGCGAGGAAGTGGCGGCAAATTTGGAATATCCCTCTTCGGTGGGAGCCGTGGGAAATTAACTTCATCCTTCTGTGGAACATTCTTGCGCGTCCGCCTGTTGTCGAATTTTTATGAACTCAGCACGTTTGGAACACGATTTGCTAGTAGATGGATGGTCGCCATCACAGTTCACACATTTTACAGCGATGTCATCTAGTAGGCAATCGTTGGTATTGTGTGGTTCGGCACATTTCCCGCACCGACTTTTCATGTGGCAATTCCTCGCTCCATGGCCGTAGTTCAAACAGTTCGTGCACTGTGTGACATCCCGATGTACCGGTTTATACTTTTGCCATTCGATGATTATGTGAAATAACGATTTAATCGTTTTCAGTTGACTCATGGTGATGTAGCCCTTCTCCAGATGAATCAGGTACAGTTGATCTCTAAACTTTTTGTCCGTATTATGGCGCTTCATTTTAAATACCATCAAAGGCTTTAGTCCAGCCTCCGACAGTGCCTGCTTTAGTTCGGCTTCCATCATGTCGGGTAGTCCTCGAAGTACAACCTTCATAGGTTTGTTGGCGGCAATATCGTGTGTGAAGTATTCCGCTTTTGTCTGCTTCAGATAGCATTCCACTCCTTTGTAGTGGTTCAAAGCCGGAACAGTTATTTTGTAGCCTTCAGTACATAAACGGATTGTTGCCTGTAGTCCTTTGCTGATCAGTGTGTTGAAATCCGAGCGTAGAGTTGGTGGGAAGCCCTTCAGGTAGAAAGGCGGCATTTTTTCCTTCTTCTGCAGTTCCTCTTCGACATCTACTGGCAGATCAGCATATTGGTTTTTACTCAGCAAACGGTCGTTTACCTGTACATCACTTGGCTTCAGACGCTTAGCATCCTTTGGATCCTTCTCGGATCTATGGCGGTTTTTACCCATAGCTTGGGTAGGTAGACAACTGCGAATAAAAAATAAAACAAAATCGAAATTAGTCGTAGTAGGTTATTCGTCTATCCACATCGAGTGTTAGATGACGAATGGTAGGAAAAATGAACCATTCAACTTTTATATGGATGCTCTTGTATAGATACAGACATCTCGCGTTCTGATTGGCTGGTGCTGTCATGGGTTAAATCAAACAGGTTTTTCAATAGTGTACTATTGAAAAACTTCAATATTGTTGTAATACACGTTCAAGTTGAATCCTTCTACAGATCACTGAGCTATGAGCTTTCAAAATACGAGAAAGGCAAACGCGCCTTATGAATTATCTTTTTTGATACTCGTTTATACCAAACATTTCAGAAAAGTTCAATTGTGAACTAATTAAGAATATGTCACACAACTGAAAGTTTTATCATAAAATTGTGATCATATTTCCGATGGCATGTAGCAAGAATTATGTTGATTCGTTAGATATAACAGGAGATATTCACGATCAAAAACTTATCACTCTCTCAGAGGGTAAATTTTGAAAAGGCGCCCCATAGTAAAGTAAGTCGTATTCACGACAAAAAAATGCCGAAGACAAAGCATTTGCGGAACGGAAGTTAGCAGAGGAGCGACAATTTCGGAAACAAAAAATGGCCATTCGGAAACAATCTATGGAAGAGAAGGCGAAAGTAGTACGACAGCTATCACATCATGGTAGTAACAGCCGAACCAGCGTATCCCCTAGTGAACCAGATTCAGCAGAAAAGGTTACACAATGGGCAGCAGACTGAGGGACTATTTAAATCCACGTTAGCACCCACTAAAACCACCAACAAAAACAATCTGAACCCCGATGAACGAGTAACTGGTTCATCAGTATCGAACGATAATGAAATATCTATTATACAAAATTTTGATCTACCAAAGTCGAACGATGCTACTAATCCTTTACTCATAAAAAAAAAATTAGAATGAACTCTGTTTACCCCAATCTCTTTTCCGTTCGAATTTCTAATATGCATAATTCATCCCAATATGCATAATTCATCCCATTGTGAGGAAGATATCATGAGCCGAATTGAAATGAGCGGAGAGTTCGGTCCAAGCAATCGTCAGATTGCTGCTCGGCAAGTTATGGGCAAAGAATTGCCTGTATTTAATGGTGACCCAGAAGAGTGGCCTATATGGATAAGCAATTTTGAACGCTCTACGGCCACGCGTGGGTTCTCGTTAGATGAGAATCTTATTCGCTTGCAGCGATGTTTAAAAGGTCATGCTTTGGAAACGGTTAGAAGTAGACTGCTTTCGCCTGCAAGTGTACCTCATGTGATCAAAACATTACAAATGCGTTATGGTCGTCCAGAGACTCTTATACGAACACTAACTGAAAAAATACGCACACTCGCATCGCCCAAAACTAATGATATGGAAAGCATAATAGAATTAGGGAATGCAGTTGATAATCTAGTTGAGCATTTGAAAAACGCAAAACTGCACGCACATTTGAATAATCCGTCCCTCTTGCACGATCTTGTTTCAAAGTTACCAGTTGAGTATAGATTACAATGGTCAGCGTTTAAAAGATCGATACAAGAAATAGATTTGAGTGCGTTTGGCGCATTCATGAGCACCATAGTTGAGCTTGCGTATGAAGTAGCAGATGATATATCCAAAGAAAAATTCAGTAAAACTAAACAGAAAGATCGAGCATATCTACAAACGCACACCGAGTCGCGTATACTCGAAAATTCTCTTGAATTTGAAGAAAATGCTACAGAGCGGATGCATCGTAAAGCATGTCCGGTTTGTAAATTTGACTGCACAGAATTCAAATCGATGACGATCGAAGACCGTGTGATGGTCGTACAACAGAAGTCGTTATGCAGAATGTGTCTCAATTACCATGGCAAGTGGCCCTGCAAAACATGGAAAGGCTGCGGAATCGATGGATGCCGTTTGCGCCACCATGCTCTCCTGCATTTTGATACAGCTCGGTCCGTGATTTCTACGAGCCATGTTGACAGGTTTAAAATTGACAACGGTCCATTATTGAGAATTCTTTCTGTAACTCTTTACGGAAAAACAAAAAAACTCGATATATTAGCTTTCGTCGATGAAGGTTCTCAATTAACGCTCTTAGAAGCTGAAATAGCAAATCGACTTTCTATTGATGGACCCATCGAACCGTTAAGCCTACAGTGGACGGGCAACGTAAAAAGAAACGAGTCTAGTTCAAAGAGCGTTTGTGTAGAGATCTCTGGATCCTCGAGGCGCTTTAAGTTGTCCGGAGCTCGAACGGTTGAAAATCTGATGCTTCCTCGACAATCTATGTGCTATCGAGAATTAGCAGAGAAACATCCACATCTTCGTGGACTTCCATTAAACGATAACATTGAAACAGCCCCAAAACTTTTAATTGGACTTGACAATTTGAAACTCATCGTACCACTGAAAGTTCGTGAAGGAGGATGGGGTGAACCAGTAGCGACGAAATGTCGCTTAGGATGGAGTGTATATGGCTGTTGTCGTGGTAAGGCGTTGCAGTCCATGTGTGGGTACCACACTGGTGGCTGGATCGAACGAGATACCGAGCTTAATGAACTAGTTCGGGATTTTTTTGCGATGGATAATGCGATGACTACAAATCAACTGAATTTTCCACAGTCTGAAGAGGATATACGAGCTAACTGGCAAACTGTCGAATTAAGACATTTGAAAACTTCCAAAAGAGCTGCTCTGTAACAATACTATAAACATGGTGGATATGATCTGCGAAATCGTTATGTTAAGATAAATCAGATATACAAAAAAACCGCGAAGCGTTGCCATGCACGTTATTTAAATAATATACAACGTACAATGAAATCTAACCCGAGAGCTTTCTGGAAGCATGTTAATGAGCAAAGGAAAGAATTCGGTTTGCCATCACAAATGCAATTCGGAGATCGTATTGTTTCGTCTACTCAAGAAATTTGCCAGCTGTTCTCGGAAAGGTTCGCAAGTGTTTTCTCTTGCGATTTTCTATCTCCGCAGGAACTAGCACGCGCCGCGATTAATGTTCCTGTATCCAATTATGCTTTGCACTCGATCAATATAGACGAGGAATCGATACAAACGGCAATCGTTGGTATGAAGGCTTCCACCTCTGCAGGCCCAGACGTCATACCAGCAGTCATCTTAAAGAAATGTTCAACCGGGTTAATTGCCCCCCTTTGCCGTTTATTTAATATGTCACTAGCTACGGGAGTATTCCCCAAATTATGGAAAGCTTCATTCATGTTTCCGGTCTACAAGAAAGAAGACAAAAGAGATATAAACAACTACCGTGGTATAACTTGTATAAGCGCTATCCCCAAGCTGTTCGAAAAAGTAATACTGACTCCAATTTTCAATCATTGCAAGCAGTATATCGATGATTCCCAACATGGGTTTATACCTAAGCGCTCCACATCCACCAATCTATTATCCTTTACATCTTACGTGACCAACGCCATGTCAAATGGTTTTCAGACGGACGTAATCTATACCGATCTTTCCCTCGCCTTCGATAAAATTAACCATGACATCACAATAGCAAAACTGGATCGACTTGGTTTTGGTACAAACGTCCTTCGATGGATACAATCATATCTCAGGAATCGTCGTCTTGTGGTTAAAATTGATGATTGTACTTCGGAAGAATTTGTTGCAACATCTGGAATTCCGCAGGGGAGCCATCTCGGCCCTTTGACCTTCTTGCTTTACTTTAACGACGTTAATTTTTCTCTGGAAGGACCGCGCATATCTTTTGCAGATGACCTCAAGATCTACCGTGTTATTCGCACCTTAGAGGATGCGACGTTTCTCCAGCGACAATTGACAATCTTTTCGGATTGGTGCAAATTGAATCACATGACCGTTAATCCAGAAAAATGTTCGATCATAACGTTTACGAGAAAAAAAATGCCTTTGAAATTCGAAGACTTTATTGAGCGATTCATGATTGGTAGATCGACGTGCATCAAGGACCTCGGCGTTTTTCTTGACGAGCAGTTAACATTCAGGCAACACACCAACTACATTGTGGCTAAAGCTTCTCGCTGCCTTGGATTCGTGATGAGAATGGCTAAGCATTTTACGGATGTTTACTGCTTGAAATCCCTATACTGTTCACTCGTTCGCTCTACTCTGGAATATTGTTCAGCTGTTTGGAACCCTCACTACCTCAATGGCGTTAATAGAATCGAGTCGATTCAACGTAGATTCGTTCGATTCGCTCTTCGCCGTTTACTTGGACCAATCCTCATCAACTACCGAGCTATGAAAGTCGCGGATTGCTAATCGGTCTAGACACACTGCAAGTAAGACAGGAGCTATCGCGTGCTTTAATGATAGCAGACGTTTTGAATGATAGAATCGACTGCCCCACTTTGCTCCGTGAAATCAACATCAATGTTCGCCCTCGAGCTCTCCGCAATAACGCTTTTCTTCGACCTCCTTTAAGCCGCACTAACTACGGGATAAACGGTGCGATTATCGGCTTACAACGGTCATTCAATCGAGTGTCATCTGAGTTCGACTTCAATCTTTCACGGCGTAAAACAAGGACCAAATTCTTACATAGTATTAGAATTAATCATTAGGACCACATCATGTCTGTTGATTTTACAATAAATAAATAAATAAATAACTTCATTTTAGAGAATACGACAAAACGATTATGTACAGGAGGATATGAGACAGGGCTTTTGTGGAAAACTGATGAGAGGTCCTTCCCAAACAGTTATGGAATGGCTTACAAGCATCTCTGCTCGTTAGAGAAAAGATTAAGTAAGGATAAAAGTCTGTACGATAGCGTTCGTCAACACATCCGGGAGTATCAAGATAAAGAATACGCTAGTTTAGTTAATGAAATTGAACTGAAATCACCCAAATCCGATAAAACTTGGTACTTGCCCTTAGGAGTTGTCGTGAATTAAAAAAAAAACAACTAAAATCCGTATGATTTGGGATGCCGCAGCAAAAGTGGATGGTGTTTCATTGAATTCTGCCTTGATGAAAGGTCCGGATATGACCATACCCTTACCAGCAGTACTTTTCAATTTCCGATTATACCGTTACGCATTAACAGGAGACATTAAGGAAATGTTTCATCGCATAAAAATTAGAGAATCTGATCGACAATATCAGCGCTTTTTATGGCGAGATTATCCTGAACAACTTCCTCAAGTGTTCACAAAGAACGTGGCCACGGTTGGGGCATCGTGGTCTCCGTGCTCAGCCCAGTACGTTAAGAATAAAAACGCAAATGAGTTCGCTAAAGAATACACCAAAGCCGCAGAAGCCATTATCAATTTCCACTACGTGGATGATTATTTGGACAGTTTTAGTGCAGTTCAGGAAGCAATCCAATTGGGAAATGAAGTTAAGATGATTCACTCCAAAGGTGGATTCGAATTACGAAACTTTATGTCGAACAAACCAGAGATTGCTAGACGCGTGGGGGCCGAATCAGAGGATGGCTACAAATCACTCGAGTTAGAGAAAGAAGGTATTCAGTCCGTCCTAGGAGTCAAGTGGATCCCAAGAAGCGATGAATTCACATACAACCTGAACTTGAATGCTGGTCTGCAGTATATTCTTCATCCCACATATATTCCGACGAAAAGAGAAGTCCTACGAGTAGTAATGAGTTTGTTTGACCCATTGGGACTCATATCATTCTATTTAGTACACGGTAGAATATTGATGCAGGACATTTGGGCCTCTGGAGCAGATTGGGACGATTAAATCAACGAAGAACTATTCCATCGTTAGCGAAAGTGGGTGGAATTACTACCTCTTCTAAACTCACTCCGTATACAGCGTTGTTATTTTCCTGGTGCCACACAAGACACCTATGCATCTCTTCAAAATCACGTATTTGTTGACGCCAGTGAACTCGTCTGCAATTTATTTTCGAATCGAAGACAGAAATGGTCCTTCAATGGCATTGGTAGCAGCGAAATCAAAGGTGGCCCCTTTAAAAATGTTGACAATTCCACGACTTGAGTTGCAGGCGGCTGTTTTAGGATCGAAGCTTTTGCATAACGTACAATCTGTGCATTCCGTGAACGTTGGAAAGCGATTTCTCTGGACAGACTCGTTTACAGTGCTAGCGTGGCTACGTTCAGACCCTCGCAAATACAGCCAGTACATCGGGTTTAGAGTCGGCGAGATCCTTTCAATGACAGAGCTACGAGAATGGAGATATGTTCCAAGCAAAATGAATGTTGCGGACGACGCAACGAAGTGGGTATCAGGACCTGAAATAAAAGCAAGTACGAGATGGTTCGTTGGGGCAGAATTCGTATTACAACCTGAATCAAGCTGGCCGCCACTGCCGGAGTCTTTAACAGTCGATCCTAAAACTACGAAAGAAGAACTACGAAGCTGCAGCGTACACAGCTTACCAAATATACCGTTTCTAAATGTGGATCGTTTTAGTCGATTGGAAAAACTTTTACACACGCAAGCTTTCATTCATCGCTTTGTTAACAATCTGAAGTGCGTGCGTGTAAGGAAACCAAGAGAAACAGATATACTTACTCAGCGAGAGTTAGTTGAAGTCGGGAGGTCATTGTGGAAACAGGCCCAACAAGAGTACTACTCTATGGAGATTAGAATCTTACAAAAAACTTGTGGACCACCTTTGGGACATCACCTTACAGTGTCTAAATCGAGGACGAATCACCGCACCGTGGATACCATACGAAGCTAAATACCCAGCAATTCTCCCACGTCAACATAAAGTTACTTTTCTTATTACAGACTCGTTTCATCGCCGCTTCCGTCACGCGAACCAAGAGACTATTGTGAACGAAATGAGACAAAGATTCGAAATATTCAAACTTCGTTCGCTAGTGGCGCGAGTTTCGCGAAACTGTGCATGGTGTAAGATTTATGCAGTTAAACCAAACTCGCCTCCAACGGCTCCCTTGCCCAGGGCACGGTTAACACCATTCATCAGGCCATTTACGTTTGTAGGCCTTGACTATTTCGGTCCGGTCTTGGTGAAAGTTGGCCGAAGTAACGTAAAACGGTGGGAGGCTCTGTTCACCTGCTTGACCATCCGAGCGATTCATATGGAAGTTGTCCACTGTCTTTCAACGAATTCATGTGTAATGGCTATTCGACGCTTTGTGTCTCGAAGAGGAGCACCTGCAGAAATATTTAGCGATAATGGAACTAACTTCCATGGTGCTAACAAACAACTGGAGAAAGAAATACGAGATCGTTCTAAAACATTAGCAGCAATATTTACAAACACTACGACACGGTGGAATTTCAACCCACCCAGTGCCCCTCACATGGGGGGTATCTGGGAACGAATGGTACGCTCAGTGAAAGTAGCGGTTGGAACAATCTTAGAAGCTCCACGTAAACCAGATGATGAGACTTTGGAGACAATAATAATCGAAGCAGAAGCTATGATCAATACACGGCCATTGACATATATTCCACTGCAGTCAGCTGACGAAGAATCATTAACACCGATTCACTTCCTGCTGGGATGCTCTAGCGGAGTTAAACAGCTACCGACATCTTTCATCGATTCTAAAATGATTCTTCGAAACAGTTGGAAACTGGCACAACACATTATCGACGGATTCTGGAGAAGATGGCTTAAAGAATACTTACCAGTAATATCAAGACGATCAAAATGGTTCGAGAATATCAAAGATGTGGAATAGGAGACTTGGTGTTGGTCGTTGATGGAGCGGTAAGGAATCAGTGGACCCGAGGAAGAGTAGAGAAAGTAGTAACAGGTTCGGATGGCAGGGTTCGTCAAGCGTGGGTGCGAACCACAAGTGGAGTACTACGACGGCCTGTGGTAAAGCTAGCGGTACTTGATGTGTTGCCAGAAGCTGAGCTAGACCGAACACCCACTAATGAATCACGGGTGGGGGATGTGACGGCGAGTATCCCTCGTCAGCAGAAATCACTGATCGTGAAGAGTGAAGTCTACATCGTTCATCGGAGTGATGAAAAGGGGTGACAGATCAGAAAAGAATAGGAGCGAAAGAGAGGAAGAAAAAGCGTGCCTGATTTGAGACGATAGCGGTGTTGAAATATAAAACTTATTACTAGTTGAAATAATACTGAACTAACCTACATACTAGTAAAAATTGAATTATTGTAACTTAATCTAACCATAATATTAATCATATGGTCGACAGAGGAATAAGTGGTGGAGAAAAACTGAAAAATTTCTAAGCGTTCACACAACTTGAATAGTGTCGTGTTTAAGGACGTCTGAGAAATTCCGGTAACAATACATAAACAAAAAAAAAATACAATCTTCGTGATACGTAAAAAATAAAAAATCTAACCAACTAAATATTTGCTTACAACGCGGACTTTATGTGTGAAATACATAACTTTTTGAATTCCACCAATGTCGTCGCGCGTTTGATTTTTCTTGGCATCGAATTGAAAAAACTTATTCCCTTGTACGATAGGTATATCTACTACATTTTAGAATTAATTGCATGATCTTATTTTGCAGTCGCTGTAATCTGAAAATTTGGGTGTTATTAGCAAGAAACAGAATGGATGGGCAAAAGTCAATGTGTGGTGAAATGACTGTTTTATACAGCAGAATCTTACTACGGATCGTTAGGTCATTTTTCTCAAACGACACAATATACCGTACTTTTTAACGTTATTGATATGAGATTTGAACGTTAACTTTTCATCAATTATGAATACTTCTCCATCAATTTCCACATTGGCGTCATGACCGGTGCTAACAGAAGAAATAACCATATATGTAGTTTTCGCGACGTTTAGTTTCAGTTGCTTAAATTTTAACCATCGAACCAGCGAACTTAGATCCTCGTTTAAATGTGCAACAGCTTCATTGAAATCTTTAGCCGTAATGAACATAACAGTATCATCAGTAAACAAATTTATATCACAGAAACGTAAGACTAGCTTCATATCATTGATATACGTAATAAATAAAATAGGACCTAACACACTTCCCTGAGGAACACCAAGTGAATTACCGAGGGAACTAGATACTACATCGTTAAAACAGTCTTTTGAGATCTACCACATAAATTGTTTTCAAACCATTCATGCGCCATTCCTCCGATGCCAAAACGCCGTAATGTCTGCAACAACAAAGGTCTTGAAATTGTTTCAAAGGCTCTCTTCAGATCCAAGAAAAGCGAAAATACTCTCTTTGGCTTCGATTTTCTCCTTCCATTTTGCCATTACTAGGTTCAAAGCGGTTTCACAAGAGTTATCCTTACGATATCCCGATTGTTCCGGTATTAGCAAACTGTTGGAGTTCAAATAGTTAATCAGCTGATCTTTAACAACAAGTTTTAGAATTTCTTTCAGCGTGTGCTGCATGTTAATGAGACGGTACTCCTCGGCTTTATCCGTTCCAGTAACCTTGGGGATAGGAACCACCAGAGATTCTTTCCACACTTTTGGCACGTGACCCGTGTACAACGATTCATTTACCAAATCCAGTAGATCATGTCCCATAACATGAAACCAATCCTGTATCCCTTTTAAGTTTACATTGTCAATACCAGTCGATTTTCCCAAATTAAAACAAATATTTTTCAATTGTTCAAACGTGATTGGTTGAAAATCATCAAGTCTACAATAGTTATTCATCGGCTGTGTTATTTCAACAGGTTCACCTACCAATTCAATACTTTGATTGATCTGTTGAACACTCTCTGCTGTTTTGTTGATTTCGATCGATCTTCCTCTGTATGTAATAATATCTAGTTTTCTTCAAGGCCCGTGAATTTTCGTGCTTGTGTATATCCTCTCCCGTTTAAACCGTAAGAGGTCTATTGAGCACCAACTACTCGAGCTGTTCAAACTAACATACTTTTCAGTTATTAATTCATCAGTACACTTTTTCAATATGTCAGTAAGAATAGATGCGCTGTGATCCAAATTTCCAGTCAACTGTGTACAACCCAAGCTTCTTGATACATTTTGAGATAGGGTTTGCTTTAAATAGTTTTTCCAACACCTTGATTTTCACCGTATTTTCCTCATTTCTAGAGCTACTCGTTACGGAAATTGCAATTGTTTCATGATCTGAAATCTTGCAATCGGATTCCACATTCGAATAAACACCGTCGAAATTGGAATACACGTGATCTATCAATGTTTTACTGTATCTCGAAATTCTTGTAAATTCATTCACAGTTTGCTTCAAATTGAAGAATTCTGCTAACTGTTTCAATTGATTCGAACCTTGTTCACTGAGCCAATCAATATTAAAATCTCCAGTAATAATATTCAGTTTACCAAATTGGACGAAATTCTCCCACCAGTTTTCTAGAATTTCCAGAAACTGGCGGTCGCTTGAACTTGGAGAGTTATAAACAACTCCGTAATTTCCCATCTGCATGTCTCTTTCAACTGATATACCAAAGAATAAATTATTTCCAACTGCTTCGTTTGATTGAATGCTGAATTTAATTGATTCTCTGGCGTAAATTGCAACTCCACCCGTGTACCTGGAATGGGGCAAACAAAAAGCAACAGTGTAACCCGGAACACTGAACTGATCAAAAGCGTCAGAATCAAATATATGTGTTTCTGAGAGCAATACCAATGAAGGATGTCTATCCTCTATAAGATGACGCATTGCGACATAATTATAAGACAAACCGGCTACGGTCAAATACAAAATATCTGAATGCCTCTCATCCATTAGTTGCTATTCCATTGACATAATCAGAGATGGCATTTCACCAGAGTGATAAACGCTAGAGTCAGATTTCTGCCACACCGAGGATGCAAAAAACAAAGCACCGCACAAAGAGGAAAGCGCACTTCTTCTCAGTGTCGAATAGACAGCATTTGAGTGTGTGCTTGTGGTTAAAGCAGCTGGCGCGAGTGAAACACATTCTCTTCGCATGAATCGCTCACACGCGCTCTCGTCTAAATACACCCAAGTGACCACTGGCGCGTGATTGTGAGCGAACACTTCTGTGAACTTCAATTAATAGAGAGGAGATCTGGCCTTGCTATGAAAAATTTGCAAGGAAAACCGAAAATTTTACGATAAATTGCTTTATTTTGCTGATTTTGCGTGTCCACGCTTCATCTACGAAAACCTTACAGCAGAGTGCTCACCGGCGTGTACACCTCTGTGAAAGTATCTGCATCCACCTCAGAGAATTTATTAGCTAATGCTCTAGCACTTTGGTGCGATTCAGTGGAAGAGGTAAAATGAAATAAACAAAAGCACTCATGATGCGTGCACACTTACACAACAGTGGTGTATAAATGTGAAAGAAAAGAGCTCTCGTTGAAGTTGTCAGTGCGAGGGAAGAAATTTTGCTTGCTCTTCGTCACACAGAGGAGATAGACATCTCTGGACATAATGTTGTTCTTTTTCGTTTCAAGCAATCTCAGATATACAGGACACTGCTTGCTAAATGCTGGATGGTGGATGTTTAAATTCAATTTTTTTTTCTTTGTTCATTTTCAGACAATTAACGCATTTGAATTCAGTTGAAGAACACTCAGATGTTCTATGTGCGGAATTACATTTGGAACAATTTTCGATGTTTAAACATTCAGTGCTCTTAAGACCAAACTCACCACACTTGAAACAGCGCAATACGTTGAACGACTCGAAAACCGAACACCTATCCCAGCCGACGCAAACTTTGCCGGCTGTCATCAAGATGGAATAATATTCTTATCAACCTCAATTATAACACTATATTTGTTATATATAGAGCGTGGATTCTCAAAGTCAGCCACAACTTTAACATCTCCAATCGAAATTTCCTGATTCTGACTTTTCAGATGGTACATCAGAGGAATATCGATCATTCAACCCCATTATTTTCAGTTTTGGTTTCACGGGCTTGGGTGTATCAGCATTGTATTCAATACCTAAATTGCTTTCAATGTTTTCTTTCACTGATTGAATATCCTCTCCTGCTGCACACTCAACAATAATCGAGCCATCTCTACCATTTTTAAAATTACTAATTTTAATTTACTTCTGTGTGTTGAATTCTTGGATCTAACCTACTTTTCAAAATCTTTCTCGTATCATCACTCGTTTGCGAAGACTCGACAGGCTTGATCATAATAACCGCGCGAGTCTTACGATTTCTATTGCTTTTCGTTCTGTTTCTAGATAATTTCTCAGATAGAACGTCCGCGTATGACTTTTTGTTATTTCTATCAAATACTTCGTCATTACCTTCATTAACAATATTCTTTTCTCTTTCGTCTGGGATTTCCATCCGACTCCGAATGAGTTTTTCTATTTGTAACAATTTTCTTTCTGTTCATTACAACCAAATCATTATTATTTTGCTGATTATTTAAAATCAACAAATTTTTCCAATCGTCCAACTTTTTTGCCACACTGTTTTTTAAACAGGCCATTTTGCTCTCCAGAGCATCATTGGAAGATCTGATCAATCTATCGCAATATTAATGTATGCTTCGATGCTCTCCCGCATACTAGCAAACGAATCAGTGATGGATGATGGATTTTTCATCTCCTTCTTCATATCACTAATGAGTGAAAGAACATCATCCTTTGGCATCACATTAGCCATTCACCTTCCAAGCAATCAGCACATTTAAACAAAAGCGCCAGTGTATCTGTAACCCAACCAGCCATGGCTCTCGTAAGCCCAGTACAGCGTTGGTGATAGCCATTCTCGCAAACTGAACATGCAATTCTAATATCCGATATGGTTATGTTTTCATTACACTTCACACATTCACCCATCATTCATGCACATTCCAAACCATGCAAAAACAATAGACAAAATGCATTCAATATATCACGGTAAGACGCTGCTTTGTTTGAGCGATCGCCACATTTTACAGCACAAAATAGAAGTATTTGTCACTTGCTTAGTTGAAAAAATTTCACAAAAAGCCACCTATTTCACACAAAATTTATCACAATTTGACTCAGCACTAAAGACGCACAAGTTACAATGTTCGAAATTCAATACAATACTTTCAAAACTTTCAATGTGAGATATCCAATTCGTGAAGTAATTTATAACGACAACTTGATGTACATATAGTCAGTTATACGTACAGTTCTCTATTTAATGGTCGCGGTGCTGGTGCTGGTGTCTACTGACGTGAAATAATACTGGAGCAATCTCATTTATTTGGTAACTGTACTGTGTTCTAAGCAGAAATCTATCTGAGTGAGATACAACCGGCACTTCAACAGAGAATCTGTGGTAAACGAATTTATTTTTTTCCGACAATCAGGGAGCTTCAAAAGTATTCATATCGAATGATTGAAGATGTCTACTGCATTTTTCCAAGCATCATTGCAATATTCTGGTCAGGACTTATACTGGATAATGCAAACTCATCTATCACATGGCTACTATTCAACGTTTTCAGTATTATTCGTGTTATTTGTGTGAATGCGAATTGTCCAGTCGTTTACCGACCTTTTTGCCTTTAGAAAATCTTATTTTACTCTTCAAGAGGTCGGCAGGATTGCTCTCGAAACACGATCGCAGTAGGCATGCGCGTCGGACGTACAAAACGTCCAATTTCGTGAAAATTTTAGTTGAAAAAATAAGGATTATGTCTTTATTATTTGTGTTGAGTGGAAGTGTATTAAATTTGTTTTCCATGTTTACCGACTTTCTATGTGTTGAATTGTTGATTACATTGAACTAGTGATCATGGAAATTGGACTCCTGGATTGACAGAAATGATGTAGTCAGTGAAATTGCTCTAATTTAAAATAAAATGTTTACCACATTGTGATGAAACCCACCTTTTCATTCTTAGTTCCATTTTACACCATGGTCGAATCAATAGCTCCGCGACAACTATGGAGAAGAATGACGAGTCGTCGTTCTTCTGGAAAGTAGGTGAAACATCAACATTTCCTCTCTTCATTATTCTTTATCCTTCTCTGTGAATGATGAAGATGGGAGCGGTCGATATAAAGGATATAATGCTGTTAAGATGTTCAGTTTGAGTTGGAATGGTATCAATTCCAAATATTGTTTTCTTAATGCCTTTTATGTGTCAATCATTGGAAAACACGATGATATTAGTATGCAATTCGCCAAGACCATCGTCACAATGCAAAGCAATGCGCAAGAGGCTCGCAGGTTTGCTCTCTGAGTATTTGCTCTTTGGTAGGTCCAAGTGTACACCCAAAATTGAATCTTGCTAATGAAAAATAATTATTACGGTCGTCGCTGAATGGCGGTTGTGTATTATAAACGACTGTATTGTTACTCTTACATGTAAATAAATGTAACAGTATAATCCAAATTTTAAACTTTATCTAATTTAAACAGTTTTCTTGAAATACTAAATCATTTTTGCCTTTCTCATATAGAAAGGTTAGGCGATCACTGTGAAAACCGACTTTTGAACCGAGGTCCGAGTGTCATATACCATTCGACTCAGTTTGTCGAGTACGCAAAATTTCTGTATGTGTGTAAGTATGTATGTAACATTTTTTGGACTTACTTTTCTCGGAGATGGATGAACCGATTTTCATGAACATAGATTTAACTCCACAGAAAGTTTCTGAATTTTATTCGAAAAAATTAAAAATAAGTGCACTTACTTTTCTCAGAGACGGCTGAACCGATTCTTACGAACTTAGATTCAAATGAATGGTACAATTGTCCTTTACAAAGTTCCTAAATTTTATATTGATCCGACGTCCGGATTCCAAAAACCAAAAACACTTAAGTTTTCGAAATCAAATTTATCATAACTAAGTATTCTTAGAATTTTGAAATTTTGCTTTGCTGAGCCGTAATTAGTTTTCGAAATGTATAAACGGTTACTGTTCCATTTCACGGAGATGGTTTTAGAACTGAAAAGTAGTGTTTGTAGCAGAATTTCACAAAGAATCTAAAAATGCAACTCAAAATTATAAAATTTTAGCCAAAACAACCGAAATTCGAAAAAGTTTACATAAAATTTTCCGCATTTTTTTATTTTTTGCGCGCTGCTGTTTCGTATTGAAGTGGTGTGAGAAATGCACGGTGGACTCGGTGGCATTATATCGTGAGCAAAAATTACATATCAAATAATGACACGAATTTATGCAGCATTTGGTCTTGTGTTGAAATAAAAACGAGTTGAATACAATAAAATGGGTTTTGTAAGAAGTCGTCTGTTTTCTAAGTAACTGTCATTTATAATGCTAAAAATGTCCAACTCTGTTGCGCTCATTGCATTAATGTTGCTGAAGTAATAATGCTTGGCTGTGTAACACATGGATCAATAAGTCCCGAGACTAGAGCAGAGATGGCGCTTGTCGTGAACCAGTAACCACGTCTTTCTAGAGTACTAACCTTTGCTTGAAACGGGTCAAAATTTTAAGTCGATCTGACCAGAAACAGCTGAGTTATCGAAGTTGGAGTAAAGTAGTTTGTTTAAAAAATGGAAAAAACCGAGTTTCGTGTTTTGATGAAACATTGTTTTTTAATGGGTAAAAACACCGTGCAAGCGAAACAATGGATTGAAAAATGTTATCCGTACTCTTGTCCATCAAAAGCAACGATTTGTCGGTGGTTCGCCGAGGTCGTACCGACACAAATGACGCGGAACGCTCGGGTAGACCTGTGGAAGCCGTTACACCGGAAAATGTGAGTGAAGTGACAAAAATTATAATGAAAGGTCGTAAAGTGAAGCTCCGTGAGATTGCTGAGATAACACAGATATCATATGGAAGTGTATTTACTATCCTTCATGAAAAATTGATCATGAAAAAGGTTTTTTTTTCCAAGTGGGTGCCGCGATTTCTTTCGATGGAACAAAAACTGCAACGAGTCGATGATTCAGAAAGCAGTTTATCGCTATTTACTCGCAACAAAAAAGATTTCTTGCGTCGTTACGTGACCATGGACGAAACATGGATACATCACTACACTCCAGAGTCGAAGCGGCAGTCATCTGAGTGGCGCACAGCTTGCGAAAGCCGTCCGAAACTTCCGAAAACGCAGCAGTCAGCTGGCAAAGTCATGGCGTCAGTTTTTTGGGATACGCATGGCGTGATTTTCATTGACTACCTCGAAAAAGGTAAATCGATCAACAGTGATTATTATATTCACTTGCTGGTGCGTTTGAAGGAGGAAATCGCAAAAAAACGACCGCACATGCAAAGAAAAAAATCCTTTTTCATGAAGACAATGCACCCTGCCACAAGTCGATGAAAACAATGGCGAAATTGAACGAATTGGGCTTTGATCTGCTTCCCCACCCCCCATACTCGTCAGATTTAGCCCTCAGTGACTACTGGCTCTTTGCTGATCTTAAAAAACCTATTTTAATCCACCTCGTGGTGTAATGATGGCTTCCTCATATTACTCATTACATCATAAATATAATCGTGAAATTCGCAAAAACAACTGTTTATTGAATAGAAATAGGATAATTTGTTTGGATCTAATCTCACAAACTCTATAAAACCTGTTTACCCTGTAGTTTCGGAACCGAAAGTAGTATCCACAACAAATTAAGGAATTCCGTATGAAACTGTAAGACTTTCTTTTGAACCTATAAGTTTGTGAAAATCGATTTGGCCATCTCCAAGAAAAGTGAGTGAGATCCTTTTTGCAGTTTTTGATCACTATTTCCAATTCTTCCGAAACCGGATTCAGATAAGCCGAAGTTGGTTCGTTTACTACCAACAAATATGACCTACAAATTGGAACCGTTTTGAACGTAGTTAAGGCCATCGTCCAAGTACCATGCGCGCGGGTGGTTTTAGGAAATTTTCGATGGAAATTTCGAAAAATTTGACAAAACCAAAAACATACAGACCTTCGAAATACTTTTATCTATCTACAGGGTGAAAATCACTGGAAAATTCGGAGGATTTTACGAGTCTTATCAAAAATGGCGCTGAAAAAATGAGCTTTTTTTGTAATTTTTCACAATTATTTGAAAAAATAATTCGATGGAATGAATTTTTTTTTTCAAAAAAAACATCATGCTGGCAACAAGGATCACATTCGAAAACATTTTTGGAAAACCTTTTCACGCTTTTCATGGAAAATCAACGAATTTCATATAACCGATTTCGTGGAAATTTTTGAAATTCGTGGATTTTCTATGAAAAGCGTGAAAAGGTTTTCCAAAAATGTGTCCGAATGTAATCTGTGTATCCATAATAAAGTTTATTTGTTAAAAAAAGTTTATGTCATCGCTTTATTTTTCCAGATAATTGTGAAAGATCACAAAAACACTCATTTTTCAGAGCTATTTTTGATAAGACTCGCAAAATCGTCCGAATTTTCCAGTCATTTTCACCCTGTAGATAGATAAATGTATTTCAAAAGTCTGTATGTTTTTGGTTTTGGCAAATTTTTCAAAATTTCCATCGAAAATTTCCTAAAACCACCCGCGCGCATGGTACTTGGACGATAGCCTTAAACCTATTCTTACTATATCATGCTTTATTTCGATTAAACCAATTAAACGAAATCTAACAAACGAAACGAACCAGCGTTTCTGTTGCTTCTGCATATGTAAGTCAAGCTTAACAGCATAAAACATGTAATTAATAATAATAATAATAATAATAATAATAATAATTATTATTATTATTATTATTATTATAATTATTATTATTATTATTATTATTATTATTATTATTATTATTATTATTATTATTATTATTATTATTATTATTATTATTATTATTATTATTATTATTATTATTATTATTATTATTATTATTATTATTATTTTTATTATTATTATTATTATTATTATTGACATCACTACACAACGTGTACGAAATAGAACAAAGCACGCCTTGTTCGTTTTGTGTTTTCTTCTTCTTTCGGTGTTGTACATATTGTCACTCTATATGGCGATTTGAAAACTTTGAGACTCGTCGCCCTGCAACTGCGCAACCGGAAGTCGGATCCGGATGAAATTTCACAGTAGGTTTAAAGACAGTATGAACTTTAATACAAATCAAGATTTGTGAAAATCGGTTCAAGCATCGCAGAGAAATCGAAGTGAATTTAGTTGTAGGAGTTTTTCTTCTCCACTTTCGGTGCAATCGGAACAGGAAAAGAGGGGACCAGTAGTGCCGAATTAAGTTTTCATACCCACAAACTAACAAGCTCTGAAAACTAGAAGAATTTATCGGACAGTTTTATGGGATTTGTACGTGTTTGTAACCATCGTTCGTGGAAAAATACTAATAAAATTGGTAATTTTCCACTTATCACGCTTTAGTTCCGAAATCGGAAGTCGGATCCTGATAAAATGTTCCACAAACTTTTAGGATATTATAAGACCTTTCATTTGAATCTTAGTTTGCAAAAATCGGTTGAGTTGTTCCAGACATAATTGAGTGTAAACTTTTTGTTAAATTTTCACATATTACCATATAACTCCGGAACCGGAAGTCACATTCAAATGAAATTCAATAGCAAGCTATGGGACCATAATACCTTTTATTTGAATTTTAGTTTGTGAAAATCGGTTCAGCCATCTCTGAAAAAGTGAATGCATATTTTTTCATTATTTTGGTACATATCATCCTATATCTCCGGAACCGGAAGACGGATCGGAATGAAATTCAATAGCAGGCTATGGGACTATGAGACATTTTATTTGAATTTTTGTTTGTGAAAATCGGTTCAGCCATCTCTGAGAAAAGTGAGCCAATTTGTTCTGAAGGAAAAAATGCTCCAGGGAAAAAGATTTGGCTCAAATGAGGAGGTCATCGCTGAAACTGAAGCTTATTTTGAAGCGAAAGATAAATTTTAATGTGGAACACATTTTTGTTTTCTATATAGGGGTGCAAATTAGAAACTCAAGAAAAATACACGTAGAAATGTGGTCAGGTTTTAAACAATTACAGCTCAGTCAATTTTGTATCAATTATTAATATTATGTCATCATTTGATTGGAAATATTTCTACGTATCGATTTGAATGTTCATAGCCATGTATTTTTAATTGTATACCATTGAAATGTTGATTAATAGCTAGCAGTGTCCTATTTTGTCAGAAAAATATCTCCGGCATACCGGATTTCCCTGCCATAGTCGATGGTTTTGAAGGAGTAAGCGATATATCAATGGGAAAGCAGCGCTCTGATAGGTCAATCGATGCAAAAGCGAAGCTGTTGGAAGCACGCGAATCTATAAATGGAAGCGAAATTAAAGCTAACGTTTCAGTCCTATTCCTAGAGGTAGGTTTTTGCTAGACAGCAAGACAAAAACGTGCCATAAAACGATTTGTAGCTTTAAGGGCTGATGCCAGTTGTTAGCGTAAAACCGTGTCGCTCGCTGTGCGTATTACATTTCTCTTCATGCTCTCTCGTAAATGTGTAAAATGATTCTCGATGTGGCCGGGTGGCCAAGAAAGTTTTGATATTTTCGGTTACAAGTTTGACTACATCACATAAAATCCAATAAAGCTACCGCTTGTTTGGCAGCCTTGATGAGCCGATATTATTTCTCTCTAATGTTTGGTTACGTTACCAGGCAGAAATGCTGACCCAATAGAAACGTACTTACCATTACAAAAATAACATGCACTTAATTTTTATCGCGACAACATATATAATTTTATGCACTAATTGCATCTAAACTAAATTTTCTAGACATTATCAGGATAGATTTTTGATCCATGCTTTTAAAGGCGAGATATTCAATGAACAAGTTGAAAGTTGCCGTTTTCAGCTATTCAACTCTTCCTTCAGAAAAAGGACTTTCCCGACCGCTAAAGTCAAACAATCATTCTGAAATTTTCACAGAATAATCTCAATTAAATTTCTAAGAGATTGTCTGTTGGGTTTTTTTATATTCGTCACCATTTCTGAGAAAATCAGATTTGAAGCGTGAAAATAGCCCTTTAAAACACCCTAAAACACACTGGCCTCAGCCCTTAATTGGTATGCTTTGATCTTGTGTCATGCAAGCTCGAAATTCCATGTTATGTCGTTTCCCTAGAGAAATTGACAACAACCTCTGGATAAATTTTAAGTGCTTAAAATTAATTTATAATTTATATTAGATGAACTCGATTGATAATGACAAATAGTTTATCGCTTCAACCGAAATCGCAGAATGGTAGAGAAACTTAACGCTAAAAAACTGCTTGCATAAAAAACTTGAACACAAGCTTGGCGAAGAGAAGCTTAGTTATCGAAATCGCAAGTATGTACAAAGATATAATTATATTTGGGATAATGGTGTAATTTCGTCGGTCATAAAACAAATGCAAATCAAGACAAATGATGTTCGGTGTTGGTTCGGATTGATTGAACTTTTTGATTGTAGATCATTAGAAATTTTGATTGCCTTGCTCCACATCAACGGCTCGAACAACCCCATGGGGCTGATCCTTGTAGTTTTTTTTTATAAATATGGTATTGAAAAATTGGAAAAACTTTGGAACCATTGTATCACCCTAAAAGGTGATTATGTTGATGAATAAAAAAAAATTGCAAAAAAAATGTTGTTTCCATTGTTAGTCTCGGGACTTATTGATCCATGTGATATCATATAATAGGTAATATTTTAGATTCAAAACAAAACTAAAACTTCAACCTTGACAGGCAACTGAATGGAATAAATACTAGCCTAGTATTATCGTTCATGAATTATATTGGAAAATATAACTTTAATATAACTACTGTGTGTGAACTACTGGCAAAGATATCGAAAATGCTTGAATGTTCTCTTGTCTTCAATCGTTCTTTTGAAAAAGAATCCATGCTTGCTACTAAATTCAGGTATATACATGTTGCTAACCAGTCAATACATAAACATATAAGCTCATGTTAGTCATTCATAATTACTCGTGATTCATAGCTCTAGCGTAAGAGTAATCACTAACAATAACGATTGAATTAGCATATATTCAAAGTGTGAAGGATTCAAAACTCCATTACGTCCAGTCTTTTTTACAAGACAACATAACGAGAGGTAAGCCCACTGCGCTCAATCACTGAAGAAAGTTCTGGTTCTATGTGTCGGTTTTTCTTGTTATGCTTTGTGCGACGGTTCGTTCAACTGAAGCGGATAAAATTTTGCGCGCATTTTATGACGCTACATTTCACCTTAGGTGACCATACCTGAATCGGCCAGTATAAGCTGACAACAAACGTTTTTGTTCGGCACGTTAAAAAAGACGTGACTCCTCGGTGCCAAATAAAAAGTGTGCTGCAAAAAGTAGAAACTTTACGTCTGCTTAGCGGTTCAAATTTAACTGCCGAGTTTTGCATAGGCAGTTCAATTTGAGCTTCTCTGCACTGGCGAGTCAATGACGAAACGTAAAAAAAATACAAATCGGTTATGTGTCAAAAGTTCAAACAGGATAACCCTCAAATGAGTATTTATATATTATTATTCATATATCTGTACTCGAGCTGTATATGAGCAAAAAAAAAACATAACACTTCTGATGATGCAGAAAATTTACCTGTCACTACAAGGAACAAGTGTAGAACTAACATTCCTTCGCTTCCTACTGTGACTTGCCATCTAACTTATTACAAATTTTGAAAACTATTAGTATGGAGAATCTGATTCTTCACAAAATTTCAGTAAGAGACAATCGTGGTTTTGCAATATTAATTTTAATACTATTAACAATAATGATTATAATAATAATATTAATAATAATAATAATAATAATAATAATAATAATAATAATAATAATAATAATAATAATAATAATAATAATAATAATAATAATAATAATAATAATAATAATAATAATAATAATAATAATAATAATAATAATAATAATAATAATAATAATAATAATATCGTTGATTCAGCAAGGATTAAAACTAATCAACAAGATGGAAAATTATTGGATTGTATCAAGAACTTTAACTCCGCTATCCATAATATTATCACTAGTGCTTCATAATTAGTTTTGAAAAATGGCATTAATTTAAAATATAGGTAAACCAACAATGGTAATAACAGTAATATATTGTGATTGTTATTATTACTATTATTATTTCATTACTATTATGATTTTCTTGAAAAACAAATAACATCAGAATAAGTAAACAAACCAATATAATCAAAAACTATATAGCTAGACGTGATAGAAAAATATAGCATAAACATACCATGCCGGTTTCCAATCAAAACCGAATTTTGAGTCGCGCACACTCCAAACACATTTTAAACAAATGTGTTTTTAGTGTGCGAGACAACCAGACCCTGTCAGCTTGCAGCGAAATCAATCTTCAGTTCAGCAACGCCATCGCACGGCACCATATTCAACATATTATGTCAATTGTATGGGTGCGCAGTGCTGCTATTTTGGCGCGCACGAATTAGACATTTCTCAAGCCTACTTCTATGCACGAGATTCGATGCAAACTCGCCTGAGGGCGCCATGCTCGCAAAAAAAGGTATGGTGTGTTTGATTCAACCCTACTATGCAATCTCTGTAAATACCGAATTACGTATGATTTGCATATTGAAAAATTGATTATTCCATGAATTGAATTTTGATTTTAAAAATTGCGATTTGAAGAAGAACTCTTTAGAATTGAATTGATCTAATTTGAAGAACATTTTAGTAGGTGCACAAAAATTATGTTGGCCATCCAAATCCTCGATTTATGGATGCACTGAAAATAATGGTCAAAAGACTTTGGAATTGAACTTCGGGCGTCGGAAAGTCGTATCAAATTCCTAAATAAGCTCCTTCTACTGCTGACGATCAGCGAGTAGGAAATGCCAAAGCCACTATTCAGATTGACGTTTATAGTCGCGGTCAACTGCATTATTGCCGTAAAAGCTGAAAAATGTTGACAAAAATTCATTTCTTCACGTTCATGGTCGCGGTCAAATGCCAAGGGTACTCGGCAGAATGTGAAAGCATTTTCGTAAAAGTCAAGACATCATATTAACAAGATATGCAACTCTCACATCCCGAACAAATCAATGGTAACATCCTTTTTGCGATCATGGTACCCTCAGGCGAGTCCGCACGAAACTTTTGCCTTGAAAGTTTTCTTTCAACGAAAGTTGAAAGTTTCACGATACTTTTACCTTGAAAGTTTTCTTTTAAAAGCGAATAGCAAAATGGTAACATGATGTGATATCAATTGAAAATTTGATGAGTCGATACAATATTAAGATTGAAATCTGATGTAGCTATCACAATCAGATTTCATTTTGTTCTCATTTTGATGTTAGACTTTACTCGAGTAGTGCTGAAATGGGTCAAATCATACAGGTTTATCAATAGTGTACTATTGAAAAACTTCAATGTTGTTACAATATACGTTTAAGTTGAAAAATTTCGATTCTATTGGTAGTTAGAATACATAAATCCTTCCACAGATCACTGAGATATGAGCTTTCAAAATACGAGAAAGGCAAACGCGCATCTTGTGTTTTCCTTTTTGACACTCGAAGATACCAAACATTTCATAAAAGTTTAATTTTTAATTATTTGAGATTATGTCACACAAGCAGGGATGCAAACGGTAGCGGTAGAATACATTTATCCTTGTACATTCTACACATTCAAAATTCTACAGCCTGCTACAACTGCTTGATGCTACATTTACCGCAGAGAGAGTACCAGCGACGATCAGAACGGTACAGGTAGGAACACATTTTGCTCTACTTCATTCTACCTTTTCTTGATGGTACGGCCTTGTACTGTTGCTTGAAACTCCCGTAGATTTCAAAAATGTACTGTAGCTTCCTACCGAACGAAAAAAAAGGCGGGTGGGTAATGTCAGACATAACTGGATGTCGTGAATACGAGAAAACTGGCACGCTCACATCACTTTTCCGAATATCAGTTAGTTGATTGATTATATGAATTGTGCAAGCTTTCCCCTTTTTCACTAATAGAGTTTGAAGCGATGCACCTACATTAAAGTACAGATTAGTTACATTGAACAGCTATATATTCCAAACTTGAAACAATTCCTTTTTAATTTGCCAATATAGGAAGCTAGGTACGACAAATTTGTAATTTATTTTTATTGAAACTATGAAGTTTGAAGACATCTGATTCTTCTCGAAATTTCAGTACGAAACAATTGCAATGGCCTAGTCTGAAATGTATCGACGATCTTCGGTATGCAAGTCATTTCAATAATAATAATGATAGTAATAATAATGATAATAATAATAATAATAATAATAATAATAATAATAATAATAATAATAATAATAATAATAAAAATAATAATAATAATAATAATAATAATAATAATAATAATAATAATAATAATAATAATACAGATTAACCTGTATATATGGCAACCCTGTATCGCATGGCATATTTCCACACGACCCCATACTAGTATAAAGATGTGTTCAACATCATCACATTCGCTTTCACATTGCCGTTCGTAATTGAATGTGTTAGTGACGGTACAAATCTGCCTTTTTTCCGGTTTTCGGTGCCATCTAACAGCTGACAGTGTCTTGTACGTTCAGAGTAGCTGCTTTAACTTAAATGACGCTATTTCTCACATCACATTTATTTTTATACCTCTACTGGTAACGGTGTAGAGACCTCCCCTTCGCAGAATGGGAAACAGTGAGACGATATAAAAGAGAGAGTTAGTATAACAGCAGCCAGTATTGGCTGTCGAGCTGTTAACAGCATTTGTGGAATTTTTACGCAGAAACACGCACACAGGAGGAAGAGTTAACGGCAAGGCAAAGTCCCGCTCGAACCGTGCTGGTGTGCAGTTTCCAGTTGGCAAAATCCATCGTCTGCTCCGAAAGGGAAACTACGCAGAGCGTTTCTGCAGTGATGGAGTACTTGGCTGCCGAAGTGTTGGAATTGGCCGGTAATGCTGCCCGTGACAACAAGAAAACGAAAATCATCCCTCGCCAACTGCAGCTGGCCATCCGTAACGATGAGGAGTTGAAAACCCCGTCCTTTTCAGGACGACCACACCACTGTGATAAAGAAATATTTAGGATTGCTTAGCCAGTTTAGCCAGTTCTGATACGCCTGGAAAGTAGAATGCGCAAATCAAGTGGAAACATTTGTTCGTCTCTTTCATTTGTTCAATTTGTTCAACTCTGTTTCGCACGGCATATTTGTATACTAGTATAAAGATGTGTCCAAAATCATCACTTTCGCTTTCGCATTGCCGTTCGTAATTGAATGTGTTAGTGACTGTGCAAATTAATTTAGCTTCCATCTTGATGAATCTTTTGGTAGGAAATATTGAGATCTGATATGGTTCTCGTGTGTGTCTTGTTTTAGCAATGGGCCTTGCTGGACTTTTTGGCTGCCTTTCTACCGATTTTCGGTGTCATTGTGTCTCGTGCATTTAGATCGGGTAACAGTGAGACGACAGGTCCTCGATGTTGCTCTCGTGTGTCTTGTTTCGGGAAGAGTTGCTCAGCAAATGGTAGGAAAAATGAACATCTCAACTTTTATATGGATGCTCTTGTATAGATGCAGACATCTCGCGTTCTGATTGGCTGGTGCTTTCATGGGCTAAATCAAACAGGTTTTTCAATAGTGTACTATTGAAAAACTTCAATGTTGTTGCAATACACGTTCAAGTTAAAAATTTTCGATTCTATTGGTAGTTAGATTATATAAATCCTTCTACAGATCACTGAGCTATGAGCTTTCAAAATACGAAAAATTCAAACGCGCCTTATGAATTATCTTTTTTGATACTCGTTTATACCAAACATTTCAAAAAAGTTTAATTTTGAACTATTTGAGAATATGTCACAGAACTGAAAATTTTATTATAAAATTGTGTTCATATTTCCGATGGCGTGTAGCAAGAATTATGTTGATTCATTAGATATAACATGAGATATTCACGATCAGAATCTTATCATTCTCTCAGAGGGTAAATTTTGAAAAGGCGCCCCATAGTAAAGTAAGTCGTATTCACGACAAAAAAGTATTCTACTGCGGACAAAAATTTACTTCTACTGCGGATGAAAAAGTACTTTACAGCTGCGGACGAAAACGTATTCTACCGCTGTACTTTACGGTGTTTGCTCAGAAGGTGTGTAGTGAAAAAAGGTTGATTGAATTAATCTTTCACATGCATAAGTATTATTTTTGCGTAAAGACGAACTATTCATCTATTTGAACAACTGATTATATTTTATTGAACTAGGAATTCGTTGATATTATTCTTTAATCTTTTTGAACGATGCAATTTGTTATCTGGTATCAAGACCTGTTTTTACATGAAGAATTGCATTTGCATGAGCCTATCTTGTAAAATTTTTGTGTTGACTATATTTTATGTTTAGAATAATCCAGACTAACAAAAGATTAAAATTTATGGCTATAGAAATGCGTTCATCTTACATAGGGTTATTGTACTAATAATCATTTCATTTGTGGAGCTACTACGTTATTTTGAGGATTACGCGACTATCAATCAACAAATTATGATAAAATCGGATGAAATATCTTTGTTTCGGCTCTAAAGAATCAGATTACGGCATAATTGTGCATAATACTGGTGTTATTATCATTACGAATGACCTCAGAATGCACCATATTTCAGCTTAGTGAGATACGAAGCTGAAATGAATGAAGGTACCGTTACCCTACTCAGAAAAAAAACAAGTTTTCTGAAGCGGGCAATTTCATTTTTTCCTTGCATTTTTATTTCTAGTTATATCTTTATTTCAAACGTATGCATTTCTAAGGGATTTAACTTTTTTAAGTCTCTTGAACGGACACAGGTGCCTTTTCCTGTAATCTAGCCATGTATATTATATATTTAGGCTGTGTTTACAACCCAATAGAAGCTAATCAAATAAAGACAAGAAGAAATTTGAATTCCTCTTCGAACCTTTTGTCGATGTTACTATCTTTAAAGATGTATTTTTATTTAACGATCAGTATTGCTTGTACAACTCTTTCCCAACTAGAAAAATCAAATGTCGAGTTTAAAGGAATGTATTTCGCTACGTTTAGAATTTTAGTGACTCGAAGTGGAAATCATTTTTAGCCAGAAATTTTTTTTAGTAAATCCCAAGCAAAAGAATAATTCATCGTAAAATCTATAAAAGCTGCGTTGAATTTTAATTGATTCCAGTAAACATGAGGATAAAAAATACAAATGGTAAACTTTTGTTTTACTAATATACGTAGGATGCTTTCTAGCGAACATCATCAGCACAAATTAAATTTCGGATAATTACATAATTTACTGAAATTGAAAAGCTAATAATGATTTCAGAAAGATATAGTCTTCGAAATCTGAATATTTTCCATGTTTTGAGCAGTAAGCCTAATGTTTTTACGAGCACACTTAAAAAAATCGATTTTGTGGGACCAAAGATGATATTTTACCAGGTTTTAATCCAAACCGACCAAAATAGCAGTAATGCTCTATAGCTTACCAATCTCGTGTATTTACAATTTTTATATAAATGTCCTCAAACTTCAGTATGGAGCGATAAATAATTCAGTATAAAATTATGAAGAAATAAGTCTCAGCTCAGCTCTACCGATCGATCGGTAAATGATACTTTTCACTGATCTTATTGTTGAGCTGTTCGAAAGTCAGCAATATTTTCTCTTATTGGAGGAGGGTGGCCCAAACTTCCCACTGTGGGCTAAATCGCCATTCTAGCGTTTCTCAGATATAGGGTGACTCAGATATAGCGTGGTGAGTCAGTGCAGTTGAAATTATTTGTGTATCAGAGATTTAATTTTCTTCGTGTTTACTGAAGTGGCTCTAGGTATGTAAATATACAGATATTTTAAAATACTAGGTGCATTTGTTTCTTGGGAAGCTTTCGATTGATATAACCGATTTTGACTCAATTCTGTGTTTAGTGCGTAACAGATTGAAAAGTGTAAAAAACGGTAGTGGTCATAAGTCAACACTTTTCAGGTGGTCCTTAGGTTGCTGTCAGAGAGAACGCGATATGCGAAGCACCAACTTTTTTATTTCTAATGCGACACCTTTGGAAAAATAATATAAATGAACAATCAACTGACGAGGATAGCAAGACAGGGATCATACCAATATAAATAAATTTTAATGATCTACATATTATAACACAGTACAAAACTTTTTTTTAATACATATGATTGACGGTAGTACAAATAGAGTATAATGAATCTAACTATGGCAGTTTAAGTTACTATTCTAATTTGTTTCTTTAGTACTGTGTTTAAAATAACAAAACATTCTAACAGGCAGATAGTTTCGAATATTTCCATTCTGAGTGAGTTTTTCATTCATTTCGATCGAAATACTAATTGATTATATTGTTTTGTTCATACCACGGTTTGAATTATTTTACACGTATAAATATGTCATTTCGGAACTAGTCTTTCAATTTTATACGAAGTTAGTGAGAATCGATCAAACTATTTCAAAAATATCTTTCGCTCACTACTTTCCGGAACCAGTAAAGTCGAATTGAGTTTACTTGTCCATCAATTAACAAGTCCAGAAAACATGAATAATTTATCGAACTAATCACACAGTCACTGTGCGAACTAAGTGAACTGATTCAAACGGTATAAGATTCTCGGCCCTACGAGCCTCTATTCAAAAGTTGATTCTCACAGCGATTACATAATTTATTTATTTGAAATACATAAATAATTCTGCAACTTAATAATTTTACTTCAAAACATTTTATGTTCGAGAAAAATAATTTATTAATACCCTCTGGCAAAATCAACCATTAATACCTCCTGGCAACGGTCAAAAGCTTAAAACCGGGTTTAAATAAATTATATTAGCAAATCTACTTTATAAACATTATGAATAAAAGCGAAAATCATCTTTGAAATAGCGAAGAATATAGGCAATGTGCTGCGCTTACTGTTCTTCGATACCACTGCACTATGGTTTGAAACAGGAAATTAGCGTGACAAAAATATTTTCACGATTGAATATTAGTTTTTTGTAGTTGGTGTCTTCACAAAAGTTGTTTGTTATCAAATGGCGCTCCTTTTGATATAAAATATTACTAGGGTGGTCCTTATTTAGATTGAAATCTAAAATCTAAAATCTAAAATCTAACTTTCTTAATTGAGCTCAAAAATGATTTTATTGTACAATAAGGTTGTAGGAAATTTTATTTTGAGCAACTTTGCTGAAAAATGCACCTCTTTAGCTTTTCATTTAACCGAGTTAAATCAATTGTCCCGGGTAAGAGTAGGGTGGCTCCCGAAAAATCGATTTTTTTATTCTATTTTTTTTGTGAAACGTTCTATGGAAAAGTTGTCTTCAGAATAGTTGTTGAAATAAATATTGCACATAATTTTGCTGAGTGAAGCTTTTTCATATGAGCTACCAGTAAAAAGTTATGATTATTTTTTCATCAAAAACTAGTCAACCTTCAAATATCAAAATTCATAATATAAGTAAACATTTAAGAGAAAATTGGGAGGGTGTTTTTATTTTAACTCATTTAAATTGGTCTTAAAAATACCTTGAAAAAACTCAAAAACATTGCATAACTCTTAAACGCCTTAACGTATCAACATACTTCCTTCAGCAAAATAATAGTATCAAGTTAGCCCTACAAGTGTTCTATACATTGTCTATTCGAGAAATGAAACACACAAAAACTACAGCCGAAAATAGATTTTTTGCTGAACAATTTTAATTAATTTATTTCCAAAATAACTGATTCAATTGATTTTGATTCCGTTATTGTAATGATCGTATCGCTAACATTCAAAATAAAACATGAGACAACAGTTGGTTACGGTTTGTATGTATTGAATAAATTAAGCAATGAATTATTCTAATTATTATCTAAAACTAAACATTTTGCTTATTCGGGTAAGTCTTTTGAACTTCTCTTATTTTGTTTGTTCGACAATGCCAAGATAGGGTCTGAAGATAACAGCAGCCTTTTAAAAACATCTTCAATGTTCGCGATTCTGCTGAATTTTTTAGCATAATGCTCTCTGAAGTTCCGTATGTTGATACGTTAAGGCGTTTAAGAGTTATGCAATGTTTTTGAGTTTTTTCAAGGTATTTTTAAGACTAATTTAAATGAGTTAAAATAAAAACACCATCCCAAATTTCTCTTAAATGTTTACTTATATTATGAACTTTCAGTAGACGCATAGGATACATTTTTATCGATCTGGCATTTAATGAATTTTGATATTTAAAGGTTGACTAGTTTTTGATGAAAAAATAATCATAACTTTTTACTCAACTCTTCTGAAGACAACTTTTCCATAGAACGTTTCACAAAAAAGTTAGAACAAAAAAATCGATTTTTCGGGAGCCACCCTACTCTTACCCGGGACAATTGATGTAACTCGGTCAAAAGAAAAGCTAGATAGGTGCATTTTTCAGCAGAGTTGCTCAAAATAAAATTTCCTACAACTTTATTGTACAATAAAATCATTTTTGAGCTCAATTAAGAAAGTTAGATTTCAGATTTCAATCTAAATAAGGACCACCCTAGTATTATTTTATATCAAAAGGAGCGCCATTTGATAACAAACAACTTTTGTGAAGACACCAACTACAAAAAAATAATATTCAATTGTGAAAATATTTTTGTCACGCTAATTTTTTCCGTTTCAAACCATAGTGTACTGTTAACTACCGCGGTAAAGTACATTTTTCTATGGCACTAATGTACTTTTTTTCTACAGCGCGAAGTACATTTTTCTACCGTAGCGAGCTACATTTTTTGTGCTACAGTAGCGCGAACAAGGAGACAGTAAAATTTAGAAAGATAGAATTTCTACCTACCTCAAGCGGCGGTAGTTTTTAACGCGATACTGCTTCGCATGCCTACTGTAATAGAATTTTAGTTTGGATGCAGCAGCGTGGTACAGTACGAATAATAAAAAATGTAAATGTGGGTTAACAGACTACAGTAATAAAGAAGGGGAGGCAGTTTGCATCGTCACAAGTGAAAATTTTATTACAAAATTCATATTTCTGATGGAATGTAGAAAAAATTATGTTGAGTCGTTAGACACAACAAGAGATATTCACGATCAAAAATTTATCACTCAACCTCGGTAGTTTCCTACCGCCAACGAAAAAATGTATTCTACTGCGAACGAAAAATGTACTCTACTGGGAACGAAAAAATGTAGTCTACTACTGTACTTTACGGTGTTCGCTCAGAAAATGTGTATTGAAAGGTTGATTCAATTAACTTTTCGCATGCATAAGTATTATGTTTGCGTATAGACGAATTATTTATCTTATTCATTATTATACTTTCTGTAACTAGAAGTTCGTTGATATTTTTGATAATCTTTTCGAACGATGGAATTCGTTATCTGGTATCATATGGAAAGGCTTTGCAATCGCTGTGAAAACCGACCTTACAACCAAGGCTGAGAGGGCTGAGTATCATATATCATTCGACTCAGTTCGTCAAGATCACAAAATGTCTGTGTGTATGTGTGTATATTTATGTATCAGGAATCAGAAATCAGAACAAATTGGCTCAAATGGCACGTTCCCCTTGATATTTGGAGATTTGTGCCTTGCCATCAATTTGTTTTTAGCATCATTTTCCCGATATATAAGAGGGAAGGATTGAAAGGAAATGGTAAGGGTTGGACTGGGAGGATGGGAAAAATTGACGACACAAAAACACATAAAAGCAGAAGTAAATTCTGAACCTCTACGAGGTCCCGAACAGTCTGCTGTTAATAACACCTCCAACCCCCTAGAGGATTTAGAGATCTTACAAAAGCGACACCATTCTGCACTCCCGGAAGAATGCAGAACGATTCACAGTATGTACGAGCAGAAGTAAATTCGGTACCCCCCCAAAGGATGCCAAACAATCTGCTAAACCCTATTTAAGGTGAATACAGAAGGGATTCATTCACTCCAGGAAGAACGATGAACCCTTCTGACTATAGCTCCTTACCACATTGGGTGAGAAACGAGAGAATATCCTTCAATTTTAGCTCCGCAAACACAGACTCAACCATGTATGGAGAACCAAAAACCCGGATACGTAGCTGCGTCAATGCGGGACAGTTACATATCAGATGATATGAATTACCAGAATCGCATTCACACAAATCACACGAATAATACTCAGCACGTTGAATAATAGCCATGTGATAATTGAGTTTGCAATGTCCAGTCAGAGCTCTGACCAGAATACTGCAATGATGCTTGGAGAAATGCAGTAGACACTTTGACATTTTCAGATTTAAATCTGGTAGAAATGCTTTTGTCTGAGCGCAAGTTTGCAAGCTGCGCCAGTAGCTGACATGTTTGGATGCAGCCCAAGAACGAATCTTGTGCTTTATCCAACTAGTTGAAAGTGGTAAAGCTGGTTCAGGACCAACGAAATCATTCGTTGCACCAGCTCTAGCCAACTCATCAGCCCATTCATTTCCAGTAATACCAGAATGGCCGGGTACCCATAAGAAGTAAACAGCATTTGAAATGCTGAGGTCTTCAATTTGAGTTCGACATGCGATCACTAGATTCGACCGTGAGTCATTCGAACCGAGTGCTTTTAAGGCTGCCTGACTGTCGGAACAAAAATAGATTCGCTTACCACAGATCCTCTGCTGAAGTGCCGATTGTACTCCACACAGAATCGCGTAGATTTCTGCTTGGAACACAGTACAGTGTCTACCAAGTGAATGAGACTGCTCCAGCCTCATTTCACGACAGTAGACACCAGCACCAGCACGACCATTCAACAGATAACCGTACGTATAACAAACTATGTGTTCATCAACTTGTCGTTCCAGACAACCAGACAACCATTCCTCACGAAGAGGATAGCTTACATTGAATGTTTTGAAAGGAAAACTGCATGTGAGAGTTAGGTCACTAGGAGCGAGTAAATACTCATCCCACGTAACCATTTGAGACCACAAGCGAGTGTGGCTGGTAGCATAATCTAATGGGTTACTGTTTCAAAGCCCTGTAACCCTAAGACGGTATGCACAAGATAATGCTTCTTGTTTTAGGAACACATGTAGTGGTTTAATACACAGTAGCGCCTCTAGAGCAGCAGTAGGAGATGTCGTGAATGCTCCTGTCATCGCCATTAGGACCATCCTTTGGAGATGATTTAGCTTTGACTGAACTGTCGCGACTTCTCCTTTCTGCCACCATATAAGACATCCATATGCTAAAATTGGTCTAACAATAGTTGTGTAGATCCAATGAATATATCTGGGTTTGAGTCCCCATGATTTTCCAAAAGCTCGTCTGCATTGGCCGAAAGCCGTGCAAGCTCTTTTAATTCTGAAGTCAATGTGAGCAGACCAATTCAGTTTTGAGTCAAGAATAACCCCGACGTATTTAACTTGTTCGACCACAGTCACCTCTGAACCAAAGAACTGCAACGGACGAGCTCCTGTGATTATCCTACGATGAGTGAAAAGCACCATTGATGTTCTGCCCGGATTTACAGATAATACAACCTGACAACACCATTGTTCAACAGATCGCAGGGCTTGCTGCATTAAATCAAAGAGAGTGTTAATGCTTATACCCGGCATCAATATAGGATAATCGTCGGCAAAACCATAAGTCGGAAATCCAAGGTTATTAAGTTTCCTTAACAAACCATCAGCGACTAGGTTCCATAAAAGTGGGGATAGTACACCACCTTGAGGACACCCACGGACACTCAGCTTTCTAATCTCTGCTTGCCGAAGCGATGAACAAAGAAGTCGATTGCTAAGCATTGCGTGTATCCAATTTGTGATACTTGAAGGTATGCCATGACCACGGGCTGCTTCCAGAATTGAATTGAAAGACACGTTATCAAAGGCACCTTCAATATCTAGGAAAACTCCCAAGCTAGATTGCTTTTATGAGAAAGCTTTTTCAATGTTGTACACAACATTATGTAACAGGGTTGTAGTGGACTTTCCACGCTGGTAAGCATGTTGCATTCCATGTAGTGGATGCACGCCCAAACTAACATTCCTGATATAGTGATCTACTATGCGTTCCACTGTTTTAAGAAGAAATGAGCTTAGACTGATAGGCCTGAAACTCTTCGCTTCCTCATAAGTGTCGCGACCGCCTTTGGGAATAAATTTGACAATTATTTCCTGCCAAGCTCTTGGAATGTATCCTGTCGCAAGACTAAAAGTAAGTATTTTCTTCAAAACATGTTTGAAATGTTCATACCCTTTCTGCAGTAACACTGGGAAAACTCCATCCTTTCCAGGAGACTTGTACGGAGCAAAACTCTCAACTGCCCATTTGACCGATTCAATCGTCACAACGCTTCGAGCAAGGGCCCAAGAATCGTAACTACCTGAAAAAGTCTCGGGAAGTGCTGTCGGTAATGGATCCATACATCCTGGAAAGTGAGTGTTAAAAAGATAGTGAAGTACATCACCTTCTTCAGACAAGTGTTCACCATCTGACTGACATTAAAGTCCTTAGACTTCGAAAGTAACTTATTTAATCTGCTAGCCTCGTTAAGACTAGAGACATTTGTGCAGAGGCTTTTCCAACCACTTCGCTCAGACGATCGAAGAGCATTTTTGTAAGCCCTTCGAGCCGACCCATCTCTGCGTCGGTGGTTCCAAGCTCTTCTGCATAGTTTCCTTAGTCTAGCAAGTTCAGCATTCCACCAAGGAGTTCCTCTAGTAGCTCGCACAATCCGAAGTGGACAAGCCTCTTCATATGCTGCAACTATGAGTGAATTTGTCTCGTCGACAACATTTTCCAAATCAATTGGGGTTTCAATTGTTGGTTGGTACCCGTAAAATCTAGTCGCCAAGCCCTCTTCATAGAGGTCCCAGTTTGTAGCTTTGGGATTACGATATGTGATAATATCAAATTTAACGTTTGAATGATCAAAGAAGATGTACTTATGATCAGACAACGAAGGTTCGAGCTCATCGGAGACGAGCCAATTCACCAACTCATGCGCAATTCTATGAGAGCAGAAAGTTACGTCCAAAACCTCCTCTCTTCCAGCTCTCGCAAAAGTTGGACGGTTTCTTGCATTGACTATGTGCAGGTTTTTACTGCTCACAAATTCCATCATATCAGAGACTCTCGAATTTATATCTGTGCTACCCCAAATGATATGGTGAGCATTTATGTCACTGCCGATTACAAGCGGTAAATCACTTTTGCAGCAGTATGATACAACCTTTTTGAAGTCATCGCTTGGCAAAGGTTGGTTATGCGGCAAATATGCCGAACAATAGACATATTTCCTGTCTATGCAATCAGTAGTCATACCAACTGTGACAGCACAAATATCCCGAGTTGTGAGCTCCGATATGAGAGAAACATCGAGAGCACTATTTGCAAGTATGCATGCTCGAGGCATTTCACGTGGATTAGTCATACCGGTCTTGTTGAAGGCAAGAAAGACTGGGTTTAACAATTTTCCAACGTAGAAGTTTCCCTTTTGGAAATATGGTTCTTGTACCAAAGCTATAGAAGCTTTACCTTCTTGCAGAAGTCTGGATAGATTCATAGATGCTGTACGTTTATGATTTGATTTGTGCCACTCTAACCATTATCAATCAGAGTAACGAACACTCCAACTCCAGCACTTATCGTACAACAACTAAAAGAAACCAAATATATTGGCTTATAATCGCCTATAGCGAACCATGTAAGGATTTTTTTAAATGTTTTAATCATTTAAATCCCACGAGTTGCGAAGAAAGAAGTCGTCCACTGTGCCAGAGCTTCGCTTAACACAGTAAGGGAAAATCCCAAGATATTCCGTTCACGACTGCATTGTTTAACCTCCTGCAGCCATTCAGCCATCGGCACGGAAATACACCTTGACTTAGGAGTTCCTATTTTTGTGGCCTTTTACGACATGGAACAGGAAACCAGTGGATCAATTCTTGGTAAAAAAAAATAATTCCGCCGGATGCCACACGGCTTACCTGTTTGGTGGACTTATACCACCGGTACAGGTGGACCGTAGCGTTATTCTTAGCCAGTTGGGAAACCGCTACCGACACTACACGGCTATCTAGGCTGCTCAGAGAGGGAAGTTGACATTGATGGTCAACTTCCATGGATGGTCGAGCAGCCGGAAAAGATCATAAAATGTCTGTGTGTATGTGTGTATATTTATGTATGTATGTAACAAATAATATCACTCAATTTTCTCAGAGATGGCTGAACCAATATTCACAAACTCAGATTCAAATGCAAGGTCTAATGGTCCCACAGAGAGCTATTAAATTTTATTCCGAGCCGACTTCCGGTCCCGGAATTACAGGGAGATATGCACCAAAAAAAGGAAAAATATAGTCACACACGTTTTTCTGAGATGGCTGAACCGATTTTCACAAACTTAGCTTCAAATGAAAGGTCTTATGGTCTCATACAACTCTCCTGAATTTCATTTCGATCCAACTTCCGGTTCCGGAATTACAAGGAAATATGTGGAAATTTAAGGAAAAATGCGATGTCATTTTTCTCGGAAATGGCTTGAAATTCTTTAAAATGTTTTCGAAACACTGATCCAGATCCGATATCCGGTTCCGGTGTTATAGTGCAATTAGTAAAAATTTTCTATTTCATGAGTATTTTTTCACCAGCGATGGCGAAACGAGGTGCCCATTTTTATAAAACTTAATATTAAATTCATCTAGTTGGCAGATCTTATTAGTGAGTGAATATATAAAACTACTTTGGGACTACTAGTTCCCGGTTTCCGCTGCCGAAAGCGCCGCTAATAGTGAAGAAAAGCTCCAAAAACGGAATCTACTTGGATTTCTCAGCAACTGTTAAACCGATTATCACAAATCATGAATCAAATTAAAGCTCTCGGTGTTTTCAAAGATACTGAGCAATTTCATCCAGATCCGACTTCCAGGCGAAGAGTGTCAAAACATTCAAATCGTCGTTTAAAATGACGATGCAAAAGTGGTACGCGTCGGTACGTGCGGCTTTTCTCCGTTCGCAGCGTGCTTTGTTCAATTTCGTCTAGTGTGCAGGGTTGCCACATTTAAATATATATTTTCAGGTGAAAATATATAATTTGTAAATCTTATATTCAATTTGTACCTACGATGCTTTTATATAAAAGTACACTTATTGCCTTTCTTATATAAAAAGTTTATGCAATCTTTTGAATAACTGACTAGTGAAAATTTTATGTTTCAAATAATGTCACTCATGAAATAAAAAATCTCATAGTCCCATAGGTTCCTATCGAATATCATCATGTTTTCATGGTGTAAAGTGTGTTTAAAATTGCACACCGTAATTTAGAACGACGATGCAAAAGAAGGTAAAATTCTTCATGTTTGGTGAAAAACTGATTTAATTTGTAGGCTCTATTAGTTACTTATTAAACGAACCGATTTCGACTATAGTGGTTACAAGTTCCCGGTTCCAGAAGTACCGGAAATAGTGGTCAAAAACTCTAAAACCAGACTCACTCAATTTTCTCAGAGATGATTCGATCGATGAAAAAAAATCATTTTTCAGTATTGCTTATTCAACTCCATACCAACTAGAAAAATCAAATGTCGAGTTTAAAGAAATCGTTAAGAATTTTGCTACGTTTATAATTTTAGTGACTAGAAGTGTAAATAATCTTTTGTCAAATAGATTTATTTTCAGTAAATGCAAACTTTTGTTTATCAATACACGTAGGATGCTTCCTAGCGATCATCAGCAGCACGAATAAAATTTCGGGTAATTACATAATTGACTAAAATGGGAAAGCTAATAACGATTTCAGGAAGATATAGAGCAATTCCAGAAATGCTTAGCAGATCATCAGACTCGACCGTCTCCGATTTCGATTAAACTTTGCACATGGTTTCAGTATGGCAAACCATAAGTTTTGAACCGACGGAGAGGTCAATCCGACTCACGACTGATTTTTAAAAAGGGCGTATGTATTTTTGCATTTCACCAAAATTGCCTTTTTCAAATCGTTGTAGCTCCGAAACCGTTAATTGTACTAAAATGGCGTTCAGGAAGAGGGGCACTCTAAAATAAAATATACACCGAAAAAAATTTTTGATCTATTTACTCGAAAATTACAAAATAATCCGACAAAGTTAAATTAAAAAAGAACAGTGTTTCGATTTTTACCTTTCTCAATAGAAAGGTATTAGAATTGCTGAAAAAAACCGACTTTCGAACGGAGCCTCGGAGACCCATAGTGTTATGTACCATTCGATTCAGTTCGACGAGATCGGGAAATGTCTGTGTGTGTATGTGTGTGTGCGTATGTGTGTATGTGTGTGTGTACTTTTGGAATATATTTGAACGCGCTCAATTTTCTCAGAGATGGCTCAACCGATTTTAACACACTTAGGCTCGTTTGAAAGCTACTGTCGGACCATTGATCAGGTTCGAAGATCAAATGGCTGTGACTTTTGGTTCCGGAGATATGATTGTATAGGTGACGTAACCGACAAAAAGCGTTGTATTTGAACGCACTCAATTTTCTCAGAGATGGCTGAACCGATTTTAACAAACTTTGGCTCGTTTGAAAGCTACTGTCGGACCATTGATCAAGTTCAAAGATCAAATGGCTGTGGCTTTTGGTTCCGGAGATATGATTGTATAAGTGACGTAACCGACAAAAAGCGTTGTATTTGAACGCGCTCAATTTTCTCAGAGATGGCTGAACCGATTTTAACAAACTTGAGCTCGTTTGAAAGCTACTGTTGGACCATTGATACAGTTTGAAGATAAAATGGCTGTGACTTTTGGTTCCGGAGATATGATTATATAAGTGACGTAACCGACAAAAAGCATTGTATTTGAACGCGCTAAATTTTCTCAGAGATGTATGAACCGATTTTAACAAACTTGGGCTCGTTTGAAAGCTACTGTTGGACCATTGATACAGTTCGAAGATGAAATGGCTGTGACTGTTGGTTCAGGAGATATGATTGTATAAATGACGTAACCGACAAAAACCATTGTATTTGAACGCGCTAAATTTTCTCAGAGATGGCTGAACCGATTTTAACAAACTTGAGCTCGTTTGCAAGCTACTGTCGGACCATTGATCAAGTTCAAAGATCAAATGGCTGTGGCTTTTGGTTCCGGAGATATGATTGTATAAGTGACGTAACCGACAAAAAGCGTTGTTTTTGAACGCGCTAAATTTTCTCAGAGATTGCTTAACCGATTATAACAAACTTAGGCTCGTTTGAAAGCTACTGTTGGACCATTGATACAGTTCGAAGATGAAATGGCTGTGACTTTTGGTTCCGGAGATATGATTGTAGAAGTGACGTAATCGACAAAAAGCATTGTATTTGAACGCGCTAAATTTTCTTAGAGATGGCTGAACCGATTATAACAACTTTGGGCTCGTTGGAAAGCTACTGTCGGGCCATTGATCAAGTTTGAAGATCAAATGGCTGTGGCTTTTGGTTCCGGAGATATGATTGTATAAGTGACGTAACCGACAAAAAGCGTTGTATTTGAAAGTGCTAAATTTTCTCAGAGATTGCTGAACCGATTTTAACAAACTTGGGCTCGTTTGAAAGCTACTGTTGGACTATTGATCAAGTTTGAACATCAAATGGCTGTGACTTTTGGATCCGGAGATATGATTGTATAAGTTACGTAACCGACAAAAAGCGTTGTATTTGAACGCGCTCCATTTTCTCAGAGATGGCTGAACCGATTTTAACAAACATGAGTTTGTTGAAAGCTTTTGTCGGACCATTGATCAAGTTTGAAGATCAGATGGCTGTGACTTTTGGTTCCGGAGATATGATTGTATAAGTGACGTAACCGACAAAAAGCATTGTATTTGAACGCGCTAAATTTTCTCAGAGATGGCTGAACCGATTTTAATGAACTTAGGCTCGTTCGAAAGCTACTGTCGGACCATTGATGAGGTTCGAAGATCAAATGGCTGTGACTTTTGGTTCCGGAGATATGATTGTATAAGTGACGTAACCGACAAAGAGCATTGTATTTGAACGCGCTCAATTTTCTCAGAGATGGATGAACCGATTTTAACAAACTTGAGCTCGTTTGAAAGCTACTGTCGGGCCATTGATCAAGTTCGAAGATCAAATGGTTGTGACTTTTGGTTCCATATTTGAACGCGCTCAATTTTCTCAGAGATGGCTGAACCGATTTTAACACAAACTTGGGCTCGTTTGAAAGCTACTATCGGACCATTGATCAAGTTCGAAGATCAAATGGCTGTGACTTTTGGTTCCGGAGATATGATTGTATAAGTGACGTAACCGACAAAAAGCGTTGTATTTGAACGCGCTAAATTTTATCCGAGATGGCTGATCCGATTTTAACAAACTTGGGCTCGTTTGAAAGCTACTGTTGGGCCATTGATCAAGTTCGAAGATCGAATGGTTGTGACTTTTGGTTCCATATATATGATTGTATAAGTGACGTAACCGACAAAACACGTTGATTTTTACCGCTCTTTTATATAGAAGGGTGCCAAAATTTTGGGATCACCTCTATTTTCGTTAAGTTCTAGTGCTCAAAAGTTTAAACACCTTGAAAAAAGCCTTCATGCAAAATTTGACTTAAATCGGACATGCTTAAGGGGTGCTGCCCGGTGGTAAAGGTTTGACAATTTTCGATCTTGAAAAAGCACCATAGGGGGGAGTACATGAAATTTCCAAAATCGATAATTTTTTTTGATGCCAAAACTCTTTTAGTGTCATCTCAAAAAAAATTTTTTTGAAAAAATCAACTTTCTGGGACTTCATATTTCATATTTTAGTCCCAAAAAGTCGATTTTTTCAAAAAATTTTTTTTTCGAGATGACACTAAATCTCGACGTTTCATGCAATTCTAAGCCTTTTGGCATCAAAAATTTTTTTTCGATTTCGAAAATTTCATGTACTCCCCCCTATGGTGATTTTTCAAGATATATGAAAATTTCACTAAGTGGACTAAGAAGACTTTTTGCCTTTCTCTATAGAAAGGTATTAGAATTGCTGGAAAAACCGACTTTCGAACGGAGCCTCGGAGACCCATAGTGTTATATACCATTCGACTCAGTTCGTCGAGATCGGAAAATGTCTGTGTGTGTGTGTATGTGTGTGTATGTGTGTGCACTTTTCGAAGATATTTGAACGCGCTCAATTTTCTCAGAGATGGCTGAACCGATTTTAACAAACTTGGGCTCGTTTGAAAGCTACTGTCGGGCTATTGATCAAGTTCAAAGATCAAATGGTTGTGAGTTTTGGTTCCGGAGATATGATCGTATAAGTGACGTAACCGACAAAAAGCGTTGTATTTGAACGCGCTCAATTTTCTCAGAGATGGCTGATCCGATTTTAACAAACTTGGGCTCGTTTGAAAGCTACTGTCGGGCCGTTGATCAAGTTCGAAGACCAAATGTTTGTGACTTTTGGTTCCAGATATATTTTTTTTATTCAAGAATATAATGTTTAAGGCACACTGCTTAAGCTCTAAGATGCCAAGGGCTTTTACTAATTTAAAATTTACGACTAACTTAAAACTAGGGTTGTATCATTAAGTAATGTCATATTTGGGTCGCAGTGGTTGACTTTGGCAGATCCAGCCGGTGATCTGAATATTTCATGAGAGTCTTCCATATGGCGTTGGTGAATATTCATATTGGCCGCATTCTTCGGTCCGTGTGGGTCCGCGGGAAACACCCCCAGGTTACGAATACCCGGCGGGTGGCCCGCATGCTGTTGATAAGTTTCCGTGGGCGATGATGGTGTTGTTACAGAAGAAAATGAAAAAAAAAATATAGCGAAGTAAATATTGCGTAAAACGGAGTAAAAAGGGGATATGGGAATGAAATGACTAAAACGACAGAGATCTAATTAGTTGACATCGAGATGGTGAAGAGACGGGGAGGGGGGAAGCGGAGGTTAGTGACAGCAAAAAGATCTTGTTAGTTCCGATGAAGATGGTGGACAGATGAGGAATCGGGATAATCGGCGGAAGTTAGTGTCGAACCTGCAGTTGAGAAATAATTCTTAGCCACAGTTGAAACAACGTCGATAAATAGGAGGAACTTTCTAAGCCAGATGTAACAGATTACACTTGTATATTAATGTGTTTGAGGAACTGGTATATGAGAAGCATATATGAACTATCCCGACTCGCCAACACATCCCGAACCGGAACCTCAGGCGGTCTACCTCGGGCCCTGAGGGATTCCAGTAGCTTCGACCTGGCGTCGCGATACTCTACGCACGACCACACGACATGCTCGATGTCCTGATAACCGTCGCCACAGGTGCAGAGCCCGTTCTCCACGATCCCGATACGCCGGAGATGTGCGTTGAATGTATAGTGATTTGACATGAGTCGTGACATAACGCGAATGAAATCACGACTCACGTTCATCCCCTTGAACCAAGGTTTCGTCGATACCTTAGGGATAATGGAGTGTAGCCATCGTCCCAGTTCGTCATTCGTCCATGAAGTTTGCCAACTTTCGAGAGTTTTCTGACGAGAGATACTGAAAAATTCATTGAAGCAGATTGGTCTTTCATAAATATCACCTTCTAATGCGCCCACTTTAGCCAATGAGTCTGCCTTTTCATTGCCCGGAATGGAACAATGCGAAGGGACCCAGACTAATGATATTAAATAAGACCGTTCAGATAAAGTACTCAAATGTTCCCGTATTTTCCCCAGGAAATATGGGGGATACTTTCCTGGCTTCATTGCCCGGAGAGCTTCTATTGAGCTTAGACTGTCCGTGACAATGAAGTAATGGTCTTTGGGCAAGGTTTCAATGATCTCGAGGGTGTACTGAATAGCAGCTAATTCTGCGACGTAAACTGAAGCCGGATCACTGAGTTTGTAAGAAGCGGTGATGTTTTGATTGAAGATGCCGAAGCCTGTGGACTTGTTAATGTTTGATCCGTCAGTGTAAAACACCTTTTCACAGTTGACTGTTCTAAATTTATTATAAAAAATATTTGGGGCCACTTGAGGGCGCACGTGATCCGGGATTCCACGAATTTCTTCTCTCATGGATGTGTCGAAAAACACAGTAGAATCAGAAGTATCCAAGAAATGAGCACGGTTGGAAACAAACGAAGAAGGATTAATATTCTGAGCCATGTAATCAAAATACAAGGACATAAAACGGGTTTGAGAATTGAGCTCAACTAACCTTTCGAAATTTTCAATCACCAGAGGATTCAAAATGTCGCATCGAATGAGCAAACGATATGAGAGATCCCAGAACCGGTTTTTCAATGGGAGAACACCTGCCAGCACTTCGAGGCTCATCGTATGAGTCGATTGCATGCAACCCAAGGCAATACGCAAACAACGATACTGAATTCTTTCCAGCATGATGAAATGAGTGTTCGCCGCGGATCTGAAGCAAAAGCATCCGTATTCCATCACGGACAATATCGTTGTTTGGTACAGCCTGATCAGGTCTCCTGGATGGGCACCCCACCATGACCCGGTTATTGTCCGAAGAAAGTTGATTCTTTGTTGGCATTTTCTTTTCAGATACCTAATGTGACATCCCCAGGTGCCTTTGGAGTCGAACCAGACCCCGAGATATTTAAATGTGAAGACCTGAGCTATGGTTTCACCCCCTAGTTGAAGCTGTAATTGTGCTGGTTCTCGCTTTCTCGAAAATACAACCAGCTCAGTTTTCTCCGTAGAGAATTCGATACCCATTTGAAGAGCCCATGTGGATAAGTTGACAAGAGTATCTTGTAACGGCCCTTGCAGATCGCCAGCTTTGGGTCCTATAATAGACACAACGCTGTCGTCGGCAAGTTGTCTTAGCGTGCAAGATGTGTTGATACATTTATCGATGTCGTTTACGTAAAAATTGTATAGAAGGGGGCTTAAGCATGAGCCCTGAGGAAGACCCATGTAACTGAATCGTATTGTCGACAAATCACCATGCGCGAAATACATGTGTTTCTCAGACAATAGATTATGTAAAAAGTTGTTCAAAACTGGCGAGAGACCATGCTGATGCAGCTTCTCAGATAAGATATTTATAGAAACTGAGTCAAAAGCCCCCTTAATGTCTAGGAAAACTGACGCCATTTGTTCTTTACGAGCAAATGCCATTTGAATTTCTGTTGAGAGCAACGCAAGACAATCGTTCGTTCCTTTACCCCTGCGGAAACCAAATTGTGTATCTGAAAGTAAGCCATTAGTTTCGACCCAATTGTCTAGACGGAAGAGAATCATTTTTTCGAACAATTTCCGGATACAGGAAAGCATAGCAATCGGCCGATACGAATTGTGATCGGAGGCTGATTTTCCTGGTTTTTGAATGGCGATCACTTTCACTTGTCTCCAGTCATGTGGAACAATGTTGTCCTCAAGGAACTTATTGAATAAACTCAACAAGCGCCTTTTGGCGGGGTCTGGCAGATTTTTCAACAAGTTGAATTTTATTCTGTCTAATCCCGGGGCTTTATTGTTACATGACAAGAGTGCAAGTGAGAGCTCTACCATCGAAAACGGTGTTTCGTTTGTATTTGGTGTCGCGGCGCGGGTGATCTTCTGTTCCGGAACAGAGTCTGGGCATACTTTTTTAGCGAAATCGAATATCCAGCGGTTGGAATATTCCTCGCTTTCATTCGTGGTGTTATGATTGCGCATTCGTCGGGCTGTGTTCCAAAGAGTACTCATAGATGTTTCTTTCGTTAAGCCGTCTATAAACCGACGCCAGTAACCACGTTTCTTGGCTCTAATCAAGTTCTTAGTTTTAACGTCTAACGCCGCGTAATTCCGGTAATTATCAGGTGTTCCATTTTTTCTGAATATTTTATACGCGGAGGCTCTCTCCGCGTTTAAATTTGTGCACTCTTTGTCCCACCACGGGTTGGGAGGACGGATGTTAGTTTTCGCGCCGGGTACACGTTTCGTCTGAGCTTGAGTCGCGGTGTCGAGAATCAAGCCAGCCAAAAACGTGTACTCTTCCTCCGGAGGAAGTTGTTGAGTTCTTTCAAGTTTCTCAGATATCGAGGTCGCATAGCTATTCCAATCAATATTTCGTGTGAGGTCATACGAAACATTGATTGTCTTCGATGGTTTTGAGCCGCTGGTGATTGATATTACGATCGGTAGATGATCGCTACCGTGGGGATCAGGAATTACCTCCCACGTGCAATCCAACCGTAGCGATGTCGAGCAAAGGGATAAATCAAGCGCACTTGGTCTTGCTGGTGGTGCAGGAATCCGTGTCATTTCTCCCGTATTCAAGATTGTCATATTGAAGTTATCGCAGATATCATGGATCATAGTTGATCTGTTATCATCGTGAAGACAGCCCCATCCCGTACCGTGTGAGTTAAAGTCTCCTAAAACCAACGTCGGTGCAGGAAGGAGCTCTACGATATCACTGAGCCACCGATGCCCAACCGAGGCTCTTGGGGGAATGTAGATGGAAGCAATGCAAAGGTCCTTACCTTTGATTGTAACATGACATGCGACAACTTCAATACCTGGTATCGAGGGGAGGTTAATGCGATAGAAAGAATAGCACTTATTGATCCCCAAAAGTACTCCTCCATAGGGATTATCTCGATCCAGACGAATAATGTTAAAATCGTGAAAGTTTAAGGGTATTTCAGAAGTTAGCCAAGTTTCGCACAATGCAAATGCGTCACATTTCAGATTGTTTACTAGAAATTTAAATGAATCTATTTTTGGGATAATACTTCTGCAATTCCACTGTAAAACAGTGATTAGATCCGTGACCTCGGTGGATGATTTAGCCATCGAAAGATACAATCGCTGAAAGAAGGGGCCAATTTGCAGTCAACTGCTTCAAATATGTTTTTACTGTTGGCATGAAAGCAATTAAAATGCTTCTAAGAGGGTCTGAAATATTGAAAGTTGTAAAAATCCAGTCCACAACATCAGAGAACTTTATAAGTCCAGCACCTAGTTGGTTCTCTGGTGGATTTTCAGGGACGCTTGGGGATTTTTTAGTCCCTGGAAGCGGTGGGAATTCCATCTCGGAATTGAGTTTTCCGAGACCAGGAGCTTTTTGCTTCGGTAGTTTGTCACGATTCCCGTTAGCTGTAACTTTTCGAAGCCCTTCGGAAGACATCTTCGAACCCTTACTAGGGAGCTTATGATAGGATTTGTTTGCTCTTTTCCTATAGCTATGAGGGACCGCCGAAGATGGACCTTCTAAAGGGTCGTCAGATTCGCTCTCGTCAGTTGACAAGCAAGCATATGGATTTGTTGTCTGTTTAGGAGGGGTGGCACTTTTAAGCATATCTGCAAATGAACGCTTGGAGTGTTCTTTCAGAGAACGCTTCATCCTATCTCCGCGCAGTTTGTATGCGGGACATGCCATTAGGTCATGCGAACCCTCCTTACAGTAGAGACACTTTTCAGCATTTTTACCGCAAGAGCCATCCGCATGAGCCTCTCCACAATTAGCACAACGTGGCTTATTGCTGCAATGGGTAGCTGTATGCCCAAGCTGTTTGCAATTGGTGCAATTCATTACACGAGGTACAAAAAGACGAATAGGCAGACGAACCCGGTCCAAGAGGAGGTAATTAGGTAAAGCCGATCCGGCGAAGGTCACACGATAAGAGTCTGATTGGGGATAGGACTTTGTTCCATCCCCGGCGATCGATACTGAATGCAATCGCTTGCAATCCAGTATCTTGACATTCCTAAGTGAGGGGTCTTTAAAACAACCCGCCCCGTACTTAAGAATATCCTCGCAAGTCAAACTCGAATCGGTGACCACACCGTCGATTTCGACTTCACGAGCTGGCACGTAGACGCGGTACTCCAGCGTAAAGGGATCATTTTGAACAAGCTCATTAGCCTGTTTTGAGCTGGTAAACAGGACCCTGAGCTTGTCTGGCCGTATTCTATCTATACTTTTTATGGTATTATATCGCGAATACAGGTCCCGCGATATTTTTAAAATATTCAGTTTTTTTTCCTTTGATTTGGTCCGGAAATAGACCGCGTAAGGCCCGGCCGGTAGTGCGAGCCCATCAGGATAGCTCTTTATGCGGGACTTTTTACTGACAAGGGAAGTCTCCATTTGAACATCGGGAGCGGGGGGGGCAGGTTTTAAATTAGACATAGCGGAACTACTTCCGCGCAAAAACAAATGATTCGGGAGGAAATATAATGGTCAAATAAAGAAATAAAAATAAACGAAGTAAAGGTACTTAACTAAGATCCAACGGGGGACACCAAGCTGGACTTCGTCGATCGGCGTATCGCCGCTTTGATGATGTGCAAAAAACCTCCGAGAGGAAAAGACACACTTATTTATAATCCTCACACAATGGCCGCTTGTTTATAATCCGCACACTTGGCCTTGATCGCCGAAACAATAACCGGCTAACGGTACCGTTTCGATCGACCGCTCGCAATAAGGCACTGTTCTATTATATAATGCGAAAAAAAAACCTCTCAGAGGAAAAAGCACTATTGTCTATCACACAATATCGTCCGACCACTTTATCACACACACACAACTGGTTTTCAATGCTTTCGCAGTAAATCCAAATCACGTCCGTTCGCTCGGAAGGTTGAAACGGCAAATCAGTTCCAGATATATGATGGTATAAGTGACGTAACCGACAAAACACGTTGATTTTTACCGCTCTTATATATATAAGGGTGCCAAAATTTTGGGATAAACTCTATTTTCGTAAAGTTCTAGTGCTCAAAAGTTTAAGCACCTCGAAAAAAGTCTTCATGCAAAATTTGACCTAAATCGGACATGCTTAAGGGGTGCTGCCCGGTGGTAAAGGTTTGGCAATTTTCGATCTTGAAAAAGCACCATAGGGGGGAGTACATGAAATTTCCAAAATCGAAAATTTTTTTTGATGCCAAAACTCTTAAAACTGCATAAAACATCGAAATTTAGTGTCATCTCGAAAAAAAAATTTTTTGAAAAAATCAACTTTCTGGGACTTAGAAAAGTTTTCATATGTTTTCTAAGTCCCAAAAAGTCGATTTTTTCAAAAAAATTTTTTTTCGAGATGACACTAAATCTCGAAGTTTCATGCAATTCTAAGCCTTTTGGCATCAAAATTTTTTTTTCGATTTTGAAAATTTCATGTACTCCCCCCTATGGTGATTTTTCAAGATATATGAAAATTTCACTAAGTGGACTAAGAAGGCTTTTTGCCTTTCTCTATAGAAAGATATTAGAATTGCTGGAAAAACCGACTTTCGAACGGAGCCTCGGAGACCCATAGTGTTATATACCATTCGACTCAGTTCGTCGAGATCGGAAAATGTCTGTGTGTGTGTGTGTGTGTGTGTGTGTGTGTATGTATGTATGTGTGTGTGTGTGTATGTGTGTGCACTTTTCGAAGATATTTGAACGCGCTCAATTTTCTCAGAGATGGCTGAACCGATTTGAACAAACTTGGGCTCGTTTGAAAGCTACTGTCGGGCCATTGATCAAGTTCGAAGATCAAATGGCTGTGACTTTTGGTTCCGGAGATATGATTGTATAAGTGACGTAACCGACAAAACACGTTGATTTTTACCGCTCTTATATATATAAGGGTGCCAAAATTTTGGAATCAACTCTATTTTCGTAAAGTTCTAGTGCTCAAAAGTTTGAGCACCTCGAAAAAAGTCTTCATGCAAAATTTGACCTAATTCGGACATGCTTAAGGGGTGGTGGTAAAGGTTTGGCAATTTTCGATCTTGAAAAAGCACCATAGAGGGGAGTACATGAAATTTCCAAAATCGAAAATTTTTTTTGATGCCAAAACTCTTAAAACTGCATAAAACATCGAAATTTAGTGTCATCTCGAAAAAAAATTTTTTTGAAAAAATCAACTTTCTGGGACTTAGAAAAGTTTTCATATGTTTTCTAAGTCCCAAAAAGTCGATTTTTTCAAAAAATTTTTTTTTCGAGATGACACTAAATCTCGACGTTTCATGCAATTCTAAGCCTTTTGGCATCAAAATTTTTTTTTCGATTTTGAAAATTTCATGTACTCCCCCCTATGATGATTTTTCAAGATATATGAAAATTTCACTAAGTGGACTAAGAAGACTTTTTGCCTTTCTCTATAGAAAGGTATTAGAATTGCTGGAAAAACCGACTTTCGAACGGAGCCTCGGAGACCCATAGTGTTATATACCATTCGACTCAGTTCGTCGAGATCGGAAAATGTCTGTGTGTGTGTGAGTGTATGTGTGTGTGTGTGTATGTGTGTGCACTTTTCGAAGATATTTGAACGCGCTCAATTTTCTCAGAGATGGCTGAACCGATTTGAACAAACTTGGGCTCGTTTGAAAGCTACTATCGGGGCATTGATCTAGTTCGAAGATCATATAGCTGTGACTTTTGGTTCCGGAGATATGATGGTATAAGTGACGTAACCGACAAAAATCGTGCTATTTGAACGCGCTCAATTTTCTCAGAGATGGCTGATCCGATTTTAACAAACTTGGGCTCGTTTGAAAGCCACTGTCGGGCCGTTGATCAAGTTCGAAGATCAAATGGTTGTGACTTTTGGTTCCAGATATATGATGGTATAAGTGACGTAACCGACAAAACACGTTGATTTTTAACGCTCTTATATATATAAGGGTGCCAAAATTTTGGGATCAACTCTATTTTCGTAAAGTTCTAGTGCTCAAAAGTGTAAGCACCTCGAAAAAAGTCTTCATGCAAAATTTGACCTAAATCGGACATGCTTAAGGGGTGCTGCCCGGTGGTAAAGGTTTGGCAATTTTCGATCTTGAAAAAGCACTATAGGGGGGAGTACATGAAATTTCCAAAATTGAAAATTTTTTTTGATGCCAAAACTCTTAAAACTGCATAAAACATCGAAATTTAGTGTCATCTCGAAAAAAAATTTTTTTGAAAAAATCAACTTTCTGGGACTTAAAAAAATTTTCATATTAAGTCCCAAAAAGTCGATTTTTTCAAAAAAAATTTTTTTCGAGATGACACTAAATCTCGACGTTTCATGCAATTCTAAGCCTTTTGGCATCAAAAATTTTTTTTCGATTTCGAAAATTTCATGTACTCCCCCCTATGGTGATTTTTCAAGATATATGAAAATTTCACTAAGTGGACTAAGAAGGCTTTTTGCCTTTCTCTATAGAAAGGTATTAGAATTGCTGGAAAAACCGACTTTCGAACGGAGCCTCGGAGACCCATAGTGTTATATACCATTCGACTCAGCTCGACGAGATCGGAAAATGTCTGTGTGTGTGTGTATGTGTGTGTGTATGTGTGTGTGTGTGTATGTGTGTGTGTATGTGTGTGCACTTTTCGAAGATATTTGAACGCGCTCAATTTTCTCAGAGATGGCTGAACCGATTTGAACAAACTTGGGCTCGTTTGAAAGCTACTGTCGGGCCATTGATCAAGTTCGAAGATCAAATGGCTGTGACTTCTGGTTCCGGAGATATGATTGTATAAGTGACGTAACCGACAAAACACGTTGATTTCTACCGCTCTTGTATATATAAGGGTGCCAAAATTTTGGGATCAACTCTATTTTCGTAAAGTTCTAGTGCTCAAAAGTTTAAGCACCTCGAAAAAAGCTTTCATGCAAAATTTGACCTAAATCGGACATGCTTAAGGGGTGCTGCCCGGTGGTAAAGGTTTGACAATTTTCGATCTTGAAAAAGCACCATAGGGGGGAGTACATGAAATTTCCAAAATCGAAAATTTTTTTTGATGCCAAAACTCTTAAAACTGCATAAAACATCGAAATTTAGTGTCATAACAAAAAAATTTTTTTTTGAAAAAATCAACTTTCTGGGAAAAAAAAATTTTTTAGAGATGACACTAAATCTCGACGTTTCATGCAATTCTAAGCCTTTTGGCATCAAAATTTTATTTTCGATTTCGAAAATTTCATGTACTCCCCCCTATGGTGATTTTTCAAGATATATGAAAATTTCACTAAGTGGACTAAGAAGGCTTTTTGCCTTTCTCTATAGAAAGGTATTAGAATTGCTGGAAAAACCGACTTTCGAACGGAGCCTCGGAGACCCATAGTGTTATATACCATTCGACTCAGTTCGTCGAGATCGGAAAATGTCTGTGTGTGTGTGTGTGTATGTGTGTGTGTATGTGTGTGTGTGTGTGTGTGTGTATGTGTGTGCACTTTTCGAAGATATTTGAACGCGCTCAATTTTCTCAGAGATGGCTGAACCGATTTTAACAAACTTGGGCTCGTTTGAAAGCTACTGTCGGGCCGTTGATCAAGTTCGAAGATCAAATGGTTGTGACTTTTGGTTCCAGATATATGATGGTATAAGTGACGTAACCGACAAAACACGTTGATTTTTACCGCTCTTATATATATAAGGGTGCCAAAATTTTGGGATCAACTCTATTTTCGTAAAGTTCTAGTGCTCAAAAGTTTAAGCACCTCGAAAAAAGTCTTCATGCAAAATTTGACCTAAATCGGACATGCTTAAGGGGTGCTGCCCGGTGGTAAAGGTTTGGCAATTTTCGATCTTGAAAAAGCACCATAGGGGGGAGTCAGGCGCGTAGCCAGAGAAAATTTTCGGGGGGGGTTTTAGAACATGGTGATAAATCAACACATGTACAATTTATATCACAATGTTTCCCATGGGTTATAATTTTTTGTTTCGGGGGGGGTTTGAACCCCTAAAACCCCCCCCCCTGTATACGCGCCTGGGGGGAGTACATGAAATTTCCAAAATTGAAAATTTTTTTTGATGCCAAAACTCTTAAAACTGCATAAAACATCGAAATTTAGTGTCATCTCGAAAAAAAATTTTTTTGAAAAAATCAACTTTCTGGGACTTAAAAAAATTTTCATATTTTTTCTAAGTCCCAAAAAGTCGATTTTTTCAAAAAAAAATTTTTTCGAGATGACACTAAATCTCGACGTTTCATGCAATTCTAAGCCTTTTGGCATCAAAAATTTTTTTTCGATTTCGAAAATTTCATGTACTCCCCCCTATGGTGATTTTTCAAGATATATTTTAGATTAGTATCACTGTTCTCATACAAATAGGCAACGCAAATGTCAAGCACTAGTTTGGAAAAATGATGCTGACTGTGTGACATAAACACTGAAGCATGCTTTTGTGAACTACTCGAATCAATCTGAATCAATTGGTGTCAAAATTAGTATCCAAAATTATTTAATAAAAGTATGAAACATATTTTCATGAGACTGTTATGAAAGAAGAGAAAGGCATTATCACACCACTAGGTGGATTAAGAAGGGTTTTAGATAAGCATCACTGTTCTCATACAAATCGGCAACGCAAATGTCAAGCACTAGTTTGGAAAAAATGATGCTGACTGTTTGACATAAACACTGAAGCATGCTTTTGTGAACTACTCGAATCAATCCGAATCAATTGGTGTCAAAATAAGTATCCGATCATATTTATTAAAAGTAATAAATTATAGTAATATAGTAATGGTAATAAAATATAAATAAAAATTAATAAAAGAAATATATTTTCATTAGACTGTTATGAAAGAAGAGAAAGGCATTATCACACCACTAGATGGATTAAGAAGGGTTTTTTTTTGATAATTTTTATTTTATAGTGCCTTTTGAAAAATGAAGAAGTTACATTTAGAACAGTTTACGGGTCTCGTTCTAATTCGGAAACCGTTGTAGGGAATCAATGGAGCACTCTAAAAAAATATGCACGAAAAAAAACCAAAAAAATTTAACTAAAAAAAATCAGGGTTTCGATTTTTTTTTTTGATAATTTTTATTTTAAAGCTCTTATTGAAACCTGCAGATTGATGGCTATCCCATCCGTGCCTTTTGAAAAATGAAGAAGTTACAGCTAAAACAATTTACAGATATATTCGAAATTTCGTGTTTTCGTTGAAAGATTATCATTTAAACAGTACAATATTATTCTACAGGTAAAAGGCAATAAATATGTTCATGATATCCTTCATGATATTCCTTCTAAAAGTAGCTTCTTCTAAAAATTGCTGTTGTTGAGATACTTTGATATTTAATTATAACACCATTTTTTATATATCCGTGAATTGTTTATATGCTTGCTATATCTACAATTATTACATGTACATGAATAATTCTTAACTCGAAAAATTCTAGAGTGCCCAATCGATTCCCTACATTTTCTTCCTGAACGCCATTTTTGTACAATTAACGGTTTCCGAATTACAACGATTTGAAAAAGGTAATTTGTTAAATGCAAAAATACATACGCCCTTTTCAAAAATCAGTCGTGAGTCGGATTGACCTCTCCATCGGTTCAAAACGTATGGTTTGCCATACTGAAGCCATTTGCAAAGTTTCATCCAAATCGGAGAAGGTCGATTCGGATTTTGTCACTTTTTCGTCTACTCATTCCTGGAATTGCTCTATAGTCATCGATAACTGATTATATTCCATGTTTTGGGCAGTAAGTCTAAAGCCTTTTCGAGGATACCGAAACAAATCGGTAATGTGGGACCAAATATGATATTTCACAAGGTTTTCATCCAAATCAACCAAAATAGCAGAAATATTCTACAGCTTGCAATCTCGTGAATTCACAATATTATTTGTAAATGTCCTCAAACTTCAATATAGAGTGATAAGTAATTCAGTATTAAATTATGAAGAATTGAGTTTAGCTCAAATCTACCGATCGATCGGTAAAAGATACATTTTACTGATCCTATTGTTGAGCTGTTCGAAAGTCAGCAATTTTTACCGATCGTTTCTTATTGGAGGAGGGTGGCCCAAACTTCCCACTGTGGGATAAGTCGCCACTCCAGCGTTTCTCAGGTATAGCGTATGTTTTAACTCTGCCTAACCTAACACAGCAATTATCATAAGGATTTCCGTTTGACAGAGTAAGTGCAGTTGAAATCATTTGTGTAACAGAGATTTAATTTTCTTCGAGTTTGCTGAAGTAACTATAGGTATGTAAATATACTGGATAATTTATAATACTAGGTACGTTTGTTTCTTGGGAAGCTTTCGTCTAGTATAACCGTTTTTCGACTCTATTCTGTGTTTCGTGCGTAACAGAATGAAAAGTGTACATACAAAATAGTAATAGTTTTAAGTCACCACTTTCCGTCCATAGTTGCGCCTTCTTTTCTTTTTCAAATGCGACACGTTTGGAAAAATAATATAAACGAACCACCAGCTGACGAGAATAGCACGATGGCGATCATATCAATGTAAATAAACTCAGATGATCTGCATGTTGAAACACAGGAATCAGAACAAATTGGCTCAAATGGCACGTTCCCCTTGATATTTGGAGATTTGTGCCTTGCCATCAATATGTTTTTAGCATTATTTTCCCGATATATTAGAGGAAAGGATTGAAGGGAAATGGTAAGGTTTGGACTAGGAGGATGGGGAAAATTGACGACACAAAAACACAAAAAAGCAGAAGTAAATTCTGCATCCCTAAGGGATGCTGAACAATCTACTGGGGATCACATTTAGTTGAAGCAGAAGTAAACTCTGAACCTCTACGAGGTCCCGAACAGTCTGCTGTAAAACCTATTTAGGTTTGTTACTATGTGCATTTCTTCTGATGAACGATGCACTGTTAATAAAACCTCCAACCCCCGAGAGGATTTAGAGATTTTACAAAAGCGACACAATTCTGCACTCCCGGAAGAATGCAGAACGATGCACAGTATGTACGAGCAGAAGTAAATTCGGTACCCCATAAAGGATGCCAAACAATCTGCTAATCCCTATTTAAGGTACCCATAAGAAGTAAACAGCATTTGAAATGCTGAGGTCTTCAATTTGAGTTCGACATGCGATCACTAGATTCGATCGTGAATCATTCGAACTGAGTGCTTTAAAAGCTGCCTGACTGTTGGAACAAAAATAAATTTGTTTACCACAGATTCTCTGCTGAATTGCCGATTGTATTCCACACAGAATCGCGTAGATTTCTGCTTTGAACACGGTACAGTATCTACCAATTGAATGAGACTGCTCTAGTCTCATTTCACGACAGCAGACACCAGCACCAGCACGACCATTCAACAGAGAACCGACCGTATAACAAACTATGTGTTCATCAAGTTGTCGTTCCAAACAACCAGACAACTATTCCTCACGAAGAGGATAGCTCACATTGAATGTTTTGAAAGGAAAACTGCATGTGAGAGTTAGGTCACTAGGAGCGAGTAAATACTCATCCCACGTAATCGTTTGAGACCACAAGCGAGTGTGGCTGGTAGCATAATCTAAAGGGTTACTGTTCCAAAGCCCTGTAACCTTAAGATGGTATGCACAAGATTATGCTTCTTGTTTTAGGAACACATATAGTGGTTTAATGCACAGTAGCGCCTCTAGAGCAGCAGTAGGAGTTGTCGTGAATGCTCCTGTCACCGCCATTAGGACCATCCTTTGGAGGTGATTTAGCTTTGACTGAACTGTCGCGACTTCACCTTTCTGCCACCATACAAGACAACCATATGCTAAAATTGGTCTAACAATAGTTGTGTAGATCCAATGAATGTATCTGGGTTTGAGTCTCCATGATTTTTCAGAAGCTCGTCTGCATTGGCCGAAAGCCATGCAAGCTCTTTTAATCCGGGAGTCAATGTGAGCAGACCAATTTAGTTTTGAATCAAGAATAACTCCGACGTATCAACCACAGTAACCTCTGAACTGAAGAACTGTAACGGACGAGCTCCTGTGATTATCCTACGATGAGTGAAAAGCATCATTGATGTTTTGCCCGGATTTACAGATAATCCAACCTGACAACACCATTGCTCAACAGATCGCAGGGATTGCTGCATTAAATCAAAGAGAGTGTTAATGCTTATACCGGTCAGCAATATATGATAATCGTCGGCAAATGCATTGTACACAACATCATGTAAAAGACTGGTAGTGGACTTTCCACGCTGGTAAGCATGTTGCATTCCATTTAGCGGATGCACGCCCAAACTAACATTCCTGATATAGTGATCGACTTTCGTTCTACTGTTTTAAGAAGAAATGAGCTAAGACTGATAGGCCTGAAACTCTTCGCTTCCTCATAAGTGTCGCGACCGCCTTTTGGAATAAATTTGAAAATTATTTCCTGCCAAGCTCTTGGAATATATCCTGTCGCAAGACCAAAAGTATTTTTTTTCAAAACATGTTTGAAATGTTCATTCCCTTTCTGCAGTAACACTGGGAGAACTCAATCCTCTCCAGGAGACTTGTACGGAGCAAAACTCTCAACTGCTCATTTGACCGGTTCAATCGTCACAACGCTTCGAGCAAGGGCCCAAGAATCGTAACTACCTGAAAAAGTCTCGGGAAGAGCTGTCGATGATGGCTCCCTACATCCTGGAAAGTTAAAAAAGATAGTGAAGTACATCACCTTCATCAGACAAGTGCTCACCATCTTAAGTTCTTTAGTAACTGACATTAAAATCCTTAGACTTCGTGCAAAGGCTTTTCCAACCACTTCGCTCAGACAATCGAAGAGCATTTTTGTAAGCCCTTCGAGCCGACACGAATGTTTCCGACATATCTCTGCGTCGATGGTTACAAGTTCTTCTGCATAGTTTCCTTAGTCTAGCAAGCTCAGCATTCCACCAAGGAGTTCCTCTAGTAGCTCGCACAATCCGAAGTGGATAAGCTTCGTTATATGCTGCAACTATGAATGAGTTTGTCTCATCAACAACATTTTCCAAATCAATGTGGGTCTCAATTTTTGGTTGGTCCGCGTAAAATCTAGTCGCCAAGCCCTCTTCATAGAGGTTCCAGTTTGTATATTTGGCATTACGATATGTGATAGTATCAAATTTAACGTTTAAATGATCAAAGAAGATGTACTTATGATCAGACAACGAAGGTTCGAGCTCATCGGAGACGAGCCAATTCACCAACTCATGCGCAATTCTATCAGAGCATAGAGTTACGTCCAATACCTCCTCTCTTCCAGATCTCGCAAAAGTTGGACTATTTCCTGCAATGACTATGTGCAGGTTTGTACTGCTCGCAAATTCCATCATATCAGAGCCTCTCGAATTTATATCTATGCTGCCCCAAATGATATGGTGAGCATTGATGTCACTGCCGGTAAATCACTTTTGCAGCAGTATGATACAACCTTTTTGAAGTCATCGCTTGGCGAAGGTTGGTTATGCGGTAAATATTCCGAACAATAGACATATTTGCTGTCTACGCCATCAATAGTCATACCAACTGTAACAACACAAATATCCCGAGTTGTGAGCTCCGATATGAGAGAAACATCGAGAGCATTATTTGCAAGTATGCATGCTCGAGGCATTTCACGTGGATTAAACATACCGTTCTTGTTGAAGGCAACAAAGACTTTGTTTAACAATTTTCCAACGTAGAAGTTTCCCTTTTGGAAATATGGTTCTTGAACCAAAGCTATAGAAGCTTTACCTTCTTGCAGAAGCCTGGATAGATTCATAGTTGCTGTACGTTTCTGCTGAAGATTGATTTTTGCCACTCTAACCATTATCAATTAGAGTAACGAACACTCCACCTCCAGCACTAACCGGACAACAACTAGAAGAAACCAAATATATTGGCTTATAATCGCCTATAGCGAAACATGTAAGGATTTTTTAAAATGTTTTAATCATTTAAATTCCACGAGTTACGAAGAAAGAAGTCGTCCACTGTGCCAGAGCTTCGCTTTACACAGTAAGGGAAAACCCCAAGATATTCCGTTCACGACTGCATTGTTTAACCTCCTGCAGCCATTCAGTCATCGGCACGGAAATACACCTTGACTTTGGAGTAACTATTTTTGTGGCCTGTTACGACATGGAACAGGAAACCAGTGGATCAATTCTTGGTAGAAAATAATTCCGCCGGATGCCACACGGCTTACCTGTTTGGTGGACTTATACCAAATACAAATTATAATACGGAATACTTCGACAAATTTTCATGGACACATTTTGCATTGTGCGGTACACTGTCATGATACACTGTCAGAGTGACAATGTACTTTAACGAGTTTTCTATAAAACTAGCAACACTGAAGGGTAAGAACAAGTTCACCATAGTTACTGTTTATTATAGTGAAAAATAAATAAACAAACAGTTTTTATCTGATAATCAAGATCACAAGCGAAATGTAAATTAAACAATGATCTAGAATGGTTAAGCCACCATGAATATACTACTAGCTGTATTGATATTTGTAGATTCGTGGGTGTTTGTGTTCATTTTTCATCTTTTGTGCTAGTTCCGGTGATATTTAGATTGATTGTTGCAGTTTAAAGGACTATTCACACATATCCGGTTCGGTTCAGTGCCGGCACGACACTGTGCACGGATACTGATATTATTTCATTCGTTTTCTATGCGCGCATTTACACCTATCCGGCACCGTGCTGTTTCAGTGCACCTCGCCATCAGTGTAGCGTCCGTCCGGCAAACTCAAATTCGTCGTCAACGATATTTTTTTATTTTCACTGAAGTCGATATTTTTTTATTTTCACTGAAGCACGGAAACGGAACGGAAGGGTTCCGATAAAAAAAGAACACTGACGGCGCACTGAAGGCACTTTCACTGAAATGTCACGGAACTGAAATGTGTGAATAGTCCTTAATACAGCAACGATAAACATAAACAAACAAGTTTGTTTTGCACCGTAGCAACTAGCATAAAGCGTTGCCAGAAACAATCTCCTTCCACATTTTCAAACTATCGCAATGAAAGGGAGTAATTAGCTAGGCTTACTTGTTCAGGCTGTGAACCAAACATTGGCGGTTCGTTTGTATGGGACTTAGGGGTATTATTATTTGTATTTGCTTATACCACCGGTACAGGTGGACCGTAGCGTTATTCTTAGCCAGTTGGGATAATCGCTACCGACACTACACGGCTATCTAGGCTGCTCAGAGAGGGAAGTTGACATTGATTGTCAACTTCCATGGATGGCCGAGTAGCCCTGACGGGGATAGCACGATGGCGATCATATCAATGTAAATAAATTCAGATGATCTGCATATTGTAACACAGGACAATACTTTTTTTAATACTTATGATTTCATGGCAGTACAAATAGAGTATAATAATTAGAGTATAATTAATAAGATTTTGTTGCCACATAATTATCTTTCTAAGCATTATTTATCTATAAAAATAATATCAATATTCAGAGAATTCTACTGTTCTAATAAACGTTACCTAGCGACACTATAAACCGCTCCGAATGGTAGAAAACTTCGTGATTTAACTTTGAAAATTAAAAAAAATAAATTTAATTTAATTTATTGTGAACCGCACTCATCAATCCGTTAATTTGTTCTTAAAATAAAAAACCCTTCAAATAAGCAGATTCCCGAGCATTTATATTCAGAGTGAGTTTTACATTCACTCGATCGAAATACTAACTGATTTTATTATTAGATCTTTATGCACATCACGGTTTGAATTATTTTACTCGTACAAATGTGTCGTTTGGAAACTACACTGAAAATCATTCCTACCTATTTTTTTAGGAGAAATCACTCATTGTCGAGCTCTTCTATAAGCTTAAAATCGCCAAAATTAGGTCGTTATCTACTCAAACTTTGAGTTGGGTAGCGTGTTTTGTTATGGCATAACACTTGTACTAAACTTACATTACCTAAATTTTGAGGTCATCACTCGTTACTCAAAATTGGGGAGATGCACTTCAGTTGATTTTGGGTAGGGTTTGACCCAAAATTAGGAAGCGGCTGGTAAGAGTGTACATTGCTGTACCACAGTGAGCTACATTTTATGGTACAGTAGCGCGAACAAGGAGACAGTAAAATGTAGAAGGATAGAATGGCTACCTACTTCAAACGGTTGTGATTTCGACTGTAGTTTTTAACGCGATACTGTGTCGTTTACAGTGAACGAATTTTAGTTAGGATACAGCAGCGCGGTACAGTACGAAAAAAAGCAAATGTAAATGTAGGTAAACAGACTACAGCAATTGAAAAGTAGACAGTTTGCATCCCTGACTACTACCACGAAGATTTTAGACAAATCCTTCCCTATCCCTCGTAGATAAACGTTCAATTTTGTGAGCCTCCCCTTCTTCCCTCTGGGAGTCTATACGGATAATATGTATCACCCATTTTTTGCACTCGCTTTTCTCAGAGATTGCTGAACCGAATTTCACTAAAATTCCTGGATTTCATTCGAATCCGACTTCTGGTTCCGAAATAACTGGGTGATTAGTGTGAAAATTCGTATTTCTAACTTCCTCACTTTTCTCAAAGACGGCGTGACCGATTTCAACAAGCTCAGGTTCAAATAAAAGGTATCATGATCGCATACAAATCTTTCAAATTTCATCCGGATCCAACTTCCGGAATTATAGGGTAAAGTGTGCTCTAAATTAATACAACAACTCAAAACGGCGAAACAAAAATCTTGAAAAAGAATTGTAAACTTAAAACCTAAAAGAGACCTCGAAACTACTCCAAGCGATATCCATCATTAATAGCCAACCGAACAAACCGACTACGGCTGTCCTGGTTCACAGTTTCCGATTCCGGAAGCGCCGGAAATAGTGGTCATAAATTCCAAAATGGATCTCACTTACTTTTCTCAGAGATGGCTGGACCGATTTTTACAAATGAAAGGTGTTGTGGTACCATATTATATTTCTGAATAAAATCCGGATCTGACATCCAGTTCCAGAATTACATGGTGAAGATTATTAGAATTTTTATACCGTCAATATGAGTGGC